>NC_090193.1:13027666-13364498 GCF_024679245.1 Pseudorasbora parva | reverse complement strand
TTTATAGGTTTGCCCATTCTGTCATTTGATATTTGTTCAAAGTGACACTGACTATTACTGTATTTATTTACAAGTCATTTTAATGTATAGATTTGGAGAAAAGTACAGTCAAAATCACCCCAAAATTCATTCAAGCATTGACACTGTCCAATTTTCAAAAATTCATAAAAATCTTTCCTTTTTAGCTTTGCTCATTCTGTCATTTGATATTTGTTCAGAGTGACCCCGACTATTACTGTATTTATATACAAGTAAGTTTACTGTAAAGTTTTGAAGAAGAGTACAGTCAAATTTGCCCCAAAATTAATTAAAGCACTTCCACTCTCCAATTTTCAACAATCCATAAAACTCTTTCCTTTATAGGTTTGCTCATTCTGTCATTTGATATTTGTTTAGAGTGACCCCAAGTATTACTGTATTTATGTGCAAGTAATTTTACTGTATATTTTTGGAGAAAAGTGCAGTCAAACTGCAAATAATCTCTCTATTCAAACACTTACACTGTCCAATTTACAAAAAATCATAAAAACCTTTCCTTTATAGGTTTGCTCATTCTGTCATTTGATATTTGTTTAGAGTGTCAGTGACTATTACTGTATTTATTTACAAGTCATTTTACTGTATATTTTTAGAGAAAAGTACAGTCCAATTTGCCCCAAAATTCATTCAAGCACTTGCACTGTCCACTTTTCAACAATTCATAAAACTCTTTCCTTTATAAATTTGATCATTCTGTCATTTGATGTTTGTTTAGAGTGGCCCTGACTATTACTGTATTTATTTACAAGTCATTTTACTGTATAGTTTTGAAGAAAAGTACAGTCAAAATCGCCGCATAATTCTTTCAAGCATTTACACTGTCCAGTTTTCAAAAAATCATAAAAATCTTTCCTTTATAGGTGTGCTCATTTTGTCATTTGATATTTGTTCAGAGTGACACTGACTATTACTGTATTTATTTACAAGCAATTTTACTGTATAGTTTTGGAGAAATGTGCAGTCAAACTCTCCCCAAAATTAATTAAAGCACTTGCACTCTTGAATATTCAACAATCCATAAAACTCTTTCCTTTATAGATTTGCTCATTCTGTCATTTGATATTTGTTCAGAGTGACACTGACTATTACTGTATTTATTTACAAGTCTTTTTACCGTATAATTTTGGAGAAAAGTACAGTCAAACTTGCCCCAAATATCAACTTGCATTCAAAAACTTACACTGTCCCATTTTTTCAAAAATTCATAAACAATTTTACTTCATAGGTTTGCTCATTCTGTCATTTGAAATTTGTTCAGAGTGACCCTGACTATTACTGTATTTATTTACAAGTCATTTTACTGTATAGTTTTAGAGAAAAGTACAGTAAATCTTGCCCAAAAATCAAATTGAATTCAAACACTGTCCAATTTTTCAAAAAAACACACAAATATTTCCTTTATAGGTTTGCTCATTCTGTCCTTTGATATTTATTCAGAGTGACCCTGACTATTACTGTATTTATGTACAAGTCATTTTACTGTATAGTTTCAGAGAAAATTACAGTCAAACTTGCCCCAAATATCAACGTGCATTCAAAAACTTACACTGTCCCATTTTTTCAAAAATTCATAAACAATTTTACTTCATAGGTTTGCTCATTCTGTCATTTGATATTTGTTCAGAGTGACCCTGGCTATTACTGTATTTTTGTACAATTAATTTTACTGTATAATTTTAGAGAAAAGTACAGTCAAATTCGCCCCAAAATTCATTCAAGCACTTACACTGTCCAATTTTCAAAAATTCATAAAAATCTTTCCTTTATAGGTTTTCTCATTCTGTAATTTGATTTTTGTTCAGAGTGACCCTAACTATTACTGTATTTATTAACAAGTCATTTTTCTGTATATTTTTGGAGAAAAGTGCATTCAAACTGCAAATAATCTGTCTATTCAAACACTTACACTGTCCAATTTTCAAAAATTCATAAAAATATATTTTTTAAAGGTTTGCCCATTCTGTCATTTGATTTTTGTTCAGAGTGACCCTAACTATTACTGTATTTATTTACAAGTAATTTTACTGTATAGTTTTGGAGAAAAGTGCAGTCAAATTGCAAATCTGTCTATTCAAACACTTACACTGTGTCCAATTTTCAAAAAATCATAAAAAACCTTTCCTTTTTAGGTTTGCCCATTCTGTCATTTGATATTTCTTCAAAGTGACCCTGACTATTGCTGTATTCATTTACAAGTAATTTTAGTGTATAGTTTTGGAGAAAAGTGCAGTCAAACTCATCCCAAAATTCATTCAAGCATTTAAAGTCCAATTTTCAAAAATACATAAAAATCTTTCCTTTTTAGCTTTGCTCATTCTGTCATTTGATATTTGTTCAGAGTGACCCCGACTATTACTGTATTTATATACAAGTAATTTTACTGTATAGTTTTGGAGAAGAGTACAGTCAAATTTGCCCCAAAATTAATTAAAGCACTTGCACTCTCCAATTTTCAACAATCCATAAAACTCTTTCCTTTATAGGTTTGCTCATTCTGTCATTTGATATTTGTTTAGAGTGACCCCAACTATTACAGTATTTATGTGCAAGTAATTTTACTGTATATTTTTGGAGAAAAGTGCAGTCAAACTGCAAATAATCTGTCTATTCAAACACTTACACTGTCCAATTTTCAAAAATTCATAAAAATCTTTCCTTTATAGGTTCGCCCTTTCTGTCATTTGATATTTCTTTAAAGTGACCCTGACTATTACAGTATTTATTTACAAGTAATTTTACTGTATATTTTTGGAGAAAAGTGCAGTCAAATTGCAAATCTGTCTATTCAAACACTTACACTGTGTCCAATTTTCAAAAATTCATAAAAATATTTTTTTTAAGGTTTGCCCATTCTGTCATTTGATTTTTGTTCAGAGTGACCCTAACTATTACTGTATTTATTTACAAGTAATTTTACTGTAAAGTTTTGGAGAAAAGTGCAGTCAAATTGCAAATCTGTCTATTCAAACACTTACACTGTGTCCAATTTTCAAAAAATCATAAAAAACCTTTCCTTTTTAGGTTTGCCCATTCTGTCATTTGATATTTCTTCAAAGTGACCCTGACTATTGCTGTATTTATTTACAAGTAATTTTACTGTATAGTTTTGGAGAAAAGTGCAGTCAAACTCTCCCCAAAATTCATTCAAGCATTTAAAGTCCAATTTTCAAAAATACATAAAAATCTTTCCTTTTTAGCTTTGCTCATTCTGTCATTTGATATTTGTTCAGAGTGACCCCGACTATTACTGTATTTATATACAAGTAATTTTACTGTATAGTTTTGGAGAAGAGTACAGTCAAATTTGCCCCAAAATTAATTAAAGCACTTGCACTCTCCAATTTTCAACAATCCATAAAACTCTTTCCTTTATAGGTTTGCTCATTCTGTCATTTGATATTTGTTTAGAGTGACCCCAACTATTACTGTATTTATGTGCAAGTAATTTTACTGTATATTTTTGGAGAAAAGTGCAGTCAAACTGCAAATAATCTGTCTATTCAAACACTTACACTGTCCAATTTTCAAAAATTCATAAAAATCTTTCCTTTATAGGTTCGCCCTTTCTTTCATTTGATATTTCTTCAAAGTGACCCTGACTATTACAGTATTTATTTACAAGTAATTTTACTGTATATTTTTGGAGAAAAGTGCAGTCAAATTGCAAATCTGTCTATTCAAACACTTACACTGTGTCCAATTTTCAAAAATTAATAAAAACCATTCCTTTATAGGTTTGCCCATTCTGTCAATTGATATTTGTTCAAAGTGACCCTGACTATTACTGTATTTACTTACAAGTCATTTTACTGTATAGTTTTAGAGAAAAGTACAGTCCAATTTGCCCCAAAATTAATTAAAGCACTTGCACTCTCCAATTTTCAACAATCCATAAAACTTTTTCCTTTATAGGTTTGCTCATTCTGTCATTTGAAATTTGTTTAGAGTGACCCTAACTATTACTGTATTTATGTACAATTCATTTTACCATATATTTTTGGAGAAAAGTGCAGTCAAACTGCAAATAATCTCTCTATTCAAACACTTACACTGTCCAATTTACAAAAATTAATAAAAACCTTTCCTTTTATAGGTTTGCTAATTCTGTCCTCTGATATTTGTTTACAGTCACACTGACTATTACTGTATTTATTTACAAGTCATTTTACTGTATAGTTTTGAAGAAAAGTACAGTCAAATTCGCCCCAAAATTAATTCAAGCATTTACACTGTCCAATTTTCAAAAATTCATAAAAATATTTCCTTTATAGGTTTGCTAATTCTGTCATTTGATATTTGTTCAGAGTGACCCCGACTATTACTGTATTTATTTACAAGTAATTTTACTGTATATTTTTGGAGAAAAGTTCATTCAAATAATCTGTCTATTCAAACACTTACACTGTGTCCAATTTTCAAAAAATCATAAAAAACCTTTCATTTATAGGTTTGCCCATTCTGTCATTTGATATTTGTTCAAAGTGACACTGACTATTACTGTATTTATTTACAAGTCATTTTAATGTATAGATTTGGAGAAAAGTACAGTCAAAATCACCCCAAAATTCATTCAAGCATTTACACTGTCCAATTTTCAAAAATTCATAAAAATCTTTCCTTTTTAGCTTTGCTCATTCTGTCATTTGATATTTGTTCAGAGTGACCCCGACTATTACTGTATTTATATACAAGTAAGTTTACTGTATAGTTTTGATGAAGAGTACAGTCAAATTTGCCCCAAAATTAATTAAAGCACTTGCACTCTCCAATTTTCAACAATCCATAAAACTCTTTCCTTTATAGGTTTGCTCATTCTGTCATTTGATATTTGTTTAGAGTGACCCCAACTATTACTGTATTTATGTGCAAGTAATTTTACCGTATATTTTTGGAGAAAAGTGCAGTCAAACTGCAAATAATCTGTCTATTCAAACACTTACACTGTGTCCAATTTACAAAAAATCATAAAAACCTTTCCTTTATAGGTTTGCTAATTCTGTCATTTGATATTTGTTCAGAGTGACCCCGACTATTACTGTATTTATTTACAAGTAATTTTACTGTATAGTTTTGGAGAAAAGTGCAGTCAAATTTGCTCCCAAATTCATTTAAGCACTTATACTGTCCAATTTTCAAAAATTCATAAAAATCTTTCCTTGATAGGTTTGCCCATTCTGTCATTTGGCATTTCTTCAAAGTGACCCTAACTATTACTGTATTTATTTACAAGTCATTTATTGTATATTTTTGGAGAAAAGTACAGTCCAATTTGCCCCAAAATTCATTCAAGCATTTGCACTGTCCACTTTTCAACAATTCATAAAAATCTTTCCTTTATAGGTTTGCTCATTCTGTCCTTTGATATTTGTTCAGAGTGACCCTGGCTATTACTGTATTTATGTACAATTAATTTTACTGTATAGTTTTAGAGAAAAGTACAGTCAAATTTTCCCCAAAATTAATTAAAGCACTTGCACTCTCCAATTTTCAACAATCCATAAAACTCTTTCCTTTATAGGTTTGCTCATTCTGTCATTTGATATTTGTTTAGAGTGACCCCAACTATTACTGTATTTATGTGCAAGTAATTTTACTGTATATTTTTGGAGAAAAGTGCAGTCAAACTGCAAATAATCTGTCTATTCAAACACTTACACTGTGTCCAATTTACAAAAAAATCATAAAAACCTTTCCTTTATAGGTTTGCTGATTCTCTCATTTGATATTTGTTTAGAGTGACCCCAACTATTACTTTATTTATGTGCAAGTAATTTTACTGTATATTTTTGGAGAAAAGTGCAGTCAAACTGCAAATAATCTATCTATGCAAACACTTACACTGTCCAATTTACAAAAAAGCATAAAAACCTTTCCTTTATAGTTTTGCTCATTCTGTCATTTGATATTTGATCATAGTAACACTGACTATTACTGTATTTATGTGCAAGTAATTTTACTGTATATTTTTGGAGAAAAGTGCAGTCAAACTGCAAATAATTTATCTATTCAAACACTTACACTGTCCAATTTACAAAAAATAATAAAAACCTTTCCTTTATAGGTTTGCTCATTCTGTCATTTGATATTTGTTTAGAGTGACAGTGACTATTACTGTATTTATTTACAAGTCAAAAAAGTACAGTCCAATTTGCCCCAAAATTCATTCAAGCACTTGCACTGTCCACTTTTCAACAATTCATAAAACTCTTTCCTTTATAGGTTTGCTCATTCTGTCATTTGGTTTTTGTTCAGAGTGACCACGACTATTACTGTGTTTATTTACAAGTAATTTTACTGTATAGTTTTGGAGAAAAGTACAGTCCAATTTGCCCCAAAATTCATTCAAGCACTTGCACTGTCCACTTTTCAACATTTCATAAAAATCTTTCCTTTATAGGTTTGCTCATTCTGTCCTTTGATATTTGTTCAGAGTGACCCTGGCTATTACTGTATTTATGTACAATTAATTTTACTGTATAGTTTTAGAGAAAAGTACAGTCAAATTCGCCCCAAAATTCATTCAAGCACTTACACTGTCCAATTTTCAAAAATTCATAAAAATATTTCCTTTATAGGTTTTCTCATTCTGTAATTTGATTTTTGTTCAGAGTGACCCTAACTATTACTGTATTTATTTAAAAGTCATTTTACTGTATATTTTTGGAGAAAAGTGCATTCAAACTGCAAATAATCTGTCTATTCAAACACTTACACTGTGTCCAATTTTCAAAAATTCATAAACAACTTTCCTTTATAGGTTTGCCCATTCTGTCATTTGATATTTCTTCAAAGTGACCCTGACTATTGCTGTATATATTTACAAGTAATTTTACTGTATAGTTTTGGAGAAAAGTGCAGTCAAACTCTCCCCAAAGTTCATTCAAGCACTTAAAGTCCAATTTTCAAAAATACATAAAAATCTTTCCTTTTTAGCTTTGCTCATTCTGTCATTTGATATTTGTTCAGAGTGACGCCGACTATTACTGTATTTATATACAAGTAATTTTACTGTATAGTTTTGGAGAAGAGTACAGTCAAATTTGCCCCAAAATTAATTAAAGCATTGCACTCTCCAATTTTCAACAATCCATAAAACTCTTTCCTTTATAGGTTTGCTCATTCTGTCATTTGATATTTGTTTAGAGTGACCCCAACTATTACTGTATTAATGTGCAAGTAATTTTACTGTATATTTTTGGAGAAAAGTGCAGTCAAACTGCAAATAATCTGTCTATTCAAACACTTACACAGTGTCCAATTTACAAAAAATCATAAAAACCTTTCCTTTATAGGTTTGCTCATTCTGTCATTTGATATTTGTTTAGAGTGACCCTGACTATTGCTGTATTTATTTACAAGTCATTTTACTGCATATTTTTAGAGAAAAGTACAGTCCAATTTGCCCCAAAATTCATTCAAGCACTTGCACTGTCCACTTTTCAACAATTCATAAAACTCTTTCCTTTATAGGTTTGCTCATTCTGTCATTTGGTTTTTGTTCAGAGTGACCCTGACTATTACTGTATTTATTTACAAGTCATTTTACTGTATAGTTTCAGAGAAAAGTACAGTCAAACTTGCCCCAAATATCAAAGTGCATTCAAAAACTTACACTGTCCCATTTTTTCAAAAATTCATAAACAATTTTACTTCATAGGTTTGCTCATTCTGTCATTTGAAATTTGTTCAGAGTGACCCTAACTATTACTGTATTTATTTACAAGTCATTTTACTGTATAGTTTTGGAGAAAAGTACAAATTCTCCCCAAAATTCATTCAAACACTTATACTGTTCAATTTTCAAAAAATCATAAAAATATTTCCTTGATAGGATTGCCCATTCTGTCATTTGATATTTCTTCAAAGTGACCCTGACTATTGCTGTATTTATTTACAAGTAATTTTACTGTATAGTTTTGGAGAAGAGTACAGTCAAATTTGCCCCAAAATTAATTAAAGCACTTGCACTCTCTAATTTTCAACAATCCATAAAACTCTTTCCTTTATAGGTTTGCTAATTCTGCCATTTGATATTTGTTCAGAGTGACCCCGACTATTACTGTATTTATTTACAAGTCATTTTACTGTATAGTTTTGGAGAAAATGCAGTCAAACTCTCTCCAAAATTCATTCAAGCACTTACAGTCAAATTTTCAAAAAATCATAAAAATCTTTCCTTTATAGGTTTGCTCATTCTCTCATTTGCTTTTTGTTTAGAGTGACCCCAACTATTACTGTATTTATGTGCAAGTAATTTTACTGTATATTTTTGGAGAAAAGTGCAGTCAAACTGCATATAATCTATCTATTCAAACACTTACACTGTCCAATTTACAAAAAATCATAAAAACCTTTCCTTTATAGGTTTGCTCATTCTGTCATTTGATATTTGATTATAGTGAAACTGACTATTACTGTATTTATTTACATGTCATTTTACTGTATAGTTTTGGAGAAAAATGCAGTCAAACTCTCCCCAAAATTCATTCAAGCACTTACAGTCCAATTTCAAAAAATCATAAAAATCTTTCCTTTATAGGTTTGCTCATTCTCTCATTTGATATTTGTTTAGAGTGACCCCAACTATTACTGTATTTATGTGCAAGTAATTTTACTGTATATTTTTGGAGAAAAGTGCAGTCAAACTGCATATAATCTATCTATTCAAACACTTACACTGTCCAATTTACAAAAAATCATAAAAACCTTTTCTTTATAGGTTTGCTCATTCTGTCATTTGATATTTGTTTAGAGTGACAGTGACTATTACTGTATTTATTTACAAGTCATTTTACTGTATATTTTTGGAGAAAAGTACAGTCCAATTTGCCCCAAAATTCATTCAAGCACTTGCACTGTCCACTTTTCAACATTTCATAAAATTCTTTCCTTTATAGGTTTGCTCATTCTGTCCTTTGATATTTGTTCAGAGTGACCCTGGCTATTACTGTATTTATGTACAATTAATTTTACTGTATAGTTTTAGAGAAAAGTACAGTCAAATTCTCCCCAAAATTCATTCAAGCACTTACACTGTCCAATTTTCAAAAATGCATAAAAATATTTCCTTTATAGGTTTTCTCATTCTGTAATTTGATATTTGTTCAGAGTGACCCTAACTATTACTGGATTTATTTAAAAGTCATTTTACTGTATATTTTTGGAGAAAAGTGCATTCAAACTGTAAATAATCTGTCTATTCAAACACTTACACTGTGTCCAATTTTCAAAAATTCATAAAAATCTTTTTTTTAAAGGTTTGCCCATTCTGTCATTTGATTTTTGTTCAGAGTGACCCTAACTATTACTGTATTTATTTACAAGTAATTTTACTGTATAGTTTTGGAGAAAAGTGCAGTCAAATTGCAAATCTGTCTATTCAAACACTTACACTGTGTCCAATTTTCAAAAATTCATAAAAAACTTTCCTTTATAGGTTTGCCCATTCTGTCATTTGATATGTCTTCAACGTGACCCTGACTATTGCTGTATTTATTTACAAGTAATTTTACTGTATAGGTTTGGAGAAAAGTGCAGTCAAACTCTCCCCAAAATTCATTCAAGCACTTAAAGTCCAATTTTCAAAAATACATAAAAATCTTTCCTTTTTAGCTTTGCTCATTCTGTCATTTGATATTTGTTCAGAGTGACCCCGACTATTACTGTATTTATATACAAGTAATTTTACTGTATAGTTTTGGAGAAGAGTACAGTCAAATTTGCCCGAAAATTAATTAAAGCACTTGCATTCTCCAATTTTCAACAATCCATAAAACTCTTTCCTTTATAGGTTTGCTCATTCTGTCATTTGATATTTGTTTAGAGTGACCCCAACTATTACTGTATTAATGTGCAAGTAATTTTACTGTATATTTTTGAAGAAAAGTGCAGTCAAACTGCAAATAATCTGTCTATTCAAACACTTACACAGTGTAAAATTTACAAAAAATCATAAAAACCTTTCCTTTATAGGTTTGCTCATTCTGTCATTTGATATTTGTTTAGAGTGACCCTGACTATTGCTGTATTTATTTACAAGTCATTTTTCTGTATATTTTTAGAGAAAAGTACAGTCCAATTTGCCCCAAAATTCATTCAAGCACTTGCACTGTCCACTTTTCAACAATTCATAAAACTCTTTCCTTTATAGGTTTGCTCATTCTGTCATTTGGTTTTTGTTCAGAGTGACCCTGACTATTACTGTATTTATTTACAAGTCATTTTACTGTATAGTTTCAGAGAAAAGTACAGTCAAACTTGCCCCAAATATCAAAGTGCATTCAAAAACTTACACTGTCCCATTTTTTCAAAAATTCATAAACAATTTTACTTCATAGGTTTGCTCATTCTGTCATTTGAAATTTGTTCAGAGTGACCCTAACTATTACTGTATTTATTTACAAGTCATTTTACTGTATAGTTTTGGAGAAAAGTACAAATTCTCCCCAAAATTCATTCAAACACTTATACTGTCCAATTTTCAAAAAATCATAAAAATATTTCCTTGATAGGACTGCCCATTCTGTCATTTGATATTTCTTCAAAGTGACCCTGACTATTGCTGTATTTATTTACAAGTAATTTTACTGTATAGTTTTGGAGAAGAGTACAGTCAAATTTGCCCCAAAATTAATTAAAGCACTTGCACTCTCTAATTTTCAACAATCCATAAAACTCTTTCCTTTATAGGTTTGCTAATTCTGCCATTTGATATTTGTTCAGAGTGACCCCGACTATTACTGTATTTATTTACAAGTCATTTTACTGTATAGTTTTGGAGAAAAATGCAGTCAAACTCTCTCCAAAATTCATTCAAGCACTTACAGTCCAATTTTCAAAAAATCATAAAAATCTTTCCTTTATAGGTTTGCTCATTCTCTCATTTGCTTTTTGTTTAGAGTGACCCCAAGTATTACTGTATTTATGTGCAAGTAATTTTACTGTATATTTTTGGAGAAAAGTGCAGTCAAACTGCATATAATCTATCTATTCAAACACTTACACTGTCCAATTTACAAAAAATCATAAAAACCTTTCCTTTATAGGTTTGCTCATTCTGTCATTTGATATTTGATTATAGTGACACTGACTATTACTGTATTTATTTACAAGTCATTTTACTGTATAGTTTTGGAGAAAAATGCAGTCAAACTCTCCCCAAAATTCATTCAAGCACTTACAGTCCAATTTTCAAAAAATCATAAAAATCTTTCCTTTATAGGTTTGCTCATTCTCTCATTTTATATTTGTTTAGAGTGACCCCAACTATTACTGTATTTATGTGCAAGTAATTTTACTGTATATTTTTGGAGAAAAGTGCAGTCAAACTGCATATAATCTATCTATTCAAACACTTACACTGTCCAATTTACAAAAAATCATAAAAACCTTTTCTTTATAGGTTTGCTCATTCTGTCATTTGATATTTGTTTAGAGTGACAGTGACTATTACTGTATTTATTTACAAGTCATTTTACTGTATATTTTTGGAGAAAAGTACAGTCCAATTTGCCCCAAAATTCATTCAAGCACTTGCACTGTCCACTTTTCAACATTTCATAAAATTCTTTCCTTTATAGGTTTGCTCATTCTGTCCTTTGATATTTGTTCAGAGTGACCCTGGCTATTACTGTATTTATGTACAATTAATTTTACTGTATAGTTTTAGAGAAAAGTACAGTCAAATTCTCCCCAAAGTTCATTCAAGCACTTACACTGTCCAATTTTCAAAAATGCATAAAAATATTTCCTTTATAGGGGCGAGCCACTGGGGCGCTAATATTGGGGCGAGCCACTGGGGCGGCAGTGGCTCAGTGGTTCATGTAGGTTGTCTACAAACCAGAAGGTTGGTGGTTCAATCCCCGGTTCCACTTGACCAAGTGTCGAAGTGTCCATGAGCAAGACACCTAACCCCAGCTGCTCCCGACGAGCTGGATGGCGCCTTACATGGCTGGCATCGCCGTCGGTGTATGAATGGGTGAATGTGAGGCAAAAATGTAAAGCGCTTTGGATAAAAGCGCTATATAAATGCAGTCCATTTATAGGTTTTCTCATTCTGTAATTTGATATTTGTTCAGAGTGACCCTAACTATTACTGGATTTATTTAAAAGTCATTTTACTGTATATTTTTGGAGAAAAGTGCATTCAAACTGTAAATAATCTGTCTATTCAAACACTTACACTGTGTCCAATTTTCAAAAATTCATAAAAATCTTTTTTTAAAGGTTTGCCCATTCTGTCATTTGATTTTTGTTCAGAGTGACCCTAACTATTACTGTATTTATTTACAAGTAATTTTACTGTATAGTTTTGGAGAAAAGTGCAGTCAAATTGCAAATCTGTCTATTCAAACACTTACACTGTGTCCAATTTTCAAAAATTCATAAAAAACTTTCCTTTATAGGTTTGCCCATTCTGTCATTTGATATGTCTTCAACGTGACCCTGACTATTGCTGTATTTATTTACAAGTAATTTTACTGTATAGGTTTGGAGAAAAGTGCAGTCAAACTCTCCCCAAAATTCATTCAAGCACTTAAAGTCCAATTTTCAAAAATACATAAAAATCTTTCCTTTTTAGCTTTGCTCATTCTGTCATTTGATATTTGTTCAGAGTGACCCCGACTATTACTGTATTTATATACAAGTCATTTTACTGTATAGTTTTGGAGAAGAGTACAGTCAAATTTGCCCGAAAATTAATTAAAGCACTTGCACTCTCCAATTTTCAACAATCCATAAAACTCTTTCCTTTATAGGTTTGCTCATTCTGTCATTTGATATTTGTTTAGAGTGACCCCAACTATTACTGTATTTATGTGCAAGTAATTTTACTGTATATTTTTGAAGAAAAGTGCATTCAAACTGCAAATAATCTGTCTATTCAAACACTTACACTGTGTCCAATTTACAAAAAATCATAAAAACCTTTCCTTTAGAGGTTTGCTGATTCTCTCATTTGATATTTGTTTAGAGTGACCCCAACTATTACTGTATTTATGTGTAAGTAATTTTACTGTATATTTTTGGAGAAAAGTGCAGTCAAACTGCAAATAATCTATCTATTCAAACACTTACACTGTCCAATTTACAAAAAAATCATAAAAACCTTTCCTTTATAGGTTTGCTCATTCTGTCATTTGATATTTGATTATAGTAACACTGACTATTACTGTATTTATTTACAAGTCATTTATTGTATATTTTTGGAGAAAAGTACAGTCCAATTTGCCCCAAAATTCATTCAAGCATTTGCACTGTCCACTTTTCAACAATTCATAAAAATCTTTCCTTTATAGGTTTGCTCATTCTGTCCTTTGATATTTGTTCAGAGTGACCCTGGCTATTACTGTATTTATGTACAATTAATTTTACTGTATAGTTTTAGAGAAGAGTACAGTCAAATTTGCCCCAAAATTAATTAAAGCACTTGCACTCTCCAATTTTCAACAATCCATAAAACTCTTTCCTTTATAGGTTTGCTCATTCTGTCATTTGATATTTGTTTAGAGTGACCCCAACTATTACTGTATTTATGTGCAAGTAATTTTACTGTATATTTTTGGAGAAAAGTGCAGTCAAACTGCAAATAATCTGTCTATTCAAACACTTACACTGTGTCCAATTTACAAAAAATCATAAAAACCTTTCCTTTATAGGTTTGCTGATTCTCTCATTTAATATTTGTTTAGAGTGACCCCAACTATTACTTTATTTATGTGCAAGTAATTTTACTGTATATTTTTGGAGAAAAGTGCAGTCAAACTGCAAATAATCTATCTATTCAAACACTTACACTGTCCAATTTACAAAAAAGCATAAAAACCTTTCCTTTATAGTTTTGCTCATTCTGTCATTTGATATTTGATCATAGTAACACTGACTATTACTGTATTTATGTGCAAGTAATTTTACTGTATATTTTTGGAGAAAAGTGCAGTCAAACTGCAAATAATTTATCTATTCAAACACTTACACTGTCCAATTTACAAAAAATAATAAAAACCTTTCCTTTATAGGTTTGCTCATTCTGTCATTTGATATTTGTTTAGAGTGACAGTGACTATTACTGTATTTATTTACAAGTCAAAAAAGTACAGTCCAATTTGCCCCAAAATTCATTCAAGCACTTGCACTGTCCACTTTTCAACAATTCATAAAACTCTTTCCTTTATAGGTTTGCTCATTCTGTCATTTGGTTTTTGTTCAGAGTGACCACGACTATTACTGTATTTATTTACAAGTCATTTATTGTATATTTTTTGGAGAAAAGTACAGTCCAATTTGCCCCAAAATTCATTCAAGCACTTGCACTGTCCACTTTTCAACATTTCATAAAATTCTTTCCTTTATAGGTTTGCTCATTCTGTCCTTTGATATTTGTTCAGAGTGACCCTGGCTATTACTGTATTTATGTACAATTAATTTTACTGTATAGTTTTAGAGAAAAGTACAGTCAAATTCTCCCCAAAATTCATTCAAGCACTTACACTGTCCAATTTTCAAAAATGCATAAAAATATTTCCTTTATAGGTTTTCTCGTTCTGTAATTTGATATTTGTTCAGAGTGACCCTAACTATTACTGGATTTATTTAAAAGTAATTTTACTGTATATTTTTGGAGAAAAGTGCATTCAAACTGTAAATAATCTGTCTATTCAAACACTTACACTGTGTCCAATTTTCAAAAATTCATAAAAATCTTTTTTTAAAGGTTTGCCCATTCTGTCATTTGATTTTTGTTCAGAGTGACCCTAACTATTACTGTATTTATTTACAAGTAATTTTACTGTATAGTTTTGGAGAAAAGTGCAGTCAAATTGCAAATCTGTCTATTCAAACACTTACACTGTGTCCAATTTTCAAAAATTCATAAAAAACTTTCCTTTATAGGTTTGCCCATTCTGTCATTTGATATGTCTTCAACGTGACCCTGACTATTGCTGTATTTATTTACAAGTAATTTTACTGTATAGGTTTGGAGAAAAGTGCAGTCAAACTCTCCCCAAAATTCATTCAAGCACTTAAAGTCCAATTTTCAAAAATACATAAAAATCTTTCCTTTTTAGCTTTGCTCATTCTGTCATTTGATATTTGTTCAGAGTGACCCCGACTATTACTGTATTTATATACAAGTCATTTTACTGTATAGTTTTGGAGAAGAGTACAGTCAAATTTGCCCGAAAATTAATTAAAGCACTTGCACTCTCCAATTTTCAACAATCCATAAAACTCTTTCCTTTATAGGTTTGCTCATTCTGTCATTTGATATTTGTTTAGAGTGACCCCAACTATTACTGTATTAATGTGCAAGTAATTTTACTGTATATTTTTGAAGAAAAGTCCAGTCAAACTGCAAATAATCTGTCTATTCAAACACTTACACAGTGTCCAATTTACAAAAAATCATAAAAACCTTTCCTTTATAGGTTTGCTCATTCTGTCATTTGATATTTGTTTAGAGTGACCCTGACTATTGCTGTATTTATTTACAAGTCATTTTACTGTATATTTTTAGAGAAAAGTACAGTCCAATTTGCCCCAAAATTCATTCAAGCACTTGCACTGTCCACTTTTCAACAATTCATAAAACTCTTTCCTTTATAGGTTTGCTCATTCTGTCATTTGGTTTTTGTTCAGAGTGACCCTGACTATTACTGTATTTATTTACAAGTCATTTTACTGTATAGTTTCAGAGAAAAGTACAGTCAAACTTGCCCCAAATATCAAAGTGCATTCAAAAACTTACACTGTCCCATTTTTTCAAAAATTCATAAACAATTTTACTTCATAGGTTTGCTCATTCTGTCATTTGAAATTTGTTCAGAGTGACCCTAACTATTACTGTATTTATTTACAAGTCATTTTACTGTATAGTTTTGGAGAAAAGTACAAATTCTCCCCAAAATTCATTCAAACACTTATACTGTCCAATTTTCAAAAAATCATAAAAATATTTCCTTGATAGGACTGCCCATTCTGTCATTTGATATTTCTTCAAAGTGACCCTGACTATTGCTGTATTTATTTACAAGTAATTTTACTGTATAGTTTTGGAGAAGAGTACAGTCAAATTTGCCCCAAAATTAATTAAAGCACTTGCACTCTCTAATTTTCAACAATCCATAAAACTCTTTCCTTTATAGGTTTGCTAATTCTGCCATTTGATATTTGTTCAGAGTGACCCCGACTATTACTGTATTTATTTACAAGTCATTTTACTGTATAGTTTTGGAGAAAAATGCAGTCAAACTCTCTCCAAAATTCATTCAAGCACTTACAGTCCAATTTTCAAAAAATCATAAAAATCTTTCCTTTATAGGTTTGCTCATTCTCTCATTTGCTTTTTGTTTAGAGTGACCCCAAGTATTACTGTATTTATGTGCAAGTAATTTTACTGTATATTTTTGGAGAAAAGTGCAGTCAAACTGCATATAATCTATCTATTCAAACACTTACACTGTCCAATTTACAAAAAATCATAAAAACCTTTCCTTTATAGGTTTGCTCATTCTGTCATTTGATATTTGATTATAGTGACACTGACTATTACTGTATTTATTTACAAGTCATTTTACAGTATAGTTTTGGAGAAAAATGCAGTCAAACTCTCCCCAAAATTCATTCAAGCACTTACAGTCCAATTTTCAAAAATTCATAAAAATCTTTCCTTTATAGGTTTGCTCATTCTCTCATTTGATATTTGTTTAGAGTGACCCCAACTATTACTGTATTTATGTGCAAGTAATTTTACTGTATATTTTTGGAGAAAAGTGCAGTCAAACTGCATATAATCTATCTATTCAAACACTTACACTGTCCAATTTACAAAAAATCATAAAAACCTTTTCTTTATAGGTTTGCTCATTCTGTCATTTGATATTTGTTTAGAGTGACAGTGACTATTACTGTATTTATTTACAAGTCATTTTACTGTATATTTTTGGAGAAAAGTACAGTCCAATTTGCCCCAAAATTCATTCAAGCACTTGCACTGTCCACTTTTCAACATTTCATAAAATTCTTTCTTTATAGATTTGCTCATTCTGTCCTTTGATATTTGTTCAGAGTGACCCTGGCTATTACTGTATTTATGTACAATTAATTTTACTGTATAGTTTTAGAGAAAAGTACAGTCAAATTCTCCCCAAAATTCATTCAAGCACTTACACTGTCCAATTTTCAAAAATGCATAAAAATATTTCCTTTATAGGTTTTCTCATTCTGTAATTTGATATTTGTTCAGAGTGACCCTAACTATTACTGGATTTATTTAAAAGTCATTTTACTGTATATTTTTGGAGAAAAGTGCATTCAAACTGTAAATAATCTGTCTATTCAAACACTTACACTGTGTCCAATTTTCAAAAATTCATAAAAATCTTTTTTTAAAGGTTTGCCCATTCTGTCATTTGATTTTTGTTCAGAGTGACCCTAACTATTACTGTATTTATTTACAAGTAATTTTACTGTATAGTTTTGGAGAAAAGTGCAGTCAAATTGCAAATCTGTCTATTCAAACACTTACACTGTGTCCAATTTACAAAAAATCATAAAAACCTTTCCTTTAGAGGTTTGCTGATTCTGTCATTTGATATTTGTTTAGAGTGACCCCAACTATTACTGTATTTATGTGTAAGTAATTTTACTGTATATTTTTGGAGAAAAGTGCAGTCAAACTGCAAATAATCTATCTATTCAAACACTTACACTGTCCAATTTACAAAAAAAATCATAAAAACCTTTCCTTTATAGGTTTGCTCATTCTGTCATTTGATATTTGATTATAGTAACACTGACTATTACTGTATTTATTTACAAGTCATTTATTGTATATTTTTGGAGAAAAGTACAGTCCAATTTGCCCCAAAATTCATTCAAGCACTTGCACTGTCCACTTTTCAACAATTCATAAAAATCTTTCCTTTATAGGTTTGCTCATTCTGTCCTTTGATATTTGTTCAGAGTGACCCTGGCTATTACTGTATTTATGTACAATTAATTTTACTGTATAGTTTTAGAGAAAAGTACAGTCAAATTTGCCCGAAAATTAATTAAAGCACTTGCACTCTCCAATTTTCAACAATCCATAAAACTCTTTCCTTTATAGGTTTGCTCATTCTGTCATTTGATATTTGTTTAGAGTGACCCCAACTATTACTGTATTTATGTGCAAGTAATTTTACTGTATATTTTTGGAGAAAAGTGCAGTCAAACTGCAAATAATCTGTCTATTCAAACACTTACACTGTGTCCAATTTACAAAAAATCATAAAAACCTTTCCTTTATAGGTTTGCTGATTCTCTCATTTGATATTTGTTTAGAGTGACCCCAACTATTACTTTATTTATGTGCAAGTAATTTTACTGTATATTTTTGGAGAAAAGTGCAGTCAAACTGCAAATAATCTATCTATTCAAACACTTACACTGTCCAATTTACAAAAAACCATAAAAACCTTTCCTTTATAGGTTTGCTCATTCTGTCATTTGATATTTGATGATAGTAACACTGACTATTACTGTATTTATTTACAAGTCATTTTACTGTATATTTTTGGAGAAAAGTACAGTCCAATTTGCCCCAAAATTCATTCAAGCACTTGCACTGTCCACTTTTCAACAATTAATAAAAATCTTTCCTTTATAGGTTTGCTCATTCTGTCCTTTGATATTTGTTCAGAGTGACCCTGGTTATTACTGTATTTATGTACAATTAATTTTACTGTATAGTTTTAGAGAAAAGTACAGTCAAATTCGTCCCAAAATTCATTCAAGCACTTACACTGTCCAATTTTCAAAAATTCATAAAAATCTTTCCTTTATAGGTTTTCTCATTCTGTAATTTGATTTTTGTTCAGAGTGACCCTAACTATTACTGTATTTATTTTAAAGTCATTTTACTTTATATTTCTTGAGAAAAGTGCATTCAAACTGCAAATAATCTGTCTATTCAAACACTTACACTGTGTCCAATTTTCAAAAATTCATAAAAATCTTTTTTTTAAAGGTTTGCCCATTCTGTCATTTGATTTTTCTTGAACTTTCTATGCATACCAATAGATTTAAATCTGCTGTTTCATCTTTAGTTCACGTATGACCTTTTGAATATATTTTTGGAAAAAAAGTCTTTGAACTTTCTATACATATAAATAGGTTCCTTCTGATGCAGTAGTTCAAGGATGACCTTTTGAACTTAGCTGTGGCCAAATAGTTTTTTTTTAACTTTAAGCTTCTATACAGACTTATGACTCCCTGTTGTTTCATCAGTAGTTCAAAGATGACATTTTTTGACACAAAAAAATTTGCCCGTGGATCCCGTGATCTTGAACTTTATATACATAAAAATACATTCCTTCTGATGCAGTGGTTCAAGGATGACCTTTTGAACTTTTTTGGCCAAATAGTCTTTGAACTTGCACCTTCTATAGAGACTTATGACTCCCTATTGTTTCATCAGTTGTTCAAGGATGACATTTTTTGACAAAAAAAATTCTGCCCATGGATTCCATAATCTTTAACTTTCTATACATATAAATAGATCGCTTCTGATGCAGTGGTTCAAGGATGACATTTTGAACTTATTACTGTCCCAATATTCTTTGAACTTTAACCTTCTATACAGATTTATTGCTTTCTGTTGTTTCATCAGTAATTCAAGGATGACATTTTTTGACAAAAAAAAATATCTGACCCTGTATCCTATGAACTGGAACTTTCTATGCAGATTCAATCTGCTGTTTCATCTTTAGTTCAAATATGACCTATTGGATATATTTTTAGAGAAAAAGTCTTTGAACTTTAAATTTAAATGCACAGGTATAGGCTTTCTGATGTTTTATTAGATGTTCAAATATGAATAAAAAAAAAAAAATCTGCCCCTGGATTCCATGAACGTGAGCTTTCTATTCATATATCATAAAGTGGTTCAATGATAACCTTTTGAACTTTTTTGGCCAAATAGTCTTTGAACTTGCACCTTCTATAGAGACTTATGACTCCCTATTGTTTCATCAGTTGTTCAAGGATGACATTTTTTGACAAAAAAAATTCTGCCCCTGGATTCCATAATCTTTAACTTTCTATACATATAAATAGATTCCTTCTGATTCAGTGGTTCAAGGATGACCTTTTGAACTTAGTTGTGGCCAAATATTCTTTGAACTTTAAGCTTCTATACAGACTTTTGACTCCCTGTTGTTTCATCAGTTGTTCAAGGATGACTTTTTTTGACAAAAAAATTATTCTGCCCCTGGATTCCATAATCTTTAACTTTCTATACATATAAATAGATTCCTTCTGGTTCAGTGGTTCAAGGATGACCTTTTGAACTTAGTTGTGGCCAAATATTCTTTGAACTTTAAGCTTCTATACAGACTTTTGACTCCCTGTTGTTTCATCAGTTGTTCAAGGATGACTTTTTTTGACAAAAAAATTATTCTGCCCCTGGATTCCATGATCTTGAACTCTCTATACAGATTGCTTCTGATTCAGTGGTTCAAGGAGGACCTTTTGAACTTAGTTGTGGCCAAATAGTCATTGAACTTGAACGTTCTTTACAGAGTTTTGACTCCCTGTTGTTTCAGTAGTTCAAGGATGACATTTTTTGACAAAAAAAAAAAAAAAATTCTGACCCTGGATCCTATGCGCTGGAACTTTCTATGCATACTAATAGATTCAATCTGCTGTTTCATCTTTATTTCAAATATGACCTATTGAATATATTTTTAGAGAAAAGGTCTTTGAACTTTAAATTCATATAAATTTAAAGTTCTGATGTTTTATTAAATGTTCAAATATGAATTAAAAAAAAAAAAAAAAATCTGTCCCTGGATTCCATGAACGTGATGCATACCAAAAGACTCCTAATGTTAATGCAATGCAATGCTGAAGCACTAATCTCATTGCACAAGTTTTTCCGTATTAAATGCAATGTTATTGCTATATATTGTTATTGCTAACATCTTCATTGCATGAGATCTATGCACTGCAAAGGCACTGAGTCTACAAAGCGAGTTTTTAATGCAATGCAATGCAAAACCAATAATCTCCTCATTGCATCCTCATTGCAATCTCCTTAAATTATTTTGCATGCAATGCAATGCAGAATAACTAAGCTTATTGCATAAGTTTTTCCGTATTAGAAGCAATGCAAAAACACTTACTCTCAGTGCACAGCGACTTCAATGCAATGCATTAGTAATCCCTCATTTCTTAAATGCACAAAAGGTTTGCACAATGCACAAGGAATGCACAATAGGTTTTTGTATGCAATGCATGCAAAAGTCTTCTATGCACGAATTAAACGCACTAATATCTTTATTGCACCGCGAATTCTTATTGCAAAGCAAAAGCGCTAACGAGAGCAATGCAACGCAAAGACACTGTCTCTTCGGTGCAATGCGAGTTTTTTATGCAATGCAATGCAAAAGCAATAATCGCCTCATTGCACAAGTTTTTTTTTTTTTTTTGCTGCAATGCAATGGAGAATAACTAATCTTTATTGCACAAGTTTTTTCGTATTCAATGCACTCTCAAGTGCACAGCGACTTAAATGCAATTGCATTAGAAACCACTCATTTCTTGATTGCATTAAAGGTTTTTGTATGCAATGCATGCAAAAGTCTCTATGCACGAGTTTTTTCGTATGCAATGCAACAGCACTTATCTCTTTTATTGCACCGCGAATTCTTATATGCAAAGCAAAAGCGCTAATATCTTCATTGCACGAGAGCTATGCGATGCAAAGACACTTTCTCTCAGTGCAAAGCGACTTAAATGCAATTCATTAGAAACCACTAATTTCTTGAATGCACAAAAGGTTTTTGTATGCAATGCATGCAAAAGTCTTCTATGCACGAGTTAAACGCACTTATATCTTTATTGCGCCGCGAATTCTTACATGCAAAGCAAAAGCGCTAACGACAGCTATGCAACGCAAAGACACTGTCTCTTCGGTGCAAAGCGAGTTTTTTATGCAATGCAATGCAAAAGCAATAATCTCCTCATTGCACAAGTTTTTTTCTGCAATGCAATGCAGAATAACTAATCGTATTGCACAAGTTTTTCTATTCAATGCAATGCAAAAACACTTACTCTCAGTGCACAGCGACTTAAATGCAATTAATTAGAAACCACTAATTTCTTGAATGCACAAAAGGTTTTTGTATGCAATGCATGCAAAAGTCTTCTATGCACGAGTTAAACGCACTTATATCTTCATTGCACCGCGAATTCTTATATGCAAAGCAAAAGCGCTAACGAGAGCTATGCAACGCAAAGACACTGTCTCTTCGGTGCAAAGCGAGTTTTTTATGCAATGCAATGCAAAAGCAATAATCGCCTCATTGCACGTTTTTTTTTTTTTTTTGCTGCAATGCAATGCAGAATAACTAATCTTTATTGCACACGTTTTTTCGTATTCAATGCACTCTCAGTGCACAGCGACTTAAATGCAATGCATTAGAAACCACTGATTTCTTGAATGCATAAAAGGTTTTTGTATGCAATGCATGCAAAAGTCTTCTATGCACGAGTTTTTTCGTATGCAATGCAATGCAATGCAATGCAAAAGCGCTTATCTCTTTATTGCACCGCGAAATCTTATATGCAAAGCAAAAGCGCTAATATCTTCATTGCACGAGAGCTATGCAATGCAAAGACACTGTCTCTTCGGTGCAATGCGAGTTTTTTAAGCAATGCAATGCAAAAGCAATAATCTCCTCATTGCACAAGTTTTTTTTTGCTGCAATGCAATGCAGAATAACTAATCTTATTGCACAAGTTTTTCTATTCAATGCAATGCAAAAACACTTACTCTCAGTGCACAGCGACTTAAATGCAATTCATTAGAAACCACTAATTTCTTGAATGCACAAAAGGTTTTTGTATGCAATGCATGCAAAAGTCTTCTATGCAAGAGTTAAACGCACTTATATCTTTATTGCACCGCGAATTCTTATATGCAAAGCAAAAGCGCTAACGAGAGCTATGCAACGCAAAGACACTGTCTCTTCGGTGCAAAGCGAGTTTTTTATGCAATGCAATGCAAAAGCAATAATCGGCTCATTGCACAAGTTTTTTTTGTTGCAATGCAATGCAGAATAACTAATCTTTATTGCACAAGTTTTTTCGTATTCAATGCACTCTCAGTGCACAGCGACTTAAATGCAATGCATTAGAAACCACTCATTTCTTGATTGCATTAAAGGTTTTTGTATGCAATGCATTCAAAAGTCTCTATGCACGAGTTTTTTCGTATGCAATGCAATGCAATGCAAAAGCACTTATCTATTTTATTGCACCGCGAATTCT
This sequence comes from Pseudorasbora parva, assembly GCF_024679245.1. Taxonomy (NCBI): domain Eukaryota; kingdom Metazoa; phylum Chordata; class Actinopteri; order Cypriniformes; family Gobionidae; genus Pseudorasbora; species Pseudorasbora parva. Next base: position 13,341,146 of record NC_090193.1, on the reverse strand, counting down.
TATATGCAAAGCAAAAGCGCTAATATCTTCATTGCACGAGAGCTATGCAATGCAAAGACACTCTCTCTTCGGTGCAATGCGAGTTTTTTTATGCAATGCAATGCAAAAGCAATAATCTCCTCATTGCACAAGTTTTTTTTTTTTTGCTGCAATGCAATGCAGAATAACTAATCGTATTGCACAAGTTTTTCTATTCAATGCAATGCAAAAACACTTACTCTCAGTGCACATTGACTTAAATGCAATTCATTAGAAACCACTAATTTCTTGAATGCACTAAAGGTTTTTGTATGCCATGCATGCAAAAGTCTTCTATGCACACGTTTTTTCGCATGCAATACAATGCAGAATAATTAATCTTATTGCACAAGTTTTTCCGTATTCAATGCAAAAACACTTACTCTCAGTGCACAGCGACTTAAATGCAATGCATTAAAATAACTAATTTCTTGAATGCACAATAGGTTTTTGTATGCAATGCATGCAAAAGTCTTCTATGCACGAGTTAACGCACTTATATCTTTATTGCACCGCGAATTCTTATATGCAAAGCAAAAGCGCTAACGAGAGCTATGCAACGCAAAGACACTGTCTATTCGGTGCAATGCGAGTTTTTTATGCAATGCAATGCAAAAGCAATAATCGCCTCATTGCACAAGTTTTTTTTTTTGCTGCGATGAAATGCAGAATAACGTCTCAGGTTACGTATGTAACCCTAGTTCCCTGAGGGAACGAGACGCTGCGTCGAAACGCTGTGAGAACGCCTCTGCGTTAATGCGTCGTGAAGCGCCTGTAGAACCATTCCATCGGAAAAAAGATCGATCGTCGGCGTGATGACGTCATCGACAGGGAGCTATAAAACGTCCGTGAAAACAAACAGGAACTAACTTCTGATAAAGCCTGAAGTAAGTGATCACGGACACGCCGGGAGTATGGCAGAGCGACGCAGCGTCTCGTTCCCTCAGGGAACTAGGGTTACATACGTAACCTGAGACGTTCCCTTTCGGGGAACTCGAGCTGCGTCGAAACGCTGTGAGAACGCTTATACCCACATCGCCATAGGACCAAGTGTCTCGTATGTGTGAAGCCGAAGCGCACACGGTTACGAGAGAACCTGTGCCCCTACTGTAGATGCCAGGTCTAGCTCGTAGAACCTGACGAAGGTAGAAGGAGACGACCATCCGGCCGCGTTACATATATCATGGAGGGAAGCCCCCGACAAAAGTGCTTTAGAAGCAGCCATACCCCTGGTTGAATGTGCCCGGACAGCCAAAGGAGATGGCTGCCCGGTAGCTTCATAAGCAAGTGAAATGGCCTCGACCACCCACTTGCTCATCCTCTGCTTGGATACAGGAGCCCCCTTCTTAGGGGGTCCGAAGCAAACAAACAATTGTTCAGTTTTTCTCCACAGGGCAGCTCTGTGGACATAAGTATCCAGTGCCCTCACCGGACACAGCAGATTTAATCTTTCCTGGTCTGACGTCAAGAATGGAGGAGGACAGAAGGCTTGTAGAGTGATGGGGCCCCGTGGGCTCGTAGGAACCTTGGGGACATAACCCGGCCTGGGATGCAGAAATGCTTTCACCATCCCAGGCGCGAACTCTAGACATGAGGGCCCTACTGACAGGGACTGAATATCTCCTATCCTTTTAAGAGATGAAATGGCCAAAAGGAAGATAGTTTTCAGGGTGAGGGACTTATCCGAAACCTCCTCCAGAGGTTCGAACGGAGGTCCGGACAAGCCCCTCAAAACAATGGCCAAGTCCCATGCCGGGACCCTCGAGTGCATAACTGGCCTCAACCTTAATGTGCCACGAAGGAAGCGTGTAATTAGAGGGTGTCTTCCCAAAGACACTCCACTGCAAGGGACGTGGACAGCACCCAAGGCCGCCACGTACACCTTAAGTGTGGAGGGGGTCAACCCTGCAGAGAACCTCTCCTGCAGGAACTCCAGCACTGTACCAACCGGGCAGTTAACTGGATCCCACTGGCGTTCTCTGCACCAAGCTGAGAAAAGTCTCCATTTCAAAGCGTACAGCTTCCTCGTGGACGGAGCTCTGGAGTGAAGGATGGTCTCTACGACCTCGGCCGAGAGACCCTCCTCTATGAGCCTAGCCCCCTCAGAGGCCAGGCCCACAGTTTCCACATCTCTGGGCGTGGGTGCAGGAATCTCCCGCCCGCCTGAGAGAGTAGATCCCTCCTGGTCGGAATCTCCATCGGAGAGCCTTCCAGGAGAGATATCAGGTCCGAAAACCATACTCGGGTCGGCCAGTTCGGGGCCACTAGAAGTACCTGGGCCCCGTCCCGGCGTACCCTCTCCAGAACTCCTGGAAGCAGGACAATCGGGGGGAAGGCGTACAGAGGCAGCCTCGGCCACTCCTGTACCATGGCATCCAGCCCCAGCGGGGCCGGATGGGTCAGAGAAAACCACCGCGGGCAGTGAGAGTTTTCCGCCGAAGCGAACAGGTCTATCTCTGCTTTCCCATAAACCTTCCATAGGAGCTCCACCACCTCTGGGTGGAGTCTCCATTCCCCGGGCCTCGGCCCCTGTCTCGACAGGCTGTCTGCTTCCTGGTTTAGGGCCCCCGGGATATATACTGCCCTGATTGACAGCAATTTCCCTTGGGCCCACAGGAGGATCCGATGTGCCAATTTGTCCAACGGACGAGACCTCAGACCCCCCTGGTGATTTATATAGGCCACCACGGACGTGTTGTCTGTTCTGACTAGTACGTGGTGGCCCCTGAGGTCGGGCAGGAACTGTTTCAATGCAAGAAACACTGCGAGCATCTCTAGCCGATTTATGTGCCAGTGCCGCTGATGTTCCTGCCATAGACCCTGGGATGAGCGACCACTCATGGTCGCCCCCCAGCCCGTGAGGGAGGCGTCTGTCGTTAGCGTTACGCGACGAACATGAGCCCCCAACACGGGACCCTGAGATAAAACCCCCGGGTTTTTCCACATGACCAGAGCACGTAGGCATCGCCGCGTGACTTTGATCGTGCGGAGCGGATTTCCCCTCGGGGAGAACCCTTGTGTTTTGAGCCACCACTGCAGTGGCCTCATGTACAGTAGGCCAAGAGGTATCACGTTGGACGCTGCTGCCATGAGACCTAACAGTTTCTGGAACTGTTTCACAGTGACGGCTCGGCCTAGCTTCTGTTCTTTGGCGGCTGCCAGGATCGACGCTATGCGTGTTGGCGATAATTGCGCCCGCATAATTATCGAGTCCCAGTTCACACCTAGAAAAGTGGTTCTCTGAGCCGGAGAAAGCACACTCTTCTTGGCGTTCAGCCTCAACCCCAGCTTCGACATATGGGCGAGAACAGCATCTCGATGCTGAACCGCCATCTGCTCTGTATTCGCTAGAATCAGCCAGTCGTCGATGTAGTTCAGTATGCGGATGCCCTGAAGACGCAGCGGCGCCAGAGCTGCATCCACACACTTGGTGAACGTGCGGGGTGACAGTGCTAGACCGAAGGGAAGTACACGATATTGGTATGCCTCTCCCCCGAAGGCAAACCTCAGGAACTTCCTGTGATGTGGAAGGATGGAGACATGAAAATACGCATCTTTGAGGTCTATGGTGACAAACCAATCCTCCGATCTGACCTGCGCTACAATCTGTCTGAGTGTAAGCATCTTGAATTTGAGCTTGGCCACCGAGCGATTCAATAGCCGCAGATCTAATATCGGGCGTAAGCCCCCATCCTTCTTCGGCACGATGAAGTAACGGCTGTAAAAGCCAGACTCCCTGCTGGGAGGGGAAACCCTCTCTATAGCCCCTTTTTGCAGGAGTGTCTCTTTCTTCCTGTGCCATTACCAGAGCCTGCTCCGGGCCCACCTCTGTAGGTAGGACACCGCAGAAAGGAGGTGGCCGACTTCTGAATTGAATGGCGTACCCCCTTTCTACTATCTGCAGGACCCAATGAGATATATTTGATAGACGTTTCCATTCGTCTAGAAAATCTACTAAGGGAACCAGCCTCTCGAGGCTGGCCTCTGGTGTTCTTCGAGCAACAAATGCAGTGCCCTGAAGCGGCGGACCGGCAGGGAACGACTGACTTGACTGCTCGGGGACCCCCCGAAGGGGGTGCGGACCACCCTCGGGTGGCCCGCGGAGACCGACTGCGCCCCGGCATTGCGGCGGGGTTGGCAGCGCGGCCCCCCGAGGGTGCCGCAGGGAAACGGGTACCGTTGGCAGGGGTAGACACCGTTTCCCTACGGGGGGAACCACCCTCAGCGTCCTGACGCTTCTGGCGTCAGGAACGCTTCGACGAGGCCTTCTTGGCGATCAGGACTGTCCTCAGATCAGCCCTGCCCCTCGAAGGCCTCGCCTGAGAGCGCCGCCCCTCGTCCCCGCGCTGAGGGGGAGCCCGAGCGGCAACGCTCTGCTTTTGTTGTGCCCTGTGAGCTGAGCTCGTACTCGGCTTGGGCTGCCTGATGTCAGCGGCAGCCCCAGGGACCTGGACTCGGAGAGGGAGAAACTGCTTTAGCGCCGCAGCTTGTTTCTTTGACTCCTGGAACCTCTCGGTGACAGTATGTACTGCGTCACCGAAGAGGCCACCAGGAGACAGCGGCGCGTCGAGCAGAAAGCTCTTCTCCCTCTCTTTGATTTCGGTGGGGTTGAGCCATAAATGTCTCTCCGTAGCCACCAATGCTGCCATCGAGCGGCCAACACATCTGGCCGTCTCTTTGGTGGCCCGGAGAGTTAGATCGGCTGCTGTTCTAAGCTCATTTATGACGTCACCCCCCACTTCATCGCGTCCATCTAGATCCCTGAGCAGGTCAGCCTGATAAGCCTGCATAATTGCCATGGTGTGTAGGCATGCAGCAGCCTGACCTGCCGCCGAGTACGCTTTGCCCACCAGTGCCGACGTTGTTTTCAATGGTCTGGTGGGCAAAGTCGGGGCCTTTAGGGACGATGCCGAGGAAGGCGAGAGATGGCTCGCAAGCGTCTCTTCTACCTTTGGCATCGCCCCATAACCGTAGTGCTTCAGCCCCATGATGTTGCTATAGACCGTAGTCTGAGGGCTGAACACACGGTATGATGCCGGTCTCCTCCATGATGTTGCCACCTCGGTGTACAAATCATGGAAGAATGGCAGGCCCCGCCGCTGAGGTTCTGAAGCGCGAGCGGGCAGGAATCTTTCATCTAATTTACTAGATCGTCTCTTTCCTGCCTCAGATCTCTCTACGGGCCAGTCAATATTTAATCTGGCCACGGCTCGCGTTAGAACCTCAACGAGCTCATCACTCGCAGGGGACTGAAGTGGCGAATCTTCAGTCGCGATGCTCTCAACGTCCACCTCCTCGGAGCTGGATAGTTGGAGCACCGGCGGCTCTCTCGGGGGGGAAGAAACCGCAATGCGTGCTTCCAAGCCCCGAGAAGAACCGCTGGATGGAGCGGGTGAGGGCAGAGATAAGGCAGCGCCCGTCTCAAACCCCTCCGCAACATCCAATTGTGAACCCCACGACTGCAGCCTCCGCTCTGCCTCGGCAGCAGCGGGACCAGAGCCGCGGGGAACACGAGCCGAGGCACCCTCCTCGAAGAGTGCCCGGCGGGAGCGCAGCGTTCTCAGTGGCATACGCTCACAGTGCTCGCAAGCAGCCCCCTCGAGGGCTGCCTGGGCATGCTGCGCTCCCAAGCAGGCAACACAAAGAGAGTGTGTATCCCCACTCGTGATGTAGCGTGGGCAGGGATGAACACACCTCTTAAAGTTACTGCTTTCACTCGCCATTTCTCTATCTATTTATTTTCTCTTTTTTGTAAATATATGGAATATTTAACAAAGGGTGGAAAAACTCTTTCAATAGACAGACAAAAACACCAAATAGACAGACAGGTTCACACAGATCGCTTACTGAAGGCACAGAAGCTAGTTCCTGTTTGTTTTCACGGACGTTTTATAGCTTCCGGTCAATGACGTCATCACGCCGACGATCGATCTTTTTTCCGATGGAATGGTTCTACAGGCGCTTCACGACGCATTAACGCAGAGGCGTTCTCACAGCGTTTCGACGCAGCTCGAGTTCCCCGAAAGGGAACTAATCTTTATTGCACAAGTTTTTTCGTATTCAATGCACTCTCAGTACACAGCGACTTAAATGTAACGCATTAGAAACCACTAATTTCTTGAATGCATAAAAGGTTATTGTATGCAAATGCATGCAAAAGTCTTCTATGCACGAGTTTTTTCGTATGCAATGCAATGCAATGCAAAAGCACTTATCTCTTTATTGCAACCGCGATTTCTTATATGCAAAGCAAAAGCGCTAATATCTTCATTGCACGAGAGCTATGCAATGCAAAGACACTGTCTCTTCGGTGCAATGCGAGTTTTTTATGCAATGCAATGCAAAAGCAATAATCTCCTCATTGCACAAGTTTTTTTTGCTGCAATGCAATGCAGAATAACAATCGTATTGCACAAGTTTTTCTATTCAATGCAATGCAAAAACACTTACTCTCAGTGCACACTGACTTAAATGCAATTCATTAGAAACCACTAATTTCTTGAATGCACAAAAGGTTTTTGTATGCAATGCATGCAAAAGTTTTCTATAAACAAGCTTTTTTGCATGCAATACAATGCAGAATAACTAATCTTATTGCACAAGTTATTCCGTATTCAATGCGAAAACACTTACTCTCAGTGCACAGCGACTTAAATCCAATGCATTAGAAATAACTAATTTCTTGATTGCACAATAGGTTTTTGCTGCAATGCATGCAAAAATCTTCTATGCAAGAGTTAAACGCACTTATATCTTTATTGCACCGCGAATTCTTATATGCAAAGCAAAAGCGCTAATATCTTCATTGCACGAGAGCTATACAATGCAAAGACACTGTCTCTTCGGTGCAATGCGAGTTTTTATGCACTGAATTGCAAAAGCAATAATCTCCTCATTGCACAAGATTTTTGCGTGCAATGCAGAATAACTAATCTTATTGCACAATTTTTTTCGTATTCAATGCAATGTAAAAACACTTACTCTCAGTGCAAGCGACTTAAATGCAATGCATTAGAAACCACTCTTTCTTGAATGCATAAAAGGTATTTTGTATGCAATGCATGCAAAAGTCTTCTATGCACGAGTTTTTTCGAATGCAATACAATGCAATGCAAAAGCACTTATCTCTTTATTGCACCGCGAATTCTTATTTGCAAAGCAAAAGCGCTAATATCTTCATTGCACGAGAGCTATGTAATGCAAAGACACTGTCTTTTCGGTCCAATGCGAGTTTTTATGCACTGAATTGCAAAAGCAATAATCTCCTCATTGCACAAGATTTTTGCATGCAATGCAATGCAGAATAACTAATCTTATTGCACAATTTTTTTGTATTCAATGCAATGCAAAAACACTTACTCTCAGTGCACAGCGACTTAAAATGCACTGCACTAGAAACCACTCTTTCTTGAATGCATAAAAGGTTTTTTGTATGCAATCATGCAAAAGTCTTCTATGCACGAGTGTTTTCGTATGCAATGCAATGCAAAAGCACTTATCTCTTTATTGCACCGCGAATTCTTATATGCAAGCAAAAACGCTAATATCTTCATTGCACGAAAGCTTTGCAAATGCAAATACACTGTCTCTTCGGTGCAATGCGACTTTATAAAGCAATGCAATGCAAAAGCAATAATCTCCTCATTGCACAAGTGATGTTTTATCAAAAGTCCAAATGTGACTTTTTAAGAAAAATTCTAACCCTGGAACAATAAGATGAACTTGAACTTTCTCTTCATACTAATAGATTCCTTCTTATTGTTTCATAAGTACATCAAGGATAAACGTTTTAACTTTTTAAAAAAGTCTTTCAACTTGAACTTTAGAACTTTCTAATAGATTCTGTAGTTCAAGGATGATCTTTTGAACTTATTTATTGCCAAAGAGTCTATGAACTTGAACTTTCTATACATAGTAATAGATTCATCAGTAGTTCAAGTGTGAATTTTTTTTTAATACATTTTTTGCCAAGCAGTCTGTCAACTTAAAATGTACAAACATGACTTAATGAACTATTTTTTCTGACCCTGGAAACTATGAAATTGAACTTTCTATGCATACCAATGTTTCCTAATGTTTCATCAGTAGCTCAAGGATGAACTTTTGAACTTATTTTTTGCCAAAGGGTCTATGAACTGTAACATTCTATACATGATTCAACTTCTATACACATGACTTTATGGTTTTTCCTCAGAAGTTCAAACATGACTTTTTGAAGTTTTTTTCTGACACTGGAATATATGAACTTGAACTTTCTATGCATACCAATAGACACCAAATGTTTCATCAGTAGTTCAAGGATGAGCTTTGAACTTATTTGTTTCCAAAGAGTCTATGAACTTGAGCTTTCTATGCATACAAATGCATAATAATGAAACATTTACTTTAAGAACGAAAAAATGACTTTTTATGAAAAATAAAATTTCTGAGCCTGGATCCTATGAGCTTGAACTTTATATATATATATATATATATATATATATATATATATATATATATATATATATATATATATATATATATATATATATATATATATATATATATATATGGTAATGGATTATATATGGTAATAAATCTTTCCTTTTATAGGTTTGCTCATTCTGTCATTTGATATTTGTTTAGAGTGACCCCGACTATTACTGTATTTATGTAAAAGTAATTTTTCTGTATAGTTTGAGAAAAGTACAATCAAACTTGCCCCAAATATCAACATGCATTCAAAAACTTACACTGTCCCATTTTTTCAAAAATTCATAAACAATTTTACTTCATAGGTTACTGTATTTATTTGCATGGGGCGGCAGTGGCTCAGTGGTTCATGTAGATTGTCTACAAACCGAAAGGTTGGTGGTTCGATCCCCGGTTCCACCTGACCAAGTGTCGAAGTGTCCATGAGCAAGACACCTAACCCCAGCATGCTCCCGATGAGCTGGATGGCGCCTTGCATGGCTGACATCGCCGTCGGTGTATGAATGGGTGAATGTGAGGCAAAAATGTAAAGCGCTTTGGATAAAGGCGCTATATAAATGCAGTCCATTTCCATCCATATTTACAAGTCATTTTACTGTATGTTTTAGAGAAAAGAACAGTCAAACTTGCCCAAAAATCAAATTGAATTCAAACACTATCCAATTTTCAAAAAAACATACAAATTTTTCTTTTATAGGTTAACTCATTCTGTCCTTTGATATTTGTTCAGAGTGACCCTGACTATTACTGTATTTATTTACAAGCAAGAAAAGTACAGTCAAATTCGCCCCAAAATTCATTCAAGCATTTACACTGTCCAATTTTCAAAAATTAATAAAAACTTTCCTTTATAGGTTTGCTCATTCTGTCATTTGATATTTGTTCAGAGTGACCACAAATATTACTGTATTTATTTGCAAGTAATTTTACTGTATAGTTTTGGAGAAAAGTACAGTCAAATTCGCCCCAAAATTCATTCAAGCATTTACACTGTCGAATTTTCAAAAATGTATAAAATCTTTCATTTATAGGTTTGCCCATTCTGTCATTTGATATTTGTTCAAAGTGACACTGACTATTACTGTATTTATTTACAAGTCATTTTACTGTATGGTTTTGAAGAAAAGTACAGTAAAAATCGCCCCATAATTCTTTCAAGCATTTACACTGTCCAGTTTTCAAAAAATCATAAAAATCTTTCCTTTATAGGTGTGCTCATTCTGTCAATTGATATTTGTTCAGAGTGACACTGACTATTACTGTATTTATTTACAAGCAATTTTACTGTATAGTTTTGGAGAAAAGTGCAGTCAATCTCTCCCGAAAATTAATTAAAGCACTTGCACTCTCGAATATTCAACAATCCATAAAACTCTTTCCTTTATAGATTTGCTCATTGCAAAAATGCAATCAAACTCTCCCCAAAATTAATTCAAACACTTACACTGTCCAATTTACAAAAAATAATAAAAACCTTTCCTTTATAGGTTTGCCCATTCTGTCATTTGATATTGGTTCAGAGTGACCACGACTATTACTGTGTTATTTACAAGTAATTTTACTGTATAGTTTTGGAGAAAAGTGCAGTCAAATTCGCCTCAAAATTCCTTCAAGCATTTACACTGTCCAATTTTCAAAAATTCATAATTTTTTTCCTTTATAGGTTTGCCCATTCTGTCATTTAATATTTGTTCAAAGTGACCCTGACTATTACTGTATTTATTTACAAGTCATTTTACTGTATAGTTTTAGAGAAAAGTACAGTCCAATTTGCCCCAAATTTCATTCAAGCACTTGCACTGTTCAATTTTCAACAATTCATAAAACTCTTTCCTTTATAGATTTGCTTATTCTGTCATTTGATATTTGTTTAGAGTGACCCTAACTATTACTGTATTTATGTACAATTCATTTTACCGTATATTTTTGGAGAAAAGTGCAGTCAAACTGCAAATAATCTCTCTATTCAAACACTTACACTGTCCAATTTACAAAAAAATAATAAAAACCTTTCCTTTTATAGGTTTGCTAATTCTGTCCTCTGATATTTGTTTAGAGTCACACTGACTATTACTGTATTTATTTACAAGTCATTTTACTGTATAGTTTTGGAGAAAAGTACAGTCAAATTCACCCCAAAATTCATTCAAGCATTTACACTGTCTAATTTTCAAAAATTCATAAAAATCTTTCATTTATAGGTTTGCCCATTCTGTCATTTGATATTTCTTCAAAGTGACCCTGACTATTACTGTATTTATTTACAAGTAATTTTACTGTATAGTTTTGGAGAAAAATGCAATCAAACTCCAATTTACAAAAAATAATAAAAACCTTTCCTTTATAGGTTTGCCCATTCTGTCATTTGATATTGGTTCAGAGTGACCACGACTATTACTGTGTTATTTACAAGTAATTTTACTGTATAGTTTTGGAGAAAAGTGCAGTCAAATTCGCCTCAAAATTCCTTCAAGCATTTAAACTGTCCAATTTTCAAAAATTCATAATTTTTTTTCCTTTATAGGTTTGCCCATTCTGTCATTTAATATTTGTTCAAAGTGACCCTGACTATTACTGTATTTATTTACAAGTCATTTTACTGTATAGTTTTAGAGAAAAGTACAGTCCAATTTGCCCCAAATTTCATTCAAGCACTTGCACTGTTCAATTTTCAACAATTCATAAAACTCTTTCCTTTATAGATTTGCTTATTCTGTCATTTGATAATTGTTTAGAGTGACCCTAACTATTACTGTATTTATGTACAATTCATTTTACCGTATATTTTTGGAGAAAAGTGCAGTCAAACTGCAAATAATCTCTCTATTCAAACACTTACACTGTCCAATTTACAAAAAAATAATAAAAACCTTTCCTTTTATAGGTTTGCTAATTCTGTCCTCTGATATTTGTTTAGAGTCACACTGACTATTACTGTATTTATTTACAAGTCATTTTACTGTATAGTTTTGGAGAAAAGTACAGTCAAATTCACCCCAAAATTCATTCAAGCATTTACACTGTCTAATTTTCAAAAATTCATAAAAATCTTTCATTTATAGGTTTGCCCATTCTGTCATTTGATATTTCTTCAAAGTGACCCTGACTATTACTGTATTTATTTACAAGTAATTTTACTGTATAGTTTTGGAGAAAAATGCAATCAAACTCTCCCCAAAATGCATTCAAGCACTTACACTGTGTCCAATTTACAAAAATTAATAAAAACCTTTCCTTTTATAGGTTTGCTAATTCTGTCTTCTGATATTTGTTTAGAGTCACACTGACTATTACTGTATTTATTTACAAGTCATTTTAATGTATAGTTTTGGAGAAAAGTACAGTCAAAATCGCCCTAAAATTCATTCAAGCATTTACACTGTCCAGTTTTCAAAAAAATCATAAAAATCTTTCCTTTATAGGTGTGCTCATTCTGTCATTTGATATTTGTTCAGAGTGACCCCGACTATTACTGTATTTATATACAATTAATTTTACTGTATAGTTTTGGAGAAGAGTACAGTCAAATTTGCCCCAAAATTAATTAAAGCACTTGCACTCACCAATTTTCAACATTCCGTGATACTATTTCCTTTATAGGTTTGCTCATTATGTCATTTGATATTTGTTCAGAGTGACCCGACTATTACTGTATTTATGTACAAGTCATTTTACTGTATAGTTTTAGAGAAAAGTACAGTCCAATTTGCCCCAAATTTCATTCAAGCACTTGCACTGTCCAATTTTCAACAATTCATGAAACTCTTTCCTTTATAGGTTTGCTCATTCTGTCATTTGATATTTATTTAAAGTGACCACAACTATTAGGGTATTTATGTACAAGTCATTTTACTGTATAGTTTTAGAGAAAAGTACAGTCAAACGTGCCCCAAATATCAACGTGCATTCAAAAACTTACACTGTCCCATTTAAAAAAAAAAATCATAAACAATTTTACTTCATAGGTTTGCTCATTCTGTCATTTGAAATTTTTCAGAGTGACCCTGACTATTACTGTATTTATTTACAAGTAATTGTACTGTATAGTTTTAGAGAAAAGTACAGTCAAACTTGCCCAAAAATCTAATTGAATTCAAACACTGTCCAATTTTCAAAAAAACATAAAGATATTTCCTTTATAGGTTTGCTCACTCTGTCATTTGAAATTTGTTCATAGTGACCTTGACTATTACTGTATTTATTTACAAGTAATTGTACAGTATAGTTTTGGAGAAAAGTGCAGTCAAACTGCAAATAATCTGTCTATTCAAACACTAACACTGTCCAATTTTCAAAAATTCATAAAAATCTTTCCTTTATAGGTTTGCCCATTCTGTCATTTGATATTTGTTTAGAGTGTCAGTGACTATTACTGTATTTATTTACAAGTCATTTTACTGTATATTTTTAGAGAAAAGTACAGTCCAATTTGCCCCAAAATTCATTCAAGCACTTGCACTGTCCACTTTCCAACAAATTAATAAAACTCTTTCCTTTATAAGTTTGCTCATTCTGTCATTTGATGTTTGTTTAGAGTGGCCCTGACTATTACTGTATTTATTTACAAGTCATTTTACTGTATAGTTTTGAAGAAAAGTACAGTCAAAATCGCCGCATAATTCTTTCAAGCATTTACACTGTCCAGTTTTCAAAAAAACATAAAAATCTTTCCTTTATAGGTTTGCTCATTCTGTCATTTGATATTTGTTCAGAGTGACACTGACTATTAGTGTATTTATTTACAAGCAATTTTACTGTATAGTTTTGGAGAAATGTGCAGTCAAACTCTCCCCAAAATTAATTAAAGCACTTGCACTCTTGAATATTCAACAATCCATAAAACTCTTTCCTTTATAGATTTGCTCATTCTGTCATTTGATATTTATTTAGAGTGACCACAACTATTACTGTATTTATGTACAAGTCATTTTACTGTATGGTTTTGGAGAAAAGTACAGTCAAAATCGCCCCAAAATTCATTCAAGCATTTACACTGTCCAGTTTTCAAAAAATCATAAATATCTTTCCTTTATAGGTGTGCTCATTCTGTCATTTGATATTTGTTCAGAGTGACCCTGACTATTACTGTATTTATTAACAAGTAATTTACTGTATAATTTTGGAGAAAAATGCAATCAAACTCTCCCCAAAATTCATTCAAACACTTACACTGTCCAAATTACAAAATTTAATAAAAACCTTTCCTTTATAGGTTTGCTCATTCTGTCATTTGATATTTGTTCAGAGTGACCAAGACTATTACTGTGTTTATTTACAAGTATTTTTACTGTATAGTTTTGGAGAAAAGTGCAGTCAAATTCGCCCCAAAATTCATTCAAGCACTTATACTGTCCAATTTTCAAAAATTCATAAAATCTTTCCTTTATAGGTTTGCTTATTCTGTCATTTGATATTTGTTTAGAGTCACACTTACTATTACTGTATTTATTTACAATCTGTGGGTTTGTAGATTTCAATGAATTTAATATGTAAACTTTATTTAACAAAATTAATTTCTTGTTTTTTTGACAGTTTTTTGCATTGAAATTATTTAAAAATTACTGGAATAAAATCTACTAAATGTGGTTGTTAAGGATTTAGCTATTATTTTTGAATAATTTCAACTCGAGAGAATATTGAATTAATCCAACATGATACAAATGAGCTGTTTTCAATTTAGAAGCATTTCCTGTTAAAACGCATGCTTAATGCAGCTCACAGCACGAGGCACACATGCACTGGAGTTCCTCGATGCAGACTCATTTCTGACAAAGGTAAGGACTATTATGTAATTTATATTTGAAAAAGCTGTTGTAAATTGTACAAGTTGTCTACTTGATGTAATATGAATGTCATTTTTAATATATAGGGCCTATTGGACCTTAAAGGTGCATTGTCGTTGCTGCCTATGTGTGGATCAGATTTAATCAAAAAATGGGTCTGGGATGACGTGGGTGAGTACATGAAATTTTATTTTGTGTGAACTAACCCTTTAATCTGGTTTTCTTCAGTAAATTTTAAAGGAAAAAGCATTATTTTTCACTTATTTAACTTATCTAAAATGTGCTGTTGATTTTGATTGCTTGTCCAGGGTGTTGCTGTTCTATTGGCACTGTTTAGAGCATGTTTGGTAAATGTCACGGCCCTTAGAGGAGATATCATTAATTAATTTCTTTCTTTTAGGATGAACATTGTCCTGTTGATATGACGAGAGGTGGACATCCGCTGCATGACAGAATTCCTTGGGGAACGTACAGGAGATCTCATCAAAGAATTCAACGTATGCAAACTTAATTTCAATATACCAAATGTGTGAATTTAAATAAATTATTGTTGGTTACTTAACCATAATATTGTTGACTGGACTTAACTTGTTTGATCAGTATTGTAAGATACAAACAGAGTTTAGATTTTCTCTTTTAATCAGTATTTCTTAGGTTATGAGTCTCACTGCTGTTTATGATTGAAGGAAAATGAAGAACAGTCAGGAATTGAACAGCTTGTGATGGCAGCAAGTGTGACCAGGACAGGAGCTGAAAGTGACAGTCCAAATGACACTTGGAATTGTTATCGAATGCTTGGAAGTTCTCACAGGCCTTGAAGTTGCAGTTCTGATGGTAAAGAATAGTCAATGTTCACACTGAGAATACAAAATTTGTGACTTGTTGGCAATAAAATGAGTTTGTAATTCATCTTTGATGTCTGTCTGTTATTCATACCTGCAATCAGATTTAATTAAATGATTTTAATTAATCCACTCATTAAAAATAATAATACCAACTTAATTTTGTGTTAAATCAAATCAATTCCATTAAGGAGTATTCATTACCATAGTCAGGTTTTTGTCCAAGGAAACGTCTCGGTTACGTATGTAACCCTCGTTCCCTGAAGGAGGGAACGGAGACGTACGTCAGAACTGAACCGACGAATGGGATCTTACTTTAGAGACCAATCCTACTTCGAGCATCTAACAACGAGCCAATGAAATTTGGCATGCGATCACGCATTCCACGCTCCGCCCCGCAGCGCGGGTATAAATAGGAAGTGGAATGGTAGATCAGCGCTTTTCCTACTGAGGAGCCGAAAGGTGACCGGACTCCCAGCGGAAGCACAGCATCTGGCGACGGGACGTACGTCTCCGTTCCCTCCTTCAGGGAACGAGGGTTACATACGTAACCGAGACGTTCCCTTTCAGTCGGTCACGTTCGACGTACGTCAGAACTGAACCGACGAATGGGATCCCTATGGAAAACGCCAGGATGCTGGCCCTTCCAGCGTCCTGCTTGAGCGCACTGCACCGTCTAGTATGGTACGGAAGTCAGGGCTCCAAGCAGGGAGTACAGTCACTGCTGTTTCTGCAAGACCCACTCAGAATGACTATTGGATAACGCTGGGAAAGCGTGCCTACCTCGTACTTGAGAGAGAGGGTACGCTGCGGGGCCACGTCCTTCAGGGAAGGAGAGGTGGCAGAATACACATAAGGACTAACCTGGCAGGGTAGTGCAACATATGGCAGTCTCTGGGGTGGTTCCAGCCTGATTGAAGGGGGGAAAGAACACGCCCAGAGACGACAGAGCGGGCTCTGTCGAGGGAAAGACACGGGGCTAGCCCGAAGGGTAGCTGATACCGTGGAAGAATACACATATGGGGTTGCCGTGAGGGAACCGCTACATATGGAACCCAGCCTACAGCCACGTTTCACAAGCATACGGGTGCAGGCCTGGCGTCAGACGGTCCGCAACGTCTGACACCGGAGGGGTGACGGAGGAGCTCGACAGGGTTAGCCGGTTTCCCGGGGAACACAACTGGAGACAATAGACGCACGTATCCGGCCCAGAGGGCGGGAGTGGCGTTTCGCAAGCCGACACTTAGAACGGGCACTTAGCGCTCCTGGCCACTGGGGCGAGGATGCGGGAAGATACCGGCTCTACACGTAAGCTATAGAATCTAGCAAACGTGTTAGGTGTCGCCCAGCCCGCAGCTCTACATATGTCTGTCAGCGAGGCGCCTTGAGCCAGCGCCCAGGAAGAAGCAACACTCCGAGTGGAGTGAGCTCTTACACCGAACGGGCAAGGCACGTCTTGGGACTGGTAGGCCAAGACTATAGCATCCACTATCCAGTGGGCTAACCTCTGCTTGGAGACAGCCTTTCCCTTCTGCTGGCCTCCGTAACAGACGAAGAGTTGCTCTGAGGTCCGAAGGCTTTGGGTCCGGTCAACGTAAGCGCGAAGAGCGCGGACCGGACACAGCAAAGCCAGGGCTGGGTCTGCCTCCTCCGAAGGCAGCGCTTGCAGGTTCACCACCTGATCCCGGAAGGGAGTGGTAGGAACCTTGGGCACATATCCGGGCCGGGGTCTCAGGACGACGTGAGAGTTACCTGGCCCGAACTCTAGGCACGATTCGTTGACCGAAAGTGCATGCAGGTCCCCTACCCTCTTGATCGAGGCCAATGCCGTCAGGAGCACTGTCTTCATTGACAAGATTTTCAACTCACAAGACGCCAAGGGCTCGAAGGGAGGGCTCTGAAGTGCTCGGAGCACTAGAGCTAAGTCCCAAGAGGGTATCGAGGATGGACGAGGAGGATTTAGTCTCCTCGCACCTCTGAGGAACCTGACGATTAGGTCGTGCTTCCCCACGGACTTACCTTCTACTACATCATGGTACGCTGCTATTGCTGCAGCATATACCTTGAGGGTGGAGGGAGACAGCCTTCTCTCCAACCCATCTTGCAGGAAGGAAAGCACGACACTGATCGAACACCTTCGGGGGTCTTCCCGGCGGGGAGCGCACCACTCAACGAACAGGTTCCACTTCAGAGCATAGAGGCGCCTCGTAGAGGGGGCTCTAGCTGAAGCGATGGTATCTACGACAGCTTGTGGTAGTCCATCTAGAACCTCCGCGTCCCGTCCAGGGACCAGACATGAAGATTCCAGAGGTCTGGACGCGGGTGCCATAGCGTGCCCCGTCCCTGAGAAAGAAGGTCCTTCCTCAGGGGAATCGGCCAAGGAGGGGCTGTCGCGAGGAGTGTGAGTTCTGGGAACCAGGTCCGGTTGGGCCAATACGGCGCAACTAACAAGACCTGCTCCTCGTCCTCCCTGACCTTGCACAGAGTCTGTGCAAGAAGGCTCACTGGGGGGAACGCATACTTGCGTAGGTCCCGGGGCCAGCTGTGCGCCAGTGCATCTGTGCCGAGGGTACCCCCGGTCAGGGAATAGTACCACTGGCAATGGGTCGAGTCCGGAGAGGCAAACAGGTCGACCTGTGCGGCTCCGAACTGGTCCCATATCAGCTGGACCGCCTGGGGGTGGAGTCGCCACTCTCCCGGAGGTGTCGGCTGACGAGAGAGCTCGTCGGCTGTCTGGTTCAGCACACCAGGGACATGAATGGCCCGAAGCGACCTCAGCTGCTTCTGACTCCACAGGAGGAGGTGGCGGGCGAGTTGGAGCAGACGACGGGAGCGTAGACCACCCTGACGGTTGATGTACGCAACGGCCGTGGTGCTGTCCGTACGGACCAGTACATGCTTGCCACGCAGCGGCCCCTTGAGGCGGCGGAGTGCCAGATGTACTGCCAGTAACTCGAGGCAATTGATATGCCAATGCAATTGCGGCCCCGTCCACAGACCAGCAACTGCATGCCCGTTGTACGTGGCCCCCCAGCCCGTGGTGGAGGCATCCGTGAATAGCACAGCATGCCTGGACACTTGTTCTAGGGGCACCCCGGCCCGGAGAAACGAAGTGCTGGACCACGGGCTGAAGGTTTGGCGGCAGTAAGGAGTCACTGGGACCCGGTACTGACCGCTCTGCCACGCCCACCTCGGGACTCGGCCATTGAGCCAGCGTTGAAGCGGTCTCATATGAAGCAATCCGAGCGGCGTGACCGCGGCTGCAGATGCCATATGCCCCAGGAGCCTCTGAAAGAATTTCAGTGGGACCGCTGTCCTGCTCTTGAACATATTCAAGCAGTTCAACACCGACTGGACTCGCTCCTCGGTGAGGCGCGCCGTCCGGTTGACCGAGTCCAGCTCCATACCGAGATAAGAGATCCTCTGTGTGGGACAGAGTTTGCTCTTCTCTCGGTTGACCCGAAGGCCCAACTGGCTGAGGTGACTGAGCACCAGGTCCCTGTGTTCGCACAACTGGTCCTTCGACTGGGCTAGGATCAGCCAATCGTCGAGGTAGTTGAGAATCCGAACGCCGCGTTCTCTGAGTGGAACAATGGCTGCCTCCGCGACCTTCGTAAAGACGCGGGGCGACAGGGACAGCCCGAAGGGCAGGACCTTGTACTGATATGCTTTCCCCTCGAACGCAAAGCGTAGGAACGGTCTGTGTCGAGGGAGAATAGACACATGGAAGTACGCGTCCTTCAGGTCGATCGCTGCAAACCAATCCTGGGGACGGATGCATTGGAAAATGCGTTTCTGCGTCAACATCCTGAACGGGAGCTTGTGCAGGGCCCGATTCAGAACTCGCAGGTCCAGGATTGGCCGTAACCCACCCCCTTTCTTGGGCACAATGAAGTAGGGGCTGTAAAACCCCGTCTTCATATCGGCTGGAGGAACCGGCTCGATCGCGTCCTTCGCCAGTAGGACCTCGATCTCTGACCGCAAGACTTGAGCATCGCTGCTTCGCACGGAGGTGAAGAGGATGCCCTTGTACTTGGGTGGCCGGCGTGCGAACTGAATCGCGTAGCCGAGTCTGATGGTACGGATGAGCCAGCGAGACGGCCTGGGGAGACCTAGCCAGGCCCCCAGAGACCGTACAAGCGGGACCAACGGCACCACAGACGTGCCCGGGGTGGGGCAGCGAAGCGGAGTACTCTGGCCCGACTCGGGAGGCCCGGAGGCGGCCCGTAGTGTTGCCTGAGCACTCCTGGTTTGGACAGAGAGTGGGTGAGAAGGCCCGGGGGCGTCCTCGGAGCCCACTCTGCTGTCCACTGCCCGGAGGCAGGGAAGTGAAGCACTCAGCCCCGACCCGGAAGGCCCGTGGGCGGCCCGGAGTGTTGACTGAGTGCTCACAAGAGAGGCAGTGTGTGGGTGAGAAGGCCCGGGGGCGTCCTCGAGGCCCACACAGCTGCCCCCTGGCGACGGGAGGGTAGGAAAGGAGTGACAAGGCCCGTGGGCGTCGCACACTGCCAACCTGACCCTCTTGGGGCCCAGAGAGAGAGGAAATTGCTCTTTTGGTGAAAATGTGGGTACCGCTGGACTCCGGAGAGCCAGCGGCAGAGATGTTGTGACCAGTGTTGCCCCCCCGGTCCTCCTCCGGGGGGGTGGGAGGGATGCGGACATCATCTCCCTCAGAGCAGCTCCTCTTCTCCCTGGGCTGCCCGTCTCAGGGCCGCTTCCCCTTACGCTTGCCGGCAGGTTTGGCGGGCCCTTGGACGGGTTGGGCGGCCCCCTTGCGTCCGGCGCCCTGCTTCGCGGGTGGAGGCTGCTGCTTGGGCTTGGCAGGGGCGGAGGCGGACGCTGGAGGACGCCCTCGGCGACGAGCAGACTGGGGGGCTGCCCCGGGCGGCTGGGTGGAGGCAGCAGCGGGCCGCCGGGGCAGGATGTTTTTGATGGCCTCCGTCTGCTTCTTGGCCACCGAGAACTGCTGGGCAAAGTCCTCGATGGCGTCGCCGAAGAGGCCGGCCTGACAGACAGGGGCGTTTAGAAACCGAACCTTGTCCGAATCCCGCATGTCTGTCAGGTTCAGCCACAGGTGGCGTTCCTGGACCACCAAGGTGGACATCGCCCGACCCAGGGAGCGGGCCGTGACTTTCGTCGCCCGGAGGGCGAGGTCCGTCGCGGCTCGCAGTTCCTGCATAACTGCCTGGTCGGAACCACCCTCGTGCAGTTCCATGAGCGCTTTGGCCTGGTGGACCTGCAGGAGCGCCATGGCATGCAAAGCTGATGCAGCTTCTCCGCAGGCTGCGTAAGCCTTGCCCGTCAAGCCGGACGAGAACTTACACGCCCGGGAGGGGAGACGCGGGGCGTGCCTCCAGTCCGCAGCGGTCTTAGGACACAGGTGCATCGCAACCGACCGCTCGACTGGAGGGATCCCCTCGTAGCCCTTAGCTGCACCACCATCGAGAGTGGTGAGGATGGAGGAGTCAGTCGATCGCTGGCGTACGCTATACGGCGCTACCCAGGACTTCGTGAGCTCCTGATGCACTTCCGGGAAGAAAGGCACCGGGGCGGGACGCTGAGAACCAGCGCGACCCGTCCCGAGAAACCAATCATCCAGCCGCGAAGGTTCGGGACGTGGTGGAGGGTTCCACTCAAGCCCGACACTTGCGGCGGCCCGGGCAAGCATAGCCGTAAGTTCCGGGTCAGACTCGGGCAACGCTGTCACACCCGAAGGGGGCAACGCAGCCGAGTCTTCATCCTCGGAACCCATTAGCTCATCCCCCGATGCAGCAACCGACATCTGGTCCTCCGCCGGAGCCCCAAAAGAGACGACTGGCGCTCCACGTGGGAGGTCAGCGCGCCCTTCCGGAAGCTCCACCGGTACAGTGGAGGGGGGAGGGGCCCGAGGAGCCGTGAGACCCGTCGGGTTTACCCTGACCGACACCCTCAGGTCCCCACCAAGGTCATCAGCCAAAGTAGTAGCCCTCTGCTTTGCAGCTGGAGGACCACTAGATCGGGGGATGGACGATGGTGTTCCACCTCTTCTGAGGTACTGGAGACGGGACCGCAACACTGCAATGGACATATTCCCGCAATGGGAACATGTCTCATCCACGAACGCAGCCTCAGCGTGCTGTGCGCCCAGACACGAGAGACAACGAACGTGTCCGTCAAGCGGGGACAGAAATCGACCGCACCCAGAAACACACGGCTTGAATGACATCTTGAAAAAGACGCAGGGTCAAACCGTGTTGCTCTTTTGTGAATGGAAGTTTTGCTCTTTTAGTGCTGAAGCACTCAGGGAGATGACCGCGGCTCCACGCAGTTCGATAGTGCAAGCCTGCGTGAGCTCTCAGTGATATGTATGTGTGAGCGCCCAGCGAACCAACTGTAATGTGTGTGTGTAAGGAAACGCTCAGCGAACCAAAGCTCTTTGTACACTCTATCACTGAAGTGGACGGTCTCTCGCTGACGCGCCGTATCACCCGCACTGGCAAACTCTTTCACAGGATATTCACGACTCGTAGTCAGAAAGCTCTTCGTAGAAACAGCAATGAAGACTGTTCGGCTCCGAAGTAGAAAGCGCTGATCTACCATTCCACTTCCTATTTATACCCGCGCTGCGGGGCGGAGCGTGGAATGCGTGATCGCATGCCAAATTTCATTGGCTCGTTGTTAGATGCTCGAAGTAGGATTGGTCTCTAAAGTAAGATCCCATTCGTCGGTTCAGTTCTGACGTACGTCGAACGTGACCGACTGAAAGGGAACCAATATTTTTGTTTAAATTTTACTTAATTATTTTGTGTGATGTTTGCAGTTACTCATTTTGAATAGTTGATTTTTAATGTGCTCATTTGATTAATTCTAACTCAATTTTTAAGTGTGTTGAATTTAATTAATAACATTGCTTGTAATCTGTTGCCACAATTTTATTGAGTAGATATAGGGTATTATTTTTTACAGTGAGAAAAGTACAGTCAAATTCGCCCCAAAATTCATTCAAGCATTTACACTGTCGAATTTTCAAAAATTCATAAAAATCTTTCCTTTATAGGTTTGCTCATTCTGTCATTTGATTTTTGTTCAGAGTGACCCTAACTATTACTGTATTTTTTACAAGTCATTTTACTGTATATTTTTGAAGAAAATATCATTCAAATAATCTGTCTATTCAAACACTTACACTGTGTCCAATTTTCAAAACTTCATAAAAATCTTTCATTTATAGGTTTGCCCATTCTGTCATTTGATATTTGTTCAAAGTGACACTGACTATTACTGTATTTATTTACAAGTCATTTTAATGTATAGTTTTGGAGAAAAGTACAGTCAAAATCGCCCAAAAATTCATTCAAGCATTTACACTGTCCAGTTTTCAAAAAATCATAAAAATCTTTCCTTTATAGGTGTGCTCATTCTGTCATTTGATATTTGTTCAGAGTGACCCTAACTATTACTGTATTTACTTACAAGTCATTTTACTGTATATTTGTGGAGAAAAGTTCATTCAAACTGCAAATAATCTGTCTATTCAAACACTTACACTGTCCAATTTTCAAAAATTCATAAAAATCTTTCCTTTTTAGCTTTGCTCATTCTGTCATTTGATATTTGTTCAGAGTGACCCCGACTATTACTGTATTTATTTACAAGTAATTTTACTGTATAATTTTGGAGAAAAATGCAGTCAAACTCTCCCCAAATTTCATTCAAACACTTACACTGTCCAAATTACAAAATTTAATAAAAAACTTTCCTTTATAGGTTTGCTCATTCTGTCATTTGATATTTGTTTAGAGCGACCCCAAGTATTACTGTATTTATGTGCAAGTAATTTTACTGTATATTTTTGGAGAAAAGTGCAGTCAAACTGCAAATAATCTCTCTATTCAAACACTTACACTGTCCAATTTACAAAAAATCATAAAAACCTTTCCTTTATAGGTTTGCTCATTCTGTCATTTGATATTTGTTTAGAGCGACCCCAAGTATTACTGTATTTATGTGCAAGTAATTTTACTGTATATTTTTGGAGAAAAGTGCAGTCAAACTGCAAATAATCTCTCTATTCAAACACTTACACTGTCCAATTTACAAAAAATCATAAAAACCTTTCCTTTATAGGTTTGCTCATTCTGTCATTTGATATTTGTTTAGAGTGTCAGTGACTATTACTGTATTTATTTACAAGTCATTTTACTGTATATTTTTAGAGAAAAGTACAGTCCAATTTGCCCCAAAATTCATTCAAGCACTTGCACTGTCCACTTTTCAACAATTCATAAAACTCTTTCCTTTATAAATTTGCTCATTCTGTCATTTGATGTTTGTTTAGAGTGGCCCTGACTATTACTGTATTTATTTACAAGTCATTTTACTGTATAGTTTTGAAGAAAAGTACAGTCAAAATCGCCGCATAATTCTTTCAAGCATTTACACTGTCCAGTTTTCAAAAAATCATAAAAATCTTTCCTTTTTAGGTGTGCTCATTCTGTCATTTGATATTTGTTCAGAGTGACACTGACTATTACTGTATTTATTTACAAGCAATTTTACTGTATAGTTTTGGAGAAATGTGCAGTCAAACTCTCCCCAAAATTAATTAAAGCACTTGCACTCTTGAATATTCAACAATCCATAAAACTCTTTCCTTTATAGATTTGCTCATTCTGTCATTTGATATTTGTTCAGAGTGACACTGACTATTACTGTATTTATTTACAAGTCTTTTTACCGTATAATTTTGGAGAAAAGTACAGTCAAACTTGCCCCAAATATCAACGTGCATTCAAAAACTTACACTGTCCCATTTTTTCAAAAATTCATAAACAATTTTACTTCATAGGTTTGCTCATTCTGTCATTTGAAATATGTTCAGAGTGACCCTGACTATTACTGTATTTATTTACAAGTCATTTTACTGTATAGTTTTAGAGAAAAGTACAGTAAATCTTGCCCAAAAATCAAATTGAATTCAAACACTGTCCAATTTTTCAAAAAAACACACAAATATTTCCTTTATAGGTTTGCTCATTCTGTCCTTTGATATTTATTCAGAATGACCCTGACTATTACTGTATTTATGTACAAGTCATTTTACTGTATAGTTTCAGAGAAAATTACAGTCAAACTTGCCCCAAATATCAACGTGCATTCAAAAACTTACACTGTCCCATTTTTTCAAAAATTCATAAACAATTTTACTTCATAGGTTTGCTCATTCTGTCATTTGATATTTGTTCAGAGTGACCCTGGCTATTACTGTATTTTTGTACAATTAATTTTACTGTATAATTTTAGAGAAAAGTACAGTCAAATTCGCCCCAAAATTCATTCAAGCACTTACACTGTCCAATTTTCAAAAATTCATAAAAATCTTTCCTTTATAGGTTTGCTCATTCTGTCATTTGATATTTGTTTAGAGTGACCCCAACTATTACTGTATTTATGTGCAAGTAATTTTACTGTATATTTTTGGAGAAAAGTGCAGTCAAACTGCAAATAATCTGTCTATTCAAACACTTACACTGTCCAATCTTCAAAAATTCATAAAAATCTTTCCTTTATAGGTTCGCCCTTTCTGTCATTTGATATTTCTTCAAAGTGACCCTGACTATTACAGTATTTATTTACAAGTAATTTTACTGTATATTTTTGGAGAAAAGTGCAGTCAAATTGCAAATCTGTCTATTCAAACACTTACACTGTGTCCAATTTTCAAAAATTAATAAAAACCATTCCTTTATAGGTTTGCCCATTCTGTCAATTGATATTTGTTCAAAGTGACCCTGACTATTACTGTATTTACTTACAAGTCATTTTACTGTATAGTTTTAGAGAAAAGTACAGTCCAATTTGCCCCAAAATTAATTAAAGCACTTGCACTCTCCAATTTTCAACAATCCATAAAACTCTTTCCTTTATAGGTTTGCTCATTCTGTCATTTGATATTTGTTTAGAGTGACCCTAACTATTACTGTATTTATGTACAATTCATTTTACCGTATATTTTTGGAGAAAAGTGCAGTCAAACTGCAAATAATCTGTCTATTCAAACACTTACACTGTCCAATTTTCAAAAATTCATAAAAATATTTTTTTTTAAGGTTTGCCCATTCTGTCATTTGATTTTTGTTCAGAGTGACCCTAACTATTACTGTATTTATTTACAAGTAATTTTACTGTATAGTTTTGGAGAAAAGTGCAGTCAAATTGCAAATCTGTCTATTCAAACACTTACACTGTGTCCAATTTTCAAAAAATCATAAAAAACCTTTCCTTTTTAGGTTTGCCCATTCTGTCATTTGATATTTCTTCAAAGTGACCCTGACTATTGCTGTATTTATTTACAAGTAATTTTACTGTATAGTTTTGGAGAAAAGTGCAGTCAAACTCTCCCCAAAATTCATTCAAGCATTTAAAGTCCAATTTTCAAAAATACATAAAAATCTTTCCTTTTTAGCTTTGCTCATTCTGTCATTTGATATTTGTTCAGAGTGACCCCGACTATTACTGTATTTATATACAAGTAATTTTACTGTATAGTTTTGGAGAAGAGTACAGTCAAATTTGCCCCAAAATTAATTAAAGCACTTGCACTCTCCAATTTTCAACAATCCATAAAACTCTTTCCTTTATAGGTTTGCTCATTCTGTCATTTGATATTTGTTTAGAGTGACCCCAACTATTACTGTATTTATGTGCAAGTAATTTTACTGTATATTTTTGGAGAAAAGTGCAGTCAAACTGCAAATAATCTGTCTATTCAAACACTTACACTGTCCAATTTTCAAAAATTCATAAAAATCTTTCCTTTATAGGTTCGCCCTTTCTTTCATTTGATATTTCTTCAAAGTGACCCTGACTATTACAGTATTTATTTACAAGTAATTTTACTGTATATTTTTGGAGAAAAGTGCAGTCAAATTGCAAATCTGTCTATTCAAACACTTACACTGTGTCCAATTTTCAAAAATTAATAAAAACCATTCCTTTATAGGTTTGCCCATTCTGTCAATTGATATTTGTTCAAAGTGACCCTGACTATTACTGTATTTACTTACAAGTCATTTTACTGTATAGTTTTAGAGAAAAGTACAGTCCAATTTGCCCCAAAATTAATGAAAGCACTTGCACTCTCCAATTTTCAACAATCCATAAAACTCTTTCCTTTATAGGTTTGCTCATTCTGTCATTTGATATTTGTTTAGAGTGACCCTAACTATTACTGTATTTATGTACAATTCATTTTACCGTATATTTTTGGAGAAAAGTGCAGTCAAACTGCAAATAATCTCTCTATTCAAACACTTACACTGTCCAATTTACAAAAATTAATAAAAACCTTTCCTTTTATAGGTTTGCTAATTCTGTCCTCTGATATTTGTTTACAGTCACACTGACTATTACTGTATTTATTTACAAGTCATTTTACTGTATAGTTTTGGAGAAAAGTACAGTCAAATTCGCCCCAAAATTAATTCAAGCATTTATACTGTCCAATTTTCAAAAATTCATAAAAATCTTTCCTTTATAGGTTTGCTAATTCTGTCATTTGATATTTGTTCAGAGTGACCCCGACTATTACTGTATTTATTTACAAGTAATTTTACTGTATATTTTTGGAGAAAAGTTCATTCAAATAATCTGTCTATTCAAACACTTACACTGTGTCCAATTTTCAAAAATTCATAAAAATCTTTCATTTATAGGTTTGCCCATTCTGTCATTTGATATTTGTTCAAAGTGACACTGACTATTACTGTATTTATTTACAAGTCATTTTAATGTATAGTTTTGGAGAAAAGTACAGTCAAAATCACCCCAAAATTCATTCAAGCATTTACACTGTCCAATTTTCAAAAATTCATAAAAATCTTTCCTTTTTAGCTTTGCTCATTCTGTCATTTGATATTTGTTCAGAGTGACCCCGACTATTACTGTATTTATATACAAGTAAGTTTACTGTATAGTTTTGAAGAAGAGTACAGTCAAATTTGCCCCAAAATTAATTAAAGCACTTGCACTCTCCAATTTTCAACAATCCATAAAACTCTTTCCTTTATAGGTTTGCTCATTCTGTCATTTGATATTTGTTTAGAGTGACCCCAAGTATTACTGTATTTATGTGCAAGTAATTTTACTGTATATTTTTGGAGAAAAGTGCAGTCAAACTGCAAATAATCTGTCTATTCAAACACTTACACTGTGTCCAATTTACAAAAAATCATAAAAACCTTTCCTTTATAGGTTTGCTAATTCTGTCATTTGATATTTGTTCAGAGTGACCCCGACTATTACTGTATTTATTTACAAGTAATTTTACTGTATAGTTTTGGAGAAAAGTGCAGTCAAATTTGCTCCAAAATTCATTCAAGCACTTATACTGTCCAATTTTCAAAAATTCATAAAAATCTTTCCTTGATAGGTTTGCCCATTCTGTCATTTGGCATTTCTTCAAAGTGACCCTGACTATTGCTGTATTTATTTACAAGTAATTTTACTGTATAGTTTTGGAGAAAAGTACAAATTCTCCCCAAAATCCATTCAAGCACTTATACTGTCCAATATTCAAAAATTCATAAAAATCTTTCCTTTTTAGCTTTGCTCATTTTGTCATTTGATATTTGTTCAAAGTGACCCCGACTATTACTGTATTTATATACAAGTAATTTTACTGAATAGTTTTGGAGAAGAGTACAGTCAAACTCTCCCCAAAATTCATTAAAGCACTTGCACTCTTGAATATTCAACAATCCATAAAACTCTTTCCTTTATAGGTTTGCTCATTCTGTCATTTGATATGACAGATATTTGTTCAAAGTGACACTGACTATTACTGTATTTATTTACAAGTCATTTTACTGTATAGTTTTGGAGAAAAATGCAGTCAAACTCTCCCCAAAATTCATTCAAGCACTTAAGTCCAATTTTCAAAAAATCATAAACAATTTTACTTTATAGGTTTGCTCATTCTGTCATTTGAAATTTGTTCAGAGTGACCCTTACTATTACTGTATTTATTTACAAGTCATTTTACTGTATATTTTTGGAGAAAAGTTCATTCAAACTGCAAATAATCTGTCTATTCAAACACTTATACTGTGTCCAATTTTCAAAAAATCATAAAAATCTCTTATTTATAGGTTTTCCCATTCTGTCATTCGATATTTGTTTAGAGTGACACTGACTATTACTGTATTTATTTACAAGTAATTTTACTGTATAGTTTTGGAGAAAAGTGCAGTCAAACTCTCCCCAAAATTCATTAAAGCACTTGCACTCTTGAATATTCAACAATCCATAAAACTCTTTCCTTTATAGGTTTGCTCATTCTGTCATTTGATATTTGTTCAGAGTGACCCCGACTATTATTGTATTTATTTACAAGTAATTTTACTGTATAGTTTTGGAGAAAAGTGCAGTCAAATTTGCTCCAAAATTCATTCAAGCATTTACACTGTCCAATTTTCAAAAATTCATAAAATGTTTCCTTTATAGGTTTGCTCATTCTATCATCATTTATATTTGTTCAGAGTGACCCCGACTATTACTGTATTTATTTACAAGTAATTTTACTGTATAGTTTTGGAGAAAAGTACAAATTCTCCCCAAAATTCATTCAAGCACTTATACTGTCCAATTTTCAAAAATTCATAAAAATCTTTCCTTTTTAGCTTTGCTCATTTTGTCATGTGATATTTGTTCAGAGTGACCCCGACTATTACTGTATTTATATACAAGTAATTTTACTGTATAGTTTTGGAGAAGAGTACAGTCAACTTTGCACCAAAATTAATTAAAGCACTTGCACTCTCCAATTTTCAACAATCCATTAAACTCCTTCATTTATAGGTTTGCTCATTCTGTCATTTGATATTTGTTCAGAGTTACTCCGACTATTACTGTATTTATTTACAAGTAATTTTACTGTATAGATTATGGAGAAAAGTACAGTCAAATTCGCCCCAAAATTCATTCAAGCATTCACACTTTCCAATTTTCAAAAATTCATAAAAATCTTTCATATATAGGTTTGCCCATTCTGTCATTTGATATTTGTTCAATGTGACACTGACTATTACTGTATTTATTTACAAGTCATTTTACTGTATAGTTTTGGAGAAAAATGCAGTCAAACTCTCCCCAAAATTCATTCAAGCACTTAAGTCCAGTTTTCAAAAAATCATAAAAATCTTTCCTTTATAGGTTTGCTCATTCTGTCATTTGATATTTGTTTAGAGTGACCCCAACTATTACTGTATTTATGTGCAAGTAATTTTACTGTATATTTTTGGAGAAAAGTGCAGTCAAACTGCAAATAATTTATCTATTCAAACACTTACACTGTCCAATTTACAAAAAATCATAAAAACCTTTCCTTTATAGGTTTGCTCATTCTGTCATTTGATATTTGTTTAGAGTGACAGTGACTATTACTGTATTTATTTACAAGTCAAAAAAGTACAGTCCAATTTGCCCCAAAATTCATCCAAGCACTTGCACTGTCCACTTTTCAACAATTCATAAAACTCTTTCCTTTATAGGTTTGCTCATTCTGTCATTTGGTTTTTGTTCAGAGTGACCACGACTATTACTGTGTTTATTTACAAGTAATTTTACTGTATAGTTTTGGAGAAAAATGCAATCAAACTCTCCCCAAAATTCATTCAAACACTTACACTGTCCAAATTACAAAATTTAATAAAAACCTTTCCTTTATATATTTGCTCATTCTGTCATTTGATATTTGTTCAGAGTGACCAAGACTATTACTGTGTTTATTTAAAAGTATTTTTACTGTATAGTTTTGGAGAAAAGTGCAGTCAAATTTGCCCCAAAATTCATTCAAGCACTTATACTGTCCAATTTTCAAAAATTCATAAAATCTTTCCTTTATAAGTTTGCTCATTCTGTCATTTGATTTTTGTTCATAGTGACCCTGACTATTACTGTATTTATGTACAAGTCATTTTACTGTATATTTTTGGAGAAAAGTGCAGTCAAACTGCAAATAATCTGTCTATTCAAACACTTACACTGTCCAATTTTCAAAAATTCATAAAAATCTTTCCTTTATAGATTTGCCCATTCTGTCATTTTATATTTCTTCAAAGTGACCCTGACTATTACAGTATTTATTTACAAGTAAATTTACTGTATAGTGTGGGAGAAAAATGCAATCAAACTCTCCCCAAAATTAATTCAAACACTTACACTGTCCAATTTACAAAAATTAATAAAAACCTTTCCTTTATAGGTTTGCTCATTCTGTCATTTGATAGTGGTTCTGAGTGACCACGACTATTATTGTGTTATTTACAAGTAATTTTACTGTATAGTTTTGGAGAAAAGTGCAGTCAAATTCGCCTCAAAATTCCTTCAAGCATTTACACTGTCCAATTTTCAAAAATTCATAAAAACCTTTCCTTTATAGTTTTGCCCATTCTGTCATTTGATATTTGTTCAAAGTGACCCTAACTATTACTGTATTTATTTACAAGTCATTTTACTGTATAGTTCCCTTTCAGTCGGTCACGTTCGACGTACGTCAGAACTGAACCGACGAATTGGGATCTGCCCTCAGAGACCTATCCACTTCGAGTGTAAAAAACGAGCCAATCGGAGATGGGCATGTGATCCACACATTCCACGCTCCTCCCCGCAGCGCGGGTATAAATAGGAAGTGGAATGGTAGATCAAATGCTTTCAACTTCGGAGCCGAACAGTTCATTCTGTTTCCACGAAGAGTGTTTAAAAGACTGAGTCTTGGAGAGAGAGGAAGGAGAACTGCCAGTGCGGGTGTTACAGCGCTTCTCAGCGAGAGACCGACCAGTTGCAATTGTTTGCATTCATTTAAAAGAGCTTCCATTGTTGGTTCGCTGGGCGTTTTTCCCTGTTTTGAGTGTCACACGCAGGCTTGCATTCGGACTGCGTGCTGACAGCGGTCATCTCCCTGAGTGCTTCAGCACAACTAAAAGAGCAGTTTTCCATCCTAAAAGAGCAACACGGTTTGACCCTGCGTCTTTTTCAAGATGTCATTCAAACCGTGTGTTTCTGGGTGCGGTCGCTTTCTGTCCCCGCTTGACGGTCATGTTCGTTGTCTCTCGTGTCTGGGCACTCAGCACGCAGAGGCTGCGTTCGTGAATGACTCATGTTCCCATTGCGGGAACATGACCATCGCAGTGTTACGGTCCAGACTCCAATACCTCAAGGCAGGTGGAGCACCCTCGCGCATCCCCCGGTCTAGCGGTCCTTCTGCGCCTAAGCAGAGGGCTGCTACTCTGGCTGATGACTTGGGTGGGGACCTGAGGGTGACGGTCAGGGCAAACCCGCCGGGTCATATGGCTCCTCGGGCCCCTCCCCCCTCCGCTGCGCCGGTGGAGTTTCCGGAGGAGCGTGCTGACCTCTCACGTGGAGTGCCAGCCGTTTCCTTTGGGGCTCCGGCGGAAGACAGGATGTCGGTCGCTGCATCGGGGGACGAGCTAATGGGCTCTGAGGATGAGGATTCGGCTGCGCTGCCCCCTTCGGGTGTGACAGCGTTGCCCGAGTCTGACCCAGAGCTTACGGCTATGCTTTCCCGGGCCGCCGCAAGCGTAGGGCTCGAGTGGAACCCTCCACCGTGTCCCGAACCTTCGCGGCTGGACGATTGGTTTCTCGGGACGGCCCGTGCTGGTTCTCAGCGCCCCGCCCCGGTGCCTTTCTTCCCGGAAGTGCATCAGGAGATCTCGAAGTCGTGGGCAGCGCCGTATAGCGCTCGCTCGCGATCGACGGACTCCTCCGTCCTCACCTCCCTCGATGGCGGTGCGGTGAAGGGTTACGTGGGAATCCCCCCGGTCGAGCGGTCAGTGGCGATGCACCTGTGTCCCAAGACCGCTGCGGACTGGCGTGGTGCCCCGCGTCTCCCCTCCCGGGCGTGTAAGTTCTCGTCCGGGCTGACCGGCAAGGCTTGCACAGCCTGTGGAGAAGCCGCATCGGCTTTGCATGCCATGGCGCTCCTGCATGTCTACCAGGCCAAAGCGCTCATGGAACTGCACGAGGGAAGTTCCGACCAGGGCGTTATGCAGGAACTGCGTGCGGCGACGGACCTCGCTCTACGAGCGACGAAAGTCACTGCACGCTCCCTGGGTCGGGCGATGTCCACTCTGGTGGTCCAGGAACGCCACCTGTGGCTGAACCTGGCAGATATGCGTGAAGCGGACAAGGTCCGCTTCCTGAACGCCCCTATCTGTCAGGCCGGCCTCTTCGGCGACGCCATCGAGGACTTTGCCCAGCAGTTCTCGGTGGCCCAGAAGCAGACGGAGGCTATCAGGAACATCCTGCCCCGGCGACCTGCTGCTGCCTCCACCCAGTCGCCGGCCGCAGCTCCCCCGCCTGCTCGTCGCCGAGGGCGTCCCCCAGCGTCCGCCTCCGCCCCTGCCAAGCCAAAGCAGCAGCCTCCACAGGCCAAGCAGGGTGCCGGGCGCAAGGGTGGCGCCCAACCTGTCCAGACCGCTAAGCCTGCCGGCAAGCGCAAGGGGAAGCGGCCCTGAGACAGGCAGCCCAGGGAGGACAGGAGCTGCTCTTCGGGAGATGATGTCCGCATCCCTCCCACACCCCCCGGAGGAGGACCGGGGGGTCCCGACTGGTCCGAAACATCTGCCGCCAGCTCTCCGGAGCTCGGCGGTACCCACATACTCACAAAAAGAGCAGTTTCCTATCCCCCTGGGCCCCAAGAGGGTCAGGGTGGCAGTTCACGACGCCTCCGGGCTTTGTCTCTCCCTCCCTCCCCTCCCCTCGCCAGGGGGCAGCAGAGTGGGCTCCGAGGACGCCTCCGGGCCTTCTCACCCACTCTCTGCCTCTCCCGGGAAAGCTCAGACAACACTCCGGGCCGCCCACGGGCCTCCCGAGTCGGGTCTGAGCATCCCACCTCTCTGCCTCCGGGCAGCGAGCAGTCGAGCGGGCTCCGAGGACGCCTCCGGGCCTTCTCACCCGCTCCCTGCCCGCACCAGGAGAGCTCGCGCGACACTCCGGGCCGCCTCCGGGCCTCCCGAGTCGAGCCAGAGCTCTCCGATGCGCTGCCCCACCCCGGGCATGTCTGTGGTGCCGTTGGTCCCGCTGGTACGGTCCCTGGGAGCGTGGCTACAGCTCCCTCGACCGTCCCGTTGGCTCATCCGTACCATCAGACTCGGCTACGCGATTCAGTTCGCGCGCCGGCCACCCAAGTACAAGGGCATCCTCTTCACCTCAGTGCGAAGCAGCGATGCTCAAGTCTTGCGGTCAGAGATCGAGGTCCTACTGGCGAAGGACGCGATCGAGCCGGTTCCTCCAGCCGAGATGAAGACAGGGTTCTACAGCCCTTACTTCATCGTGCCCAAGAAAGGGGGTGGGCTCCGGCCAATCCTGGACCTGCGCGTCCTGAATCGGGCCCTGCACAAGCTCCCGTTCCGGATGTTAACGCAGAAACGCATTTTTCAATGCATCCGTCCCCAGGATTGGTTTGCAGCGATCGACCTGAAGGACGCGTACTTTCATGTCTCTATACTCCGCCGACACAGACCGTTCCTACGCTTTGCGTTCGAGGGGAAGGCATACCAGTCCAAAGTCCTGTCCCTGTCGCCTCGCGTCTTTACGAAGGTCGCGGAGGCAGCCATTGTTCCACTCCGAGAACGCGGCGTTCGCATCCTCAACTATCTCGACGACTGGCTCATTCTCGCCCAGTCTCGGGAGCAGTTGTGCGAACACAGGGACATGGTGCTCAGTCACCTCAGCCAGTTGGGCCTTCGGGTCAACCGAGAGAAGAGCAAGCTCTGTCCTACGCAGAGAATCTCTTACCTCGGTATGGAGCTGGATTCGGTCAGCCAGACTGCGCGCCTCACGGAGGAGCGAGTCAGGTCGGTGTTGAACTGCTTGAATATGTTCAAGGGCAGAACAGCGGTCCCACTGAAACTTTTTCAGAGGCTCCTGGGGCATATGGCATCCGTAGCCGCGGTCACGCCGCTCGGATTGCTTCATATGAGACCGCTCCAACACTGGCTTCATGGCCGAGTCCCGAGGTGGGCGTGGCAGAGCGGCCAGTACCGGGTCCCAGTGACTCCTTACTGCCGCCAAACCTTCAGCCCGTGGTCCAACGCTTCGTTTCTCCGGGCCGGGGTGCCCCTAGAACAAGTGTGCAGGCATGCTGTGCTATTCACGGATGCCTCATCCACGGGTTGGGGGGCCACGTACAACGGGCATGCAGTTGCGGGTCTGTGGACGGAACCGCAAGTGCATTGGCATATCAATTGCCTCGAGTTGCTAGCAGTACACTTGGCACTGCGCCGCCTCAAGGGGCCGCTACGTGGCAAGCATGTACTGGTCCGTACGGACAGCATGGCGGCCGTTGCGTACATCAACCATCAGGGTGGTCTACGCTCCCGTCGCATGTTCCAACTCGCCCGCCACCTGCTCCTGTGGAGTCAGAAGCATCTGAGGTCGCTTCGGGCCATGCATGTCCCTGGTGCGCTGAACCAGACAGCCGACGAGCTCTCTCGGCAGCCAGCACCTCCGGGAGAATGGCGACTCCACCCCCAGGCGGTCCAGCTGATATGGGACCAGTTCGGAGCCGCACAGGTAGACCTGTTTGCCTCTCCGGACTCGACCCATTGCCAGTGGTACTATTCCCTGACCGGGGGTACCCTCGGCACAGATGCACTGGCGCACAGCTGGCCCCGGGACCTACGCAAGTATGCGTTTCCCCCAGTGAGCCTTCTTGCACAGACCCTGTGCAAAGTCAGGGAGGACGAGGAGCAGGTCTTGTTAGTTGCGCCGTATTGGCCCAACCGGACCTGGTTCCCAGAACTAACTCTCCTCGCGACAGCCCCTCCTTGGCCCATTCCCCTGAGGAAGGACCTTCTTTCTCAGGGACGGGGCACTCTATGGCACCCGCGTCCAGACCTCTGGAATCTTCATGTCTGGTCCCTGGACGGGACGCGGAGGTTCTAGATGGACTACCACAAGGAGTCGTAGATACCATCTCTTCAGCTAGAGCCCCCTCTACGAGGCGCCTCTATGTACTGAAGTGGAACCTGTTCGTTGAGTGGTGTTCTTCCCGCCAGGAAGACCCCCGAAGGTGTTCGATTGGTGTTGTGCTTTCCTTCCTGCAAGACGGGTTGGAGCGAAGGCTGTCTCCCTCCACCCTCAAAGTGTACGTCGCCGCAATTGCGGCGTATCACGACGCAGTCGAAGGTAAGTCCGTCGGAAAGCACGACCTAATCGTCAGGTTCCTCAGAGGTGCGAGGAGACTAAATCCTCCTCGTCCATCCTCGATACCCTCTTGGGACTTGGCTCTAGTGCTCAGAGCACTTCAGAGCCCTCCCTTCGAGCCGTTGGAGTCCATTGAGATTAAAATCCTGTCAATGAAGACAGTGCTCTTGACTGCTTTGGCCTCGATCAAGAGGGTAGGGGACCTGCACGCACTTTCGGTCAGCGAATCGTGCCTAGAGTTCGGGCCTGGTAACTCTCACGTTGTCCTGAGACCCAGGCCCGGATACGTGCCCAAGGTTCCTACCACTCCCTTCCGGGACCAGGTGGTGAACCTGCAAGCGCTGCCTTCGGAGGAGGCAGACCCAGCCCTGGCTTTGTTGTGTCCGGTCCGCGCTCTTCGCGCTTACATTGACCGGACCCAAAGCTTTCGGACCTCAGAGCAACTCTTCGTCTGTTACGGAGGCCAGCAGAAGGGAAAGGCTGTCTCCAAGCAGAGGTTAGCCCACTGGATAGTGGATGCTATAGTCTTGGCTTACCAGTCCCAAGACGTGCCTTGCCCGTTCGGTGTAAGAGCACACTCCACTCGGAGTGTGGCTTCTTCCTGGGCGCTGGCTCAAGGCGCCTCGCTGACAGACATTTGTAGAGCTGCGGGCTGGGCGACACCTAACACGTTTGCTAGGTTTTATAGCTTACGTGTAGAGCCGGTATCTTCCCGCATCCTCGCCCCTGGTGGCCAGGAGCGCTAAGTGCCCGTTCTAAGTGTCGGCTTGCAACGCCACTCCCGCCCTCTGGGCCGGATACGTGCGTTTATTGTCTCCAGTTGTGTTCCCCGGGAAACCGGCTAACCCTGTCGAGCTCCTCCGTCACCCCATGCGGTGTCAGACGTTGCGGACCGTCTGACGCTAGGCCTGCACCCGTATGCTTGTGGAACGTGGTTGTAGGCTGGGTTCCATATGTAGCGGTTCCCTCACGGCAACCCCATATGTGTATTCGTCCACGGTATCAGCTACCCTTCGGGCTAGCCCCGTGTCTTTCCCTCGACAGAGCCCGCTCTGTCGTCTCTGGGCGTGTTCTTTCCCCCCTTCAATCAGGCTGGAACCACCCCAGAGACTGCCATATGTTGCACTACCCTGCCAGGTTAGTCCTTATGTGTATTCCGCCACCACTCCTTCCTTGAAGGACGTGGCCCCGCAGCGTACCTCTTCCGAGAGGGCACGCTTCCCAGCGGTCTATGGTCACTCTAAGTGGGTCTTGCAGAAACAGCAGTGACTGACCTCCCTGCTTGGAGCCCTGACTTCCGTACCATACTAGACGGTCCAGTGAGCTCAAGCAGGACGCTGGAAGGGCCAGCATCCTGGCGTTTTCCAAAGGGATCCCAATTCGTCGGTTCAGTTCTGACGTACGTCGAACGTGACCGACTGAAAGGGAACGTCTCGGTTACGTATGTAACCCTCGTTCCCTGAAGGAGGGAACGGAGACGTACGTCCCGTCGCCAGGAGCTGTGCTTCAGCTAGGAGCCCAGTCACGTATTCGGCTCCTCAGTTGAAAAAAGCATTTGATCTACCATTCCACTTCCTATTTATACCCGCGCTGCGGGGCAGAGCGTGGAATGTGTGGATCACATGCCAATCTCCGATTGGCTCGTTTTTTACACTCGAAGTGGATAGGTCTCTGAGGGCAGATCCCAATTCGTCGGTTCAGTTCTGACGTACGTCTCCGTTCCCTCCTTCAGGGAACGAGGGTTACATACGTAACCGAGACGTTTTAGAGAAAAGTACAGTCCAATTTGCCCCAAATTTCATTCAAGCACTTGCATTGTCCAATTTTCAACAATTCATAAAACTCTTTCCTTTATAGGTTTGCTTATTCTGTCATTTGATATTTGTTTAGAGTCACACTTACTATTACTGTATTTATTTACAAGTCATTTTACTGTATAGTTTTGGAGAAAAGTACAGTCAAATTCGCCCCAAAATTCATTCAAGCATTTACACTGTCGAATTTTCAAAAATTCATAAAAATCTTTCCTTTATAGGTTTGCTCATTCTGTAATTTGATTTTTGTTCAGAGTGACCCTAACTATTACTGTATTATTTTACAAGTCATTTTACTTTATATTTTTGGAGAAAATATCATTCAAATAATCTGTCTATTCAAACACTTACACTGTGTCCAATTTTCAAAACTTCATAAAAATCTTTCCTTTATAGGATTGCCCATTCTGTCATTTGATATTTGTTCAAAGTGACACTGACTATTACTGTATTTATTTACAAGTCATTTTAATGTATAGTTTTGGAGAAAAGTACAGTCAAAATCGCCCCAAAATTCATTCAAGCATTTACACTGTCCAGTTTTCAAAAAATCATAAAAATCTTTCCTTTATAAGTGTGCTCATTCTGTCATTTGATATTTGTTCAGAGTGACCCTAACTATTACTGTATTTACTTACAAGTCATTTTACTGTATATTTTTGGAGAAAAGTTCATTCAAACTGCAAATAATCTGTCTATTCAAACACTTACACTGTCCAATTTTCAAAAATTCATAAAAATCTTTCCTTCTTAGCTTTTCTCATTCTGTCATTTTAATATTTGTTCAGAGTGACCCCGACTATTACTGTATTTATATACAAGTAAGTTTACTGTATAGTTTTGAAGAAGAGTACAGTCAAATTTGCCCCAAAATTAATTAAAGCACTTGCACTCTCCAATTTTCAACAATCCATAAAACTCTTTCCTTTATAGGTTTGATCATTCTGTCATTTGATATTTGTTTAGAGTGACCCCAAGTATTACTGTATTTATGTGCAAGTAATTTTACTGTATATTTTTGGAGAAAAGTGCAGTCAAACTGCAAATAATCTCTCTATTCAAACACTTACACTGTCCAATTTACAAAAAATCATAAAAACCTTTCCTTTATAGGTTTGCTCATTCTGTCATTTGATATTTGTTTAGAGTGTCAGTGACTATTACTGTATTTATTTACAAGTCATTTTACTGTATATTTTTAGAGAAAAGTACAGTCCAATTTGCCCCAAAATTCATTCAAGCACTTGCACTGTCCACTTTTCAACAATTCATAAAACTCTTTCCTTTATAAGTTTGCTCATTCTGTCATTTGATGTTTGTTTAGAGTGGCCCTGACTATTACTGTATTTATTTACAAGTCATTTTACTGTATAGTTTTGAAGAAAAGTACAGTCAAAATCGCCGCATAATTCTTTCAAGCATTTACACTGTCCAGTTTTCAAAAAATCATAAAAATCTTTCCTTTATAAGTGTGCTCATTCTGTCATTTGATATTTGTTCAGAGTGACACTGACTATTACTGTATTTATTTACAAGCAATTTTACTGTATAGTTTTGGAGAAATGTGCAGTCAAACTCTCCCCAAAATTAATTAAAGCACTTGCACTCTTGAATATTCAACAATCCATAAAACTCTTTCCTTTATAGATTTGCTCATTCTGTCATTTGATATTTGTTTAGAGTGACAGTGACTATTACTGTATTTATTTACAGGTCATTTTACTGTATATTTTTGGAGAAAAGTACAGTCCAATTTGCCCCAAAATTCATTCAAGCACTTGCACTGTCCACTTTTCAACATTTCATAAAATTCTTTCCTTTATAGGTTTGCTCATTCTGTCCTTTGATATTTGTTCAGAGTGACCCTGGCTATTACTGTATTTATGTACAATTAATTTTACTGTATAGTTTTAGAGAAAAGTACAGTCAAATTCTCCCCAAAATTCATTCAAGCACTTACACTGTCCAATTTTCAAAAATGCATAAAAATATTTCCTTTATAGGTTTTCTCATTCTGTCATTTGATATTTGTTCAGAGTGACCCTAACTATTACTGGATTTATTTAAAAGTCATTTTACTGTATATTTTTGGAGAAAAGTGCATTCAAACTGTAAATAATCTGTCTATTCAAACACTTACACTGTGTCCAATTTTCAAAAATTCATAAAAATCTTTTTTTAAAGGTTTGCCCATTCTGTCATTTGATTTTTGTTCAGACTGACCCTAACTATTACTGTATTTATTTACAAGTAATTTTACTGTATAGTTTTGGAGAAAAGTACAAATTCTCCCCAAAATTCATTCAAACACTTATACTGTCCAATTTTCAAAAAATCATAAAAATATTTCCTTGATAGGATTGCCCATTCTGTCATTTGATATTTCTTCAAAGTGACCCTGACTATTGCTGTATTTATTTACAAGTAATTTTACTGTATAGTTTTGGAGAAGAGTACAGTCAAATTTGCCCCAAAATTAATTAAAGCACTTGCACTCTCTAATTTTCAACAATCCATAAAACTCTTTCCTTTATAGGTTTGCTAATTCTGCCATTTGATATTTGTTTAGAGTGACCCCAAGTATTACTGTATTTATGTGCAAGTAATTTTACTGTATATTTTTGGAGAAAAGTGCAGTCAAACTGCAAATAATCTGTCTATTCAAACACTTACACTGTGTCCAATTTACAAAAAATCATAAAAACCTTTCCTTTATAGGTTTGCTAATTCTGTCATTTGATATTTGTTCAGAGTGACCCCGACTATTACTGTATTTATTTACAAGTAATTTTACTGTATAGTTTTGGAGAAAAGGGCAGTCAAATTTGCTCCAAAATTCATTCAAGCACTTATACTGTCCAATTTTCAAAAATTCATAAAAATCTTTCCTTGATAGGTTTGCCCATTCTGTCATTTGGCATTTCTTCAAAGTGACCCTGACTATTGCTGTATTTATTTACAAGTAATTTTACTGTATAGTTTTGGAGAAAAGTACAAATTCTCCCCAAAATTCATTCAAGCACTTATACTGTCCAATATTCAAAAATTCATAAAAATCTTTCCTTTTTAGCTTTGCTCATTTTGTCATTTGATATTTGTTCAAAGTGACCCCGACTATTACTGTATTTATATACAAGTAATTTTACTGAATAGTTTTGGAGAAGAGTACAGTCAAACTCTCCCCAAAATTCATTAAAGCACTTGCACTCTTGAATATTCAACAATCCATAAAACTCTTTCCTTTATAGGTTTGCTCATTCTGTCATTTGATATGACAGATATTTGTTCAAAGTGACACTGACTATTACTGTATTTATTTACAAGTCATTTTACTGTATAGTTTTGGAGAAAAATGCAGTCAAACTCTCCCCAAAATTCATTCAAGCACTTAAGTCCAATTTTCAAAAAATCATAAACAATTTTACTTCATAGGTTTGCTCATTCTGTCATTTGAAATTTGTTCAGAGTGACCCTTACTATTACTGTATTTATTTACAAGTCATTTTACTGTATATTTTTGGAGAAAAGTTCATTCAAACTGCAAATAATCTGTCTATTCAAACACTTATACTGTGTCCAATTTTCAAAAAATCATAAAAATCTTTCATTTATAGGTTTTCCCATTCTGTCATTCGATATTTGTTTAGAGTGACACTGACTATTACTGTATTTATTTACAAGTAATTTTACTGTATAGTTTTGGAGAAAAGTGCAGTCAAACTCTCCCAAAAATTCATTAAAGCACTTGCACTCTTGAATATTCAACAATCCATAAAACTCTTTCCTTTATAGGTTTGCTCATTCTGTCATTTGATATTTGTTCAGAGTGACCCCGACTATTACTTTTTTTATTTACAAGTAATTTTACTGTATAGTTTTGGAGAAAAGTGCAGTCAAATTTGCTCCAAAATTCATTCAAGCATTTACACTGTCCAATTTTCAAAAATTCATAAAATGTTTCCTTTATAGGTTTGCTCATTCTATCATCATTTATATTTGTTCAGAGTGACCCCGACTATTACTGTATTTATTTACAAGTAATTTTACTGTATAGTTTTGGAGAAAAGTACAAATTCTCCCCAAAATTCATTCAAGCACTTATACTGTCCAATTTTCAAAAATTCATAAAAATCTTTCCTTTTTAGCTTTGCTCATTTTGTCATGTGATATTTGTTCAGAGTGACCCCGACTATTACTGTATTTATATACAAGTAATTTTACTGTATAGTTTTGGAGAAGAGTACAGTCAACTTTGCACCAAAATTAATTAAAGCACTTGCACTCTCCAATTTTCAACAATCCATTAAACTCCTTCATTTATAGGTTTGCTCATTCTGTCATTTGATATTTGTTCAGAGTTACTCCGACTATTACTGTATTTATTTACAAGTAATTTTACTGTATAGATTATGGAGAAAAGTACAGTCAAATTCGCCCCAAAATTCATTCAAGCATTCATACTTTCCAATTTTCAAAAATTCATAAAAATCTTTCATATATAGGTTTGCCCATTCTGTCATTTGATATTTGTTCAATGTGACACTGACTATTACTGTATTTATTTACAAGTCATTTTACTGTATAGTTTTGGAAAAAAATGCAGTCAAACTCTCCCCAAAATTCATTCAAGCACTTAAGTCCAGTTTTCAAAAAATCATAAAAATCTTTCCTTTATAGGTTTGCTCATTCTGTCATTTGATATTTGTTTAGAGTGACCCCAACTATTACTGTATTTATGTGCAAGTAATTTTACTGTATATTTTTGGAGAAAAGTGCAGTCAAACTGCAAATAATTTATCTATTCAAACACTTACACTGTCCAATTTACAAAAAATCATAAAAACCTTTCCTTTATAGGTTTGCTCATTCTGTCATTTGATATTTGTTTAGAGTGACAGTGACTATTACTGTATTTATTTACAAGTCAAAAAAGTACAGTCCAATTTGCCCCAAAATTCATTCAAGCACTTGCACTGTCCACTTTTCAACAATTCATAAAACTCTTTCCTTTATAGGTTTGCTCATTCTGTCATTTGGTTTTTGTTCAGAGTGACCACGACTATTACTGTGTTTATTTACAAGTAATTTTACTGTATAGTTTTGGAGAAAAATGCAATCAAACTCTCCCCAAAATTCATTCAAACACTTACACTGTCCAAATTACAAAATTTAATAAAAACCTTTCCTTTATAGGTTTGCTCATTCTGTCATTTGATATTTGTTCAGAGTGACCAAGACTATTACTGTGTTTATTTAAAAGTATTTTCACTGTATAGTTTTGGAGAAAAGTGCAGTCAAATTTGCCCCAAAATTCATTCAAGCACTTATACTGTCCAATTTTCAAAAATTCATAAAATCTTTCCTTTATAAGTTTGCTCATTCTGTCATTTGATTTTTGTTCATAGTGACCCTGACTATTACTGTATTTATGTACAAGTCATTTTACTGTATATTTTTGGAGAAAAGTGCAGTCAAACTGCAAATAATCTGTCTATTCAAACACTTACACTGTCCAATTTTCAAAAATTCATAAAAATCTTTCCTTTATAGATTTGCCCATTCTGTCATTTTATATTTCTTCAAAGTGACCCTGACTATTACAGTGTTTATTTACAAGTAATTTTACTGTATAGTGTGGGAGAAAAATGCAATCAAACTCTCCCCAAAATTAATTCAAACACTTACACTGTCCAATTTACAAAAATTAATAAAAACCTTTCCTTTATAGGTTTGCTCATTCTGTCATTTGATAGTGGTTCTGAGTGACCACGACTATTACTGTGTTATTTACAAGTAATTTTACTGTATAGTTTTGGAGAAAAGTGCAGTCAAATTCGCCTCAAAATTCCTTCAAGCATTTACACTGTCCAATTTTCAAAAATTCATAAAATTTTTTCCTTTATAGTTTTGCCCATTCTGTCATTTGATTTTTGTTCAGAGTGACCCTAACTATTACTGTATTATTTTACAAGTCATTTTACTGTATATTTTTGGAGAAAATATCATTCAAATAATCTGTCTATTCAAACACTTACACTGTGTCCAATTTTCAAAACTTCATAAAAATCTTTCATTTATAGGTTTGCCCATTCTGTCATTTGATATTTGTTCAAAGTGACACTGACTATTACTGTATTTATTTATAAGTCATTTTAATGTATAGTTTTGGAGAAAAGTACAGTCAAAATCGCCCCAAAATTCATTCAAGCATTTACACTGTCCAGTTTTCAAAAAATCATAAAAATCTTTCCTTTATAAGTGTGCTCATTCTGTCATTTGATATTTGTTCAGAGTGACCCTAACTATTACTGTATTTACTTACAAGTCATTTTACTGTATATTTTTGGAGAAAAGTTCATTCAAACTGCAAATAATCTGTCTATTCAAACACTTACACTGTCCAATTTTCAAAAATTCATAAAAATCTTTCCTTTTTAGCTTTTCTCATTCTGTCATTTGATATTTGTTCAGAGTGACCCCGACTATTACTGTATTTATATACAAGTAAGTTTACTGTATAGTTTTGAAGAAGAGTACAGTCAAATTTGCCCCAAAATTAATTAAAGCACTTGCACTCTCCAATTTTCAACAATCCATAAAACACTTTCCTTTATAGGTTTGCTCATTCTGTCATTTGATATTTGTTTAGAGTGACCCCAAGTATTACTGTATTTATGTGCAAGTAATTTTACTGTATATTTTTGGAGAAAAGTGCAGTCAAACTGCAAATAATCTCTCTATTCAAACACTTACACTGTCCAATTTACAAAAAATCATAAAAAC
The DNA here is from genome assembly GCF_024679245.1 of Pseudorasbora parva. Lineage (NCBI taxonomy): Eukaryota > Metazoa > Chordata > Actinopteri > Cypriniformes > Gobionidae > Pseudorasbora > Pseudorasbora parva. The sequence goes on along the minus strand of NC_090193.1, from coordinate 13,297,229 downwards.
CTTTCCTTTATAGGTTTGCTCATTCTGTCATTTGATATTTGTTTAGAGTGTCAGTGACTATTACTGTATTTATTTACAAGTCATTTTACTGTATATTTTTAGAGAAAAGTACAGTCCAATTTGCCCCAAAATTCATTCAAGCACTTGCACTGTCCACTTTTCAACAATTCATAAAACTCTTTCCTTTATAAGTTTGCTCATTCTGTCATTTGATGGTTGTTTAGAGTGGCCCTGACTATTACTTTATTTATTTACAAGTTATTTTACTGTATAGTTTTGAAGAAAAGTACAGTCAAAATCGCCGCATAATTCTTTCAAGCATTTACACTGTCCAGTTTTCAAAAAATCATAAAAATCTTTCCTTTATAGGTGTGCTCATTCTGTCATTTGATATTTGTTCAGAGTGACACTGACTATTACTGTATTTATTTACAAGCAATTTTACTGTATAGTTTTGGAGAAATGTGCAGTCAAACTCTCCCCAAAATTAATTAAAGCACTTGCACTCTTGAATATTCAACAATCCATAAAACTCTTTCCTTTATAGATTTGCTCATTCTGTCATTTGATATTTGTTTAGAGTGACAGTGACTATTACTGTATTTATTTACAAGTCATTTTACTGTATATTTTTGGAGAAAAGTACAGTCCAATTTGCCCCAAAATTCATTCAAGCACTTGCACTGTCCACTTTTCAACATTTCATAAAATTCTTTCCTTTATAGGTTTGCTCATTCTGTCCTTTGATGTTTGTTTAGAGTGGCCCTGACTATTACTGTATTTATTTACAAGTCATTTTACTGTATAGTTTTGAAGAAAAGTACAGTCAAAATCGCCGCATAATTCTTTCAAGCATTTACACTGTCCAGTTTTCAAAAAATCATAAAAATCTTTCCTTTATAGGTGTGCTCATTCTGTCATTTGATATTTGTTCAGAGTGACACTGACTATTACTGTATTTATTTACAAGCAATTTTACTGTATAGTTTTGGAGAAATGTGCAGTCAAACTCTCCCCAAAATTAATTAAAGCACTTGCACTCTTGAATATTCAACAATCCATAAAACTCTTTCCTTTATAGATTTGCTCATTCTGTCATTTGATATTTGTTTAGAGTGACAGTGACTATTACTGTATTTATTTACAAGTCATTTTACTGTATATTTTTGGAGAAAAGTACAGTCCAATTTGCCCCAAAATTCATTCAAGCACTTGCACTGTCCACTTTTCAACATTTCATAAAATTCTTTCCTTTATAGGTTTGCTCATTCTGTCCTTTGATATTTGTTCAGAGTGACCCTGGCTATTACTGTATTTATGTACAATTAATTTTACTGTATAGTTTTAGAGAAAAGTACAGTCAAATTCTCCCCAAAATTCATTCAAGCACTTACACTGTCCAATTTTCAAAAATGCATAAAAATATTTCCTTTATAGGTTTTCTCATTCTGTAATTTGATATTTGTTCAGAGTGACCCTAACTATTACTGGATTTATTTAAAAGTCATTTTACTGTATATTTTTGGAGAAAAGTGCATTCAAACTGTAAATAATCTGTCTATTCAAACACTTACACTGTGTCCAATTTTCAAAAATTCATAAAAATCTTTTTTTAAAGGTTTGCCCATTCTGTCATTTGATTTTTGTTCAGATTGACCCTAACTATTACTGTATTTATTTACAAGTAATTTTACTGTATAGTTTTGGAGAAAAGTACAAATTCTCCCCAAAATTCATTCAAACACTTATACTGTCCAATTTTCAAAAAATCATAAAAATATTTCCTTGATAGGATTGCCCATTCTGTCATTTGATATTTCTTCAAAGTGACCCTGACTATTGCTGTATTTATTTACAAGTAATTTTACTGTATAGTTTTGGAGAAGAGTACAGTCAAATTTGCCCCAAAATTAATTAAAGCACTTGCACGCTCTAATTTTCAACAATCCATAAAACTCTTTCCTTTATAGGTTTGCTAATTCTGCCATTTGATATTTGTTTAGAGTGACCCCAAGTATTACTGTATTTATGTGCAAGTAATTTTACTGTATATTTTTGGAGAAAAGTGCAGTCAAACTGCAAATAATCTGTCTATTCAAACACACTGTGTCCAATTTACAAAAAATCATAAAAACCTTTCCTTTATAGGTTTGCTAATTCTGTCATTTGATATTTGTTCAGAGTGACCCCGACTATTACTGTATTTATTTACAAGTAATTTTACTGTATAGTTTTGGAGAAAAGTGCAGTCAAATTTGCTCCAAAATTCATTCAAGCACTTATACGGTCCAATTTTCAAAAATTCATAAAAATCTTTCCTTGATAGGTTTGCCCATTCTGTCATTTGGCATTTCTTCAAAGTGACCCTGACTATTGCTGTATTTATTTACAAGTAATTTTACTGTATAGTTTTGGAGAAAAGTACAAATTCTCCCCAAAATTCATTCAAGCACTTATACTGTCCAATTTTCAAAAATTCATAAAAATCTTTCCTTTTTAGCTTTGCTCATTTTGTCATTTGATATTTGTTCAAAGTGACCCCGACTATTACTGTATTTATATACAAGTAATTTTACTGAATAGTTTTGGAGAAGAGTACAGTCAAACTCTCCCCAAAATTCATTAAAGCACTTGCACTCTTGAATATTCAACAATCCATAAAACTCTTTCCTTTATAGGTTTGCTCATTCTGTCATTTGATATTACAGATATTTGTTCAAAGTGACACTGACTATTACTGTATTTATTTACAAGTCATTTTACTGTATAGTTTTGGAGAAAAATGCAGTCAAACTCTCCCCAAAATTCATTCAAGCACTTAAGTCCAATTTTCAAAAAATCATAAACAATTTTACTTCATAGGTTTGCTCATTCTGTCATTTGAAATTTGTTCAGAGTGACCCTTACTATTACTGTATTTATTTACAAGTCATTTTACTGTATATTTTTGGAGAAAAGTTCATTCAAACTGCAAATAATCTGTCTATTCAAACACTTATACTGTGTCCAATTTTCAAAAAATCATAAAAATCTTTCATTTATAGGTTTTCCCATTCTGTCATTCGATATTTGTTTAGAGTGACACTGACTATTACTGTATTTATTTACAAGCAATTTTACTGTATAGTTTTGGAGAAAAGTGCAGTCAAACTCTCCCAAAAATTCATTAAAGCACTTGCACTCTTGAATATTCAACAATCCATAAAACTCTTTCCTTTATAGGTTTGCTCATTCTGTCATTTGATATTTGTTCAGAGTGACCCCGACTATTACTTTTTTTATTTACAAGTAATTTTACTGTATAGTTTTGGAGAAAAGTGCAGTCAAATTTGCTCCAAAATTCATTCAAGCATTTACACTGTCCAATTTTCAAAAATTCATAAAATGTTTCCTTTATAGGTTTGCTCATTCTATCATCATTTATATTTGTTCAGAGTGACCCCGACTATTACTGTATTTATTTACAAGTAATTTTACTGTATAGTTTTGGAGAAAAGTACAAATTCTCCCCAAAATTCATTCAAGCACTTATACTGTCCAATTTTCAAAAATTCATAAAAATATTTCCTTGATAGGTTTGCCCATTATGTCATTTGACATTTCTTCAAAGTGACCCTGACTATTGCTGTATTTATTTACAAGTAATTTTACTGTATAGTTTTGGAGAAAAGTACAAATTCTCCCCAAAATTCATTCAACCACTTATACTGTCCAATTTTCAAAAATTCATAAAAATCTTTCCTTTTTAGCTTTGCTCATTTTGTCATGTGATATTTGTTCAGAGTGACCCCGACTATTACTGTATTTATATACAAGTAATTTTACTGTATAGTTTTGGAGAAGAGTAGAGTCAACTTTGCACCAAAATTAATTAAAGCACTTGCACTCTCCAATTTTCAACAATCCATTAAACTCCTTCATTTATAGGTTTGCTCATTCTGTCATTTGATATTTGTTCAGAGTTACTCCGACTATTACTGTATTTATTTACAAGTAATTTTACTGTATAGATTATGGAGAAAAGTACAGTCAAATTCGCCCCAAAATTCATTCAAGCATTCACACTTTCCAATTTTCAAAAATTCATAAAAATCTTTCATATATAGGTTTGCCCATTCTGTCATTTGATATTTGTTCAATGTGACACTGACTATTACTGTATTTATTTACAAGTCATTTTACTGTATAGTTTTGGAAAAAAATGCAGTCAAACTCTCCCCAAAATTCATTCAAGCACTTAAGTCCAGTTTTCAAAAAATCATAAAAATCTTTCCTTTATAGGTTTGCTCATTCTGTCATTTGATATTTGTTTAGAGTGACCCCAACTATTACTGTATTTATGTGCAAGTAATTTTACTGTATATTTTTGGAGAAAAGTGCAGTCAAACTGCAAATAATTTATCTATTCAAACACTTACACTGTCCAATTTACAAAAAATCATAAAAACCTTTCCTTTATAGGTTTGCTCATTCTGTCATTTGATATTTGTTTAGAGTGACAGTGACTATTACTGTATTTATTTACAAGTCAAAAAAGTACAGTCCAATTTGCCCCAAAATTCATTCAAGCACTTGCACTGTCCACTTTTCAACAATTCATAAAACTCTTTCCTTTATAGGTTTGCTCATTCTGTCATTTGGTTTTTGTTCAGAGTGACCACGACTATTACTGTGTTTATTTACAAGTAATTTTACTGTATAGTTTTGGAGAAAAATGCAATCAAACTCTCCCCAAAATTCATTCAAACACTTACACTGTCCAAATTACAAAATTTAATAAAAACCTTTCCTTTATAGGTTTGCTCATTCTGTCATTTGATATTTGTTCAGAGTGACCAAGACTATTACTGTGTTTATTTAAAAGTATTTTTACTGTATAGTTTTGGAGAAAAGTGCAGTCAAATTTGCCCCAAAATTCATTCAAGCACTTATACTGTCCAATTTTCAAAAATTCATAAAATCTTTCCTTTATAAGTTTGCTCATTCTGTCATTTGATTTTTGTTCATAGTGACCCTGACTATTACTGTATTTATGTACAAGTCATTTTACTGTATATTTTTGGAGAAAAGTGCAGTCAAACTGCAAATAATCTGTCTATTCAAACACTTACACTGTCCAATTTTCAAAAATTCATAAAAATCTTTCCTTTATAGATTTGCCCATTCTGTCATTTTATATTTCTTCAAAGTGACCCTGACTATTACAGTGTTTATTTACAAGTAATTTTACTGTATAGTGTGGGAGAAAAATGCAATCAAACTCTCCCCAAAATTAATTCAAACACTTACACTGTCCAATTTACAAAAATTAATAAAAACCTTTCCTTTATAGGTTTGCTCATTCTGTCATTTGATAGTGGTTCTGAGTGACCACGACTATTACTGTGTTATTTACAAGTAATTTTACTGTATAGTTTTGGAGAAAAGTGCAGTCAAATTCGCCTCAAAATTCCTTCAAGCATTTACACTGTCCAATTTTCAAAAATTCATAAATTTTTTTCCTTTATAGTTTTGCCCATTCTGTCATTTGATTTTTGTTCAGAGTGACCCTAACTATTACTGTATTATTTTACAAGTCATTTTACTGTATATTTTTGGAGAAAATATCATTCAAATAATCTGTCTATTCAAACACTTACACTGTGTCCAATTTTCAAAACTTCATAAAAATCTTTCATTTATAGGTTTGCCCATTCTGTCATTTGATATTTGTTCAAAGTGACACTGACTATTACTGTATTTATTTATAAGTCATTTTAATGTATAGTTTTGGAGAAAAGTACAGTCAAAATCGCCCCAAAATTCATTCAAGCATTTACACTGTCCAGTTTTCAAAAAATCATAAAAATCTTTCCTTTATAAGTGTGCTCATTCTGTCATTTGATATTTGTTCAGAGTGACCCTAACTATTACTGTATTTACTTACAAGTCATTTTACTGTATATTTTTGGAGAAAAGTTCATTCAAACTGCAAATAATCTGTCTATTCAAACACTTACACTGTCCAATTTTCAAAAATTCATAAAAATCTTTCCTTTTTAGCTTTTCTCATTCTGTCATTTGATATTTGTTCAGAGTGACCCCGACTATTACTGTATTTATATACAAGTAAGTTTACTGTATAGTTTTGAAGAAGAGTACAGTCAAATTTGCCCCAAAATTAATTAAAGCACTTGCACTCTCCAATTTTCAACAATCCATAAAACACTTTCCTTTATAGGTTTGCTCATTCTGTCATTTGATATTTGTTTAGAGTGACCCCAAGTATTACTGTATTTATGTGCAAGTAATTTTACTGTATATTTTTGGAGAAAAGTGCAGTCAAACTGCAAATAATCTCTCTATTCAAACACTTACACTGTCCAATTTACAAAAAATCATAAAAACCTTTCCTTTATAGGTTTGCTCATTCTGTCATTTGATATTTGTTTAGAGTGTCAGTGACTATTACTGTATTTATTTACAAGTCATTTTACTGTATATTTTTAGAGAAAAGTACAGTCCAATTTGCCCCAAAATTCATTCAAGCACTTGCACTGTCCACTTTTCAACAATTCATAAAACTCTTTCCTTTATAAGTTTGCTCATTCTGTCATTTGATGGTTGTTTAGAGTGGCCCTGACTATTACTTTATTTATTTACAAGTTATTTTACTGTATAGTTTTGAAGAAAAGTACAGTCAAAATCGCCGCATAATTCTTTCAAGCATTTACACTGTCCAGTTTTCAAAAAATCATAAAAATCTTTCCTTTATAGGTGTGCTCATTCTGTCATTTGATATTTGTTCAGAGTGACACTGACTATTACTGTATTTATTTACAAGCAATTTTACTGTATAGTTTTGGAGAAATGTGCAGTCAAACTCTCCCCAAAATTAATTAAAGCACTTGCACTCTTGAATATTCAACAATCCATAAAACTCTTTCCTTTATAGATTTGCTCATTCTGTCATTTGATATTTGTTTAGAGTGACAGTGACTATTACTGTATTTATTTACAAGTCATTTTACTGTATATTTTTGGAGAAAAGTACAGTCCAATTTGCCCCAAAATTCATTCAAGCACTTGCACTGTCCACTTTTCAACATTTCATAAAATTCTTTCCTTTATAGGTTTGCTCATTCTGTCCTTTGATGTTTGTTTAGAGTGGCCCTGACTATTACTGTATTTATTTACAAGTCATTTTACTGTATAGTTTTGAAGAAAAGTACAGTCAAAATCGCCGCATAATTCTTTCAAGCATTTACACTGTCCAGTTTTCAAAAAATCATAAAAATCTTTCCTTTATAGGTGTGCTCATTCTGTCATTTGATATTTGTTCAGAGTGACACTGACTATTACTGTATTTATTTACAAGCAATTTTACTGTATAGTTTTGGAGAAATGTGCAGTCAAACTCTCCCCAAAATTAATTAAAGCACTTGCACTCTTGAATATTCAACAATCCATAAAACTCTTTCCTTTATAGATTTGCTCATTCTGTCATTTGATATTTGTTTAGAGTGACAGTGACTATTACTGTATTTATTTACAAGTCATTTTACTGTATATTTTTGGAGAAAAGTACAGTCCAATTTGCCCCAAAATTCATTCAAGCACTTGCACTGTCCACTTTTCAACATTTCATAAAATTCTTTCCTTTATAGGTTTGCTCATTCTGTCCTTTGATATTTGTTCAGAGTGACCCTGGCTATTACTGTATTTATGTACAATTAATTTTACTGTATAGTTTTAGAGAAAAGTACAGTCAAATTCTCCCCAAAATTCATTCAAGCACTTACACTGTCCAATTTTCAAAAATGCATAAAAATATTTCCTTTATAGGTTTTCTCATTCTGTAATTTGATATTTGTTCAGAGTGACCCTAACTATTACTGGATTTATTTAAAAGTCATTTTACTGTATATTTTTGGAGAAAAGTGCATTCAAACTGTAAATAATCTGTCTATTCAAACACTTACACTGTGTCCAATTTTCAAAAATTCATAAAAATCTTTTTTTAAAGGTTTGCCCATTCTGTCATTTGATTTTTGTTCAGATTGACCCTAACTATTACTGTATTTATTTACAAGTAATTTTACTGTATAGTTTTGGAGAAAAGTACAAATTCTCCCCAAAATTCATTCAAACACTTATACTGTCCAATTTTCAAAAAATCATAAAAATATTTCCTTGATAGGATTGCCCATTCTGTCATTTGATATTTCTTCAAAGTGACCCTGACTATTGCTGTATTTATTTACAAGTAATTTTACTGTATAGTTTTGGAGAAGAGTACAGTCAAATTTGCCCCAAAATTAATTAAAGCACTTGCACGCTCTAATTTTCAACAATCCATAAAACTCTTTCCTTTATAGGTTTGCTAATTCTGCCATTTGATATTTGTTTAGAGTGACCCCAAGTATTACTGTATTTATGTGCAAGTAATTTTACTGTATATTTTTGGAGAAAAGTGCAGTCAAACTGCAAATAATCTGTCTATTCAAACACACTGTGTCCAATTTACAAAAAATCATAAAAACCTTTCCTTTATAGGTTTGCTAATTCTGTCATTTGATATTTGTTCAGAGTGACCCCGACTATTACTGTATTTATTTACAAGTAATTTTACTGTATAGTTTTGGAGAAAAGTGCAGTCAAATTTGCTCCAAAATTCATTCAAGCACTTATACGGTCCAATTTTCAAAAATTCATAAAAATCTTTCCTTGATAGGTTTGCCCATTCTGTCATTTGGCATTTCTTCAAAGTGACCCTGACTATTGCTGTATTTATTTACAAGTAATTTTACTGTATAGTTTTGGAGAAAAGTACAAATTCTCCCCAAAATTCATTCAAGCACTTATACTGTCCAATTTTCAAAAATTCATAAAAATCTTTCCTTTTTAGCTTTGCTCATTTTGTCATTTGATATTTGTTCAAAGTGACCCCGACTATTACTGTATTTATATACAAGTAATTTTACTGAATAGTTTTGGAGAAGAGTACAGTCAAACTCTCCCCAAAATTCATTAAAGCACTTGCACTCTTGAATATTCAACAATCCATAAAACTCTTTCCTTTATAGGTTTGCTCATTCTGTCATTTGATATGACAGATATTTGTTCAAAGTGACACTGACTATTACTGTATTTATTTACAAGTCATTTTACTGTATAGTTTTGGAGAAAAATGCAGTCAAACTCTCCCCAAAATTCATTCAAGCACTTAAGTCCAATTTTCAAAAAATCATAAACAATTTTACTTCATAGGTTTGCTCATTCTGTCATTTGAAATTTGTTCAGAGTGACCCTTACTATTACTGTATTTATTTACAAGTCATTTTACTGTATATTTTTGGAGAAAAGTTCATTCAAACTGCAAATAATCTGTCTATTCAAACACTTATACTGTGTCCAATTTTCAAAAAATCATAAAAATCTTTCATTTATAGGTTTTCCCATTCTGTCATTCGATATTTGTTTAGAGTGACACTGACTATTACTGTATTTATTTACAAGCAATTTTACTGTATAGTTTTGGAGAAAAGTGCAGTCAAACTCTCCCAAAAATTCATTAAAGCACTTGCACTCTTGAATATTCAACAATCCATAAAACTCTTTCCTTTATAGGTTTGCTCATTCTGTCATTTGATATTTGTTCAGAGTGACCCCGACTATTACTTTTTTTATTTACAAGTAATTTTACTGTATAGTTTTGGAGAAAAGTGCAGTCAAATTTGCTCCAAAATTCATTCAAGCATTTACACTGTCCAATTTTCAAAAATTCATAAAATGTTTCCTTTATAGGTTTGCTCATTCTATCATCATTTATATTTGTTCAGAGTGACCCCGACTATTACTGTATTTATTTACAAGTAATTTTACTGTATAGTTTTGGAGAAAAGTACAAATTCTCCCCAAAATTCATTCAAGCACTTATACTGTCCAATTTTCAAAAATTCATAAAAATATTTCCTTGATAGGTTTGCCCATTATGTCATTTGACATTTCTTCAAAGTGACCCTGACTATTGCTGTATTTATTTACAAGTAATTTTACTGTATAGTTTTGGAGAAAAGTACAAATTCTCCCCAAAATTCATTCAACCACTTATACTGTCCAATTTTCAAAAATTCATAAAAATCTTTCCTTTTTAGCTTTGCTCATTTTGTCATGTGATATTTGTTCAGAGTGACCCCGACTATTACTGTATTTATATACAAGTAATTTTACTGTATAGTTTTGGAGAAGAGTAGAGTCAACTTTGCACCAAAATTAATTAAAGCACTTGCACTCTCCAATTTTCAACAATCCATTAAACTCCTTCATTTATAGGTTTGCTCATTCTGTCATTTGATATTTGTTCAGAGTTACTCCGACTATTACTGTATTTATTTACAAGTAATTTTACTGTATAGATTATGGAGAAAAGTACAGTCAAATTCGCCCCAAAATTCATTCAAGCATTCACACTTTCCAATTTTCAAAAATTCATAAAAATCTTTCATATATAGGTTTGCCCATTCTGTCATTTGATATTTGTTCAATGTGACACTGACTATTACTGTATTTATTTACAAGTCATTTTACTGTATAGTTTTGGAAAAAAATGCAGTCAAACTCTCCCCAAAATTCATTCAAGCACTTAAGTCCAGTTTTCAAAAAATCATAAAAATCTTTCCTTTATAGGTTTGCTCATTCTGTCATTTGATATTTGTTTAGAGTGACCCCAACTATTACTGTATTTATGTGCAAGTAATTTTACTGTATATTTTTGGAGAAAAGTGCAGTCAAACTGCAAATAATTTATCTATTCAAACACTTACACTGTCCAATTTACAAAAAATCATAAAAACCTTTCCTTTATAGGTTTGCTCATTCTGTCATTTGATATTTGTTTAGAGTGACAGTGACTATTACTGTATTTATTTACAAGTCAAAAAAGTACAGTCCAATTTGCCCCAAAATTCATTCAAGCACTTGCACTGTCCACTTTTCAACAATTCATAAAACTCTTTCCTTTATAGGTTTGCTCATTCTGTCATTTGGTTTTTGTTCAGAGTGACCACGACTATTACTGTGTTTATTTACAAGTAATTTTACTGTATAGTTTTGGAGAAAAATGCAATCAAACTCTCCCCAAAATTCATTCAAACACTTACACTGTCCAAATTACAAAATTTAATAAAAACCTTTCCTTTATAGGTTTGCTCATTCTGTCATTTGATATTTGTTCAGAGTGACCAAGACTATTACTGTGTTTATTTAAAAGTATTTTTACTGTATAGTTTTGGAGAAAAGTGCAGTCAAATTTGCCCCAAAATTCATTCAAGCATTTACACTGTCGAATTTTCAAAAATTCATAAAAATCTTTCCTTTATAGGTTTGCTCATTCTGTCATTTGATTTTTGTTCAGAGTGACCCTAACTATTACTGTATTATTTTACAAGTCATTTTACTGTATATTTTTGGAGAAAATATCATTCAAATAATCTGTCTATTCAAACACTTACACTGTGTCCAATTTTCAAAACTTCATAAAAATTTTTCATTTATAGGTTTGCCCATTCTGTCATTTGATATTTGTTCAAAGTGACACTGACTATTACTGTATTTATTTATAAGTCATTTTAATGTATAGTTTTGGAGAAAAGTACAGTCAAAATCGCCCCAAAATTCATTCAAGCATTTACACTGTCCAGTTTTCAAAAAATCATAAAAATCTTTCCTTTATAAGTGTGCTCATTCTGTCATTTGATATTTGTTCAGAGTGACCCTAACTATTACTGTATTTACTTACAAGTCATTTTACTGTATATTTTTGGAGAAAAGTTCATTCAAACTGCAAATAATCTGTCTATTCAAACACTTACACTGTCCAATTTTCAAAAATTCATAAAAATCTTTCCTTTTTAGCTTTTCTCATTCTGTCATTTGATATTTGTTCAGAGTGACCCCGACTATTACTGTATTTATATACAAGTAAGTTTACTGTATAGTTTTGAAGAAGAGTACAGTCAAATTTGCCCCAAAATTAATTAAAGCACTTGCACTCTCCAATTTTCAACAATCCATAAAACTCTTTCCTTTATAGGTTTGCTCATTCTGTCATTTGATATTTGTTTAGAGTGACCCCAAGTATTACTGTATTTATGTGCAAGTAATTTTACTGTATATTTTTGGAGAAAAGTGCAGTCAAACTGCAAATAATCTCTCTATTCAAACACTTACACTGTCCAATTTACAAAAAATCATAAAAACCTTTCCTTTATAGGTTTGCTCATTCTGTCATTTGATATTTGTTTAGAGTGTCAGTGACTATTACTGTATTTATTTACAAGTCATTTTTCTGTATATTTTTAGAGAAAAGTACAGTCCAATTTGCCCCAAAATTCATTCAAGCACTTGCACTGTCCACTTTTCAACAATTCATAAAACTCTTTCCTTTATAAGTTTGCTCATTCTGTCATTTGATGTTTGTTTAGAGTGGCCCTGACTATTACTTTATTTATTTACAAGTCATTTTACTGTATAGTTTTGAAGAAAAGTACAGTCAAAATCGCCGCATAATTCTTTCAAGCATTTACACTGTCCAGTTTTCAAAAAATCATAAAAATCTTTCCTTTATAGGTGTGCTCATTCTGTCATTTGATATTTGTTCAGAGTGACACTGACTATTACTGTATTTATTTACAAGCAATTTTACTGTATAGTTTTGGAGAAATGTGCAGTCAAACTCTCCCCAAAATTAATTAAAGCACTTGCACTCTTGAATATTGAACAATCCATAAAACTCTTTCCTTTATAGATTTGCTCATTCTGTCATTTGATATTTGTTTAGAGTGACAGTGACTATTACTGTATTTATTTACAAGTCATTTTACTGTATATTTTTGGAGAAAAGTACAGTCAAATTTACCCCAAAATTTATTCAAGCACTTGCACTGTCCACTTTTCAACATTTCATAAAATTCTTTCCTTTATAGGTTTGCTCATTCTGTCCTTTGATATTTGTTCAGAGTGACCCTGGCTATTACTGTATTTATGTACAATTAATTTTACTGTATAGTTTTAGAGAAAAGTACAGTCAAATTCTCCCCAAAATTCATTCAAGCACTTACACTGTCCAATTTTCAAAAATGCATAAAAATATTTCCTTTATAGGTTTTCTCATTCTGTAATTTGATATTTGTTCAGAGTGACCCTAACTATTACTGGATTTATTTAAAAGTCATTTTACTGTATATTTTTGGAGAAAAGTGCATTCAAACTGTAAATAATCTGTCTATTCAAACACTTACACTGTGTCCAATTTTCAAAAATTCATAAAAATCTTTTTTTAAAGGTTTGCCCATTCTGTCATTTGATTTTTGTTCAGAGTGACCCTAACTATTACTGTATTTATTTACAAGTAATTTTACTGTATAGTTTTGGAGAAAAGTGCAGTCAAATTGCAAATCTGTCTATTCAAACACTTACACTGTGTCCAATTTTCAAAAATTCATAAAAAACTTTCCTTTATAGGTTTGCCCATTCTGTCATTTGATATGTCTTCAACGTGACCCTGACTATTGCTGTATTTATTTACAAGTAATTTTACTGTATAGGTTTGGAGAAAAGTGCAGTCAAACTCTCCCCAAAATTCATTCAAGCACTTAAAGTCCAATTTTCAAAAATACATAAAAATCTTTCCTTTTTAGCTTTGCTCATTCTGTCATTTGATATTTGTTCAGAGTGACCCCGACTATTACTGTATTTATATACAAGTAATTTTACTGTATAGTTTTGGAGAAGAGTACAGTCAAATTTGCCCGAAAATTAATTAAAGCACTTGCACTCTCCAATTTTCAACAATCCATAAAACTCTTTCCTTTATAGGTTTGCTCATTCTGTCATTTGATATTTGTTCAGAGTGACCCTAACTATTACTGGATTTATTTAAAAGTCATTTTACTGTATATTTTTGGAGAAAAGTGAATTCAAACTGTAAATAATCTGTCTATTCAAACACTTACACTGTCCAATTTTCAAAAATTCATAAAAATCTTTTTTTAAAGGTTTGCCCATTCTGTCATTTGATTTTTGTTCAGAGTGACCCTAACTATTACTGTATTTATTTACAAGTAATTTTACTGTATAGTTTTGGAGAAAAGTGCAGTCAAATTGCAAATCTGTCTATTCAAACACTTACACTGTCCACTTTTCAACATTTCATAAAATTCTTTCCTTTATAGGTTTGCTCATTCTGTCCTTTGATATTTGTTCAGAGTGACCCTGGCTATTACTGTATTTATGTACAATTAATTTTACTGTATAGTTTTAGAGAAAAGTACAGTCAAATTCTCCCCAAAATTCATTCAAGCACTTACACTGTCCAATTTTCAAAAATGCATAAAAATATTTCCTTTATAGGTTTTCTCATTCTGTAATTTGATATTTGTTCAGAGTGACCCTAACTATTACTGGATTTATTTAAAAGTCATTTTACTGTATATTTTTGGAGAAAAGTGCATTCAAACTGTAAATAATCTGTCTATTCAAACACTTACACTGTGTCCAATTTTCAAAAATTCATAAAAATCTTTTTTTAATGGTTTGCCCATTCTGTCATTTGATTTTTGTTCAGAGTGACCCTAACTATTACTGTATTTATTTACAAGTAATTTTACTGTATAGTTTTGGAGAAAAGTGCAGTCAAATTGCAAATCTGTCTATTCAAACACTTACACTGTGTCCAATTTTCAAAAATTCATAAAAAACTTTCCTTAATAAGGTTTGCCCATTCTGTCATTAGATATGTCTTCAACGTGACCCTGACTATTGCTGTATTTATTTACAAGTAATTTTACTGTATAGGTTTGGAGAAAAGTGCAGTCAAACTCTCCCTAAAATTCATTCAAGCACTTAAAGTCCAATTTTCAAAAATACATAAAAATCTTTCCTTTTTAGCTTTGCTCATTCTGTCATTTGATATTTGTTCAGAGTGACCCCGACTATTACTGTATTTATATACAAGTAATTTTACTGTATAGTTTTGGAGAAGAGTACAGTCAAATTTGCCCGAAAATTAATTAAAGCACTTGCACTCTCCAATTTTCAACAATCCATAAAACTCTTTCCTTTATAGGTTTGCTCATTCTGTCATTTGATATTTGTTTAGAGTGACCCCAACTATTACTGTATTTATGTGCAAGTAATTTTACTGTATATTTTTGAAGAAATGTGCAGTCAAACTGCAAATAATCTGTCTATTCAAACACTTACACTGTGTCCAATTTACAAAAAATCATAAAAACCTTTCCTTTAGAGGTTTGCTGATTCTCTCATTTGATATTTGTTTAGAGTGACCCCAACTATTACTGTATTTATGTGTAAGTAATTTTACTGTATATTTTTGGAGAAAAGTGCAGTCAAACTGCAAATAATCTATCTATTCAAACACTTACACTGTCCAATTTACAAAAAATCATAAAAACCTTTCCTTTATAGGTTTGCTCATTCTGTCATTTAATATTTGATTATAGTAACACTGACTATTACTGTATTTATTTACAAGTCATTTATTGTATATTTTTGGAGAAAAGTACAGTCCAATTTGCCCCAAAATTCATTCAAGCATTTGCACTGTCCACTTTTCAACAATTCATAAAAATCTTTCCTTTATAGGTTTGCTCATTCTGTCCTTTGATATTTGTTCAGAGTGACCCTGGCTATTACTGTATTTATGTACAATTAATTTTACTGTATAGTTTTAGAGAAAAGTACAGTCAAATTTGCCCCAAAATTAATTAAAGCACTTGCACTCTCCAATTTTCAACAATCCATAAAACTCTTTCCTTTATAGGTTTGCTCATTCTGTCATTTGATATTTGTTTAGAGTGACCCCAACTATTACTGTATTAATGTGCAAGTCATTTTACTGTATATTTATGGAGAAAAGTGCAGTCAAACTGCAAATAATCTGTCTATTCAAACACTTACACAGTGCCCAATTTACAAAAAATCATAAAAACCTTTCCTTTATAGGTTTGCTCATTCTGTCATTTGATATTTGTTTAGAGTGACCCTGACTATTGCTGTATTTATTTACAAGTCATTTTACTGTATATTTTTAGAGAAAAGTACAGTCCAATTTGCCCCAAAATTCATTCAAGCACTTGCACTGTCCACTTTTCAACAATTCATAAAACTCTTTCCTTTATAGGTTTGCTCATTCTGTCATTTGGTTTTTGTTCAGAGTGACCCTGACTATTACTGTATTTATTTACAAGTCATTTTACTGTATAGTTTCAGAGAAAAGTACAGTCAAACTTGCCCCAAATATCAAAGTGCATTCAAAAACTTACACTGTCCCATTTTTTCAAAAATTCATAAACAATTTTACTTCATAGGTTTGCTCATTCTGTCATTTGAAATTTGTTCAGAGTGACCCTAACTATTACTGTATTTATTTACAAGTCATTTTACTGTATAGTTTTGGAGAAAAGTACAAATTCTCCCCAAAATTCATTCAAACACTTATACTGTCCAATTTTCAAAAAATCATAAAAATATTTCCTTGATAGGATTGCCCATTCTGTCATTTGATATTTCTTCAAAGTGACCCTGACTATTGCTGTATTTATTTACAAGTAATTTTACTGTATAGTTTTGGAGAAGAGTACAGTCAAATTTGCCCCAAAATTAATGAAAGCACTTGCACTCTCTAATTTTCAACAATCCATAAAACTCTTTCCTTTATAGGTTTGCTAATTCTGCCATTTGATATTTGTTCAGAGTGACCCCGACTATTACTGTATTTATTTACAAGTCATTTTACTGTATAGTTTTGGAGAAAAATGCAGTCAAACTCTCTCCAAAATTCATTCAAGCACTTACAGTCCAATTTTCAAAAAATCATACAAATCTTTCCTTTATAGGTTTGCTCATTCTCTCATTTGCTTTTTGTTTAGAGTGACCCCAACTATTACTGTATTTATGTGCAAGTAATTTTACTGTATATTTTTGGAGAAAAGTGCAGTCAAACTGCATATAATCTATCTATTCAAACACTTACACTGTCCAATTTACAAAAAATCATAAAAACCTTTCCTTTATAGGTTTGCTCATTCTGTCATTTGATATTTGATTATAGTGACACTGACTATTACTGTATTTATTTACAAGTCATTTTACTGTATAGTTTTGGAGAAAAATGCAGTCAAACTCTCCCCAAAATTCATTCAAGCACTTACAGTCCAATTTTCAAAAAATCATAAAAATCTTTCCTTTATAGGTTTGCTCATTCTCTCATTTGATATTTGTTTAGAGTGACCCCAACTATTACTGTATTTATGTGCAAGTAATTTTACTGTATATTTTTGGAGAAAAGTGCAGTCAAACTGCATATAATCTATCTATTCAAACACTTACACTGTCCATTTTACAAAAAATCATAAAAACCTTTTCTTTATAGGTTTGCTCATTCTGTCATTTGATATTTGTTTAGAGTGACAGTGACTATTACTGTATTTATTTACAAGTCATTTTACTGTATATTTTTGGAGAAAAGTACAGTCCAATTTGCCCCAAAATTCATTCAAGCACTTGCACTGTCCACTTTTCAACATTTCATAAAATTCTTTCCTTTATAGGTTTGCTCATTCTGTCCTTTGATATTTGTTCAGAGTGACCCTGGCTATTACTGTATTTATGTACAATTAATTTTACTGTATAGTTTTAGAGAAAAGTACAGTCAAATTCTCCCCAAAATTCATTCAAGCACTTACACTGTCCAATTTTCAAAAATGCATAAAAATATTTCCTTTATAGGTTTTCTCATTCTGTAATTTGATATTTGTTCAGAGTGACCCTAACTATTACTGGATTTATTTAAAAGTCATTTTACTGTATATTTTTGGAGAAAAGTGCATTCAAACTGTAAATAATCTGTCTATTCAAACACTTACACTGTGTCCAATTTTCAAAAATTCATAAAAATCTTTTTTTAAAGGTTTGCCCATTGTGTAATTTGATTTTTGTTCAGAGTGACCCTAACTATTACTGTATTTATTTACAAGTAATTTTACTGTATAGTTTTGGAGAAAAGTGCAGTCAAATTGCAAATCTGTCTATTCAAACACTTACACTGTGTCCAATTTTCAAAAATTCATAAAAAACTTTCCTTTATAGGTTTGCCCATTCTGTCATTTGATATGTCTTCAACGTGACCCTGACTATTGCAGTATTTATTTACAAGTAATTTTACTGTATAGGTTTGGAGAAAAGTGCAGTCAAACTCTCCCCAAAATTCATTCAAGCACTTAAAGTCCAATTTTCAAAAATACATAAAAATCTTTCCTTTTTAGCTTTGCTCATTCTGTCATTTGATATTTGTTCAGAGTGACCCCGACTATTACTGTATTTATATACAAGTAATTTTACTGTATAGTTTTGGAGAAGAGTACAGTCAAATTTGCCCGAAAATTAATTAAAGCACTTGCACTCTCCAATTTTCAACAATCCATAAAACTCTTTCCTTTATAGGTTTGCTCATTCTGTCATTTGATATTTGTTTAGAGTGACCCCAACTATTACTGTATTTATGTGCAAGTAATTTTACTGTATATTTTTTGAGAAAAGTGCAGTCAAATTGCAAATAATCTGTCTATTCAAACACTTACACTGTGTCCAATTTACAAAAAATCATAAAAACCTTTCCTTTAGAGGTTTGCTGATTCTCTCATTTGATATTTGTTTAGAGTGACCCCAACTATTACTGTATTTATGTGTAAGTAATTTTACTGTATATTTTTGGAGAAAAGGGCAGTCAAACTGCAAATAATCTGTCTATTCAAACACTTACACTGTGTCCAATTTTCAAAAATTCATAAAAATATATTTTTTAAAGGTTTGCCCATTCTGTCATTTGATTTTTGTTCAGAGTGACCCTAACTATTACTGTATTTATTTACAAGTAATTTTACTGTATAGTTTTGGAGAAAAGTGCAGTCAAATTGCAAATCTGTCTATTCAAACACTTACACTGTGTCCAATTTTCAAAAAATCATAAAAAACCTTTCCTTTTTAGGTTTGCCCATTCTGTCATTTGATATTTCTTCAAAGTGACCCTGACTATTGCTGTATTTATTTACAAGTAATTTTAGTGTATAGTTTTGGAGGAAAGTGCAGTCAAACTCATCCCAAAATTCATTCAAGCATTTAAAGTCCAATTTTCAAAAATACATAAAAATCTTTCCTTTT
The DNA here is from genome assembly GCF_024679245.1 of Pseudorasbora parva. NCBI lineage: Eukaryota > Metazoa > Chordata > Actinopteri > Cypriniformes > Gobionidae > Pseudorasbora > Pseudorasbora parva. The sequence goes on along the minus strand of NC_090193.1, from coordinate 13,278,008 downwards.
TAGCTTAGCTCATTCTGTCATTTGATATTTGTTCAGAGTGACCCCGACTATTACTGTATTTATATACAAGTAATTTTACTGTATAGTTTTGGAGAAGAGTACAGTCAAATTTGCCCCAAAATTAATTAAAGCACTTGCACTCTCCAATTTTCAACAATCCATAAAACTCTTTCCTTTATAGGTTTGCTCATTCTGTCATTTGATATTTGTTTAGAGTGACCCCAACTATTACTGTATTTATGTGCAAGTAATTTTACTGTATATTTTTGGAGAAAAGTGCAGTCAAACTGCAAATAATCTGTCTATTCAAACACTTACACTGTCCAATTTTCAAAAATTCATAAAAATCTTTCCTTTATAGGTTCGCCCTTTCTGTCATTTGATATTTCTTCAAAGTGACCCTGACTATTACAGTATTTATTTACAAGTAATTTTACTGTATATTTTTGGAGAAAAGTGCAGTTAAATTGCAAATCTGTCTATTCAAACACTTACACTGTGTCCAATTTTCAAAAATTAATAAAAACCATTCCTTTATAGGTTTGCCCATTCTGTCAATTGATATTTGTTCAAAGTGACCCTGACTATTACTGTATTTACTTACAAGTCATTTTACTGTATAGTTTTAGAGAAAAGTACAGTCCAATTTGCCCCAAAATTAATTAAAGCACTTGCACTCTCCAATTTTCAACAATCCATAAAACTCTTTCCTTTATAGGTTTGCTCATTCTGTCATTTGATATTTGTTTAGAGTGACCCTAACTATTACTGTATTTATGTACAATTCATTTTACCGTATATTTTTGGAGAAAAGTGCAGTCAAACTGCAAATAATCTGTCTATTCAAACACTTACACTGTGTCCAATTTTCAAAAATTCATAAAAATATTTTTTTTTAAGGTTTGCCCATTCTGTCATTTGATTTTTATTCAGAGTGACCCTAACTATTACTGTATTTATTTACAAGTAATTTTACTGTATAATTTTGGAGAAAAGTGCAGTCAAATTGCAAATCTTTCTATTCAAACACTTACACTGTCCAATTTTCAAAAAATCATAAAAAACCTTTCCTTTTTAGGTTTGCCCATTCTGTCATTTGATATTTCTTCAAAGTGACCCTGACTATTGCTGTATTTATTTACAAGTAATTTTACTGTATAGTTTTGGAGAAAAGTGCAGTCAAACTCTCCCCAAAATTCATTCAAGCATTTAAAGTCCAATTTTCAAAAATACATAAAAATCTTTCCTTTTTAGCTTTGCTCATTCTGTCATTTGATATTTGTTCAGAGTGACCCCGACTATTACTGTATTTATATACAAGTAATTTTACTGTATAGTTTTGGAGAAGAGTACAGTCAAATTTGCCCCAAAATTAATTAAAGCACTTGCACTCTCCAATTTTCAACAATCCATAAAACTCTTTCCTTTATAGGTTTGCTCATTCTGTCATTTGATATTTGTTTAGAGTGACCCCAACTATTACTGTATTTATGTGCAAGTAATTTTACTGTATATTTTTGGAGAAAAGTGCAGTCAAACTGCAAATAATCTGTCTATTCAAACACTTACACTGTCCAATTTTCAAAAATTCATAAAAATCTTTCCTTTATAGGTTCGCCCTTTCTGTCATTTGATATTTCTTCAAAGTGACCCTGACTATTACAGTATTTATTTACAAGTAATTTTACTGTATATTTTTGGAGAAAAGTGCAGTCAAATTGCAAATCTGTCTATTCAAACACTTACACTGTGTCCAATTTTCAAAAATTAATAAAAACCATTCCTTTATAGGTTTGCCCATCTGTCAATTGATATTTGTTCAAAGTGACCCTGACTATTACTGTATTTACTTACAAGTCATTTTACTGTATAGTTTTAGAGAAAAGTACAGTCCAATTTGCCCCAAAATTAATTAAAGCACTTGCACTCTCCAATTTTCAACAATCCATAAAACTCTTTCCTTTATAGGTTTGCTCATTCTGTCATTTGATATTTGTTTAGAGTGACCCTAACTATTACTGTATTTATGTACAATTCATTTTACCGTATATTTTTGGAGAAAAGTGCAGTCAAACTGCAAATAATCTCTCTATTCAAACACTTACACTGTCCAATTTACAAAAATTAATAAAAACCTTTCCTTTTATAGGTTTGCTAATTCTGTCCTCTGATATTTGTTTAGAGTCACACTGACTATTACTGTATTTATTTACAAGTCATTTTACTGTATAGTTTTGGAGAAAAGTACAGTCAAATTCGCCCCAAAATTAATTCAAGCATTTACACTGTCCAATTTTCAAAAATTCATAAAAATCTTTCCTTTATAGGTTTGCTAATTCTGTCATTTGATATTTGTTCAGAGTGACCCCGACTATTACTGTATTTATTTACAAGTAATTTTACTGTATATTTTTGGAGAAAAGTTCATTCAAATAATCTGTCTATTCAAACACTTACACTGTGTCCAATTTTCAAAAATTCATAAAAATCTTTCATTTATAGGTTTGCCCATTCTGTCATTTGATATTTGTTCAAAGTGACACTGACTATTACTGTATTTATTTACAAGTCATTTTAATGTATAGTTTTGGAGAAAAGTACAGTCAAAATCACCCCAAAATTCATTCAAGCATTTACACTGTCCAATTTTCAAAAATTCATAAAAATCTTTCCTTTTTAGCTTTGCTCATTCTGTCATTTGATATTTGTTCAGAGTGACCCCGACTATTACTGTATTTATATACAAGTAAGTTTACTGTATAGTTTTGAAGAAGAGTACAGTCAAATTTGCCCCAAAATTAATTAAAGCACTTGCACTCTCCAATTTTCAACAATCCATAAAACTCTTTCCTTTATAGGTTTGCTCATTCTGTCATTTGATATTTGTTTAGAGTGACCCCAAGTATTACTGTATTTATGTGCAAGTAATTTTACTGTATATTTTTGGAGAAAAGTGCAGTCAAACTGCAAATAATCTGTCTATTCAAACACTTACACTGTGTCCAATTTACAAAAATTAATAAAAACCATTCCTTTATAGGTTTGCCCCTTCTGTCAATTGATATTTGTTCAAAGTGACCCTGACTATTACTGTATTTACTTACAAGTCATTTTACTGTATAGTTTTAGAGAAAAGTACAGTCCAATTTGCCCCAAAATTAATTAAAGCACTTGCACTCTCCAATTTTCAACAATCCATAAAACTCTTTCCTTTATAGGTTTGCTCATTCTGTCATTTGATATTGTTTAGAGTGACCCTAACTATTACTGTATTTATGTACAATTCATTTTACCGTATATTTTTGGAGAAAAGTGCAGTCAAACTGCAAATAATCTGTCTATTCAAACACTTACACTGTGTCCAATTTTCAAAAATTCATAAAAATATATTTTTTTAAGGTTTGCCCATTCTGTCATTTGATTTTTGTTCAGAGTGACCCTAACTATTACTGTATTTATTTACAAGTAATTTTACTGTATAATTTTGGAGAAAAGTGCAGTCAAATTGCAAATCTGTCTATTCAAACACTTACACTGTCCAATTTTCAAAAAATCATAAAAAACCTTTCCTTTTTAGGTTTGCCCATTCTGTCATTTGATATTTCTTCAAAGTGACCCTGACTATTGCTGTATTTATTTACAAGTAATTTTACTGTATAGTTTTGGAGAAAAGTGCAGTCAAACTCTCCCCAAAATTCATTCAAGCATTTAAAGTCCAATTTTCAAAAATACATAAAAATCTTTCCTTTTTAGCTTTGCTCATTCTGTCATTTGATATTTGTTCAGAGTGACCCCGACTATTACTGTATTTATATACAAGTAATTTTACTGTATAGTTTTGGAGAAGAGTACAGTCAAATTTGCCCCAAAATTAATTAAAGCACTTGCACTCTCCAATTTTCAACAATCCATAAAACTCTTTCCTTTATAGGTTTGCTCATTCTGTCATTTGATATTTGTTTAGAGTGACCCCAACTATTACTGTATTTATGTGCAAGTAATTTTACTGTATATTTTTGGAGAAAAGTGCAGTCAAACTGCAAATAATCTGTCTATTCAAACACTTACACTGTCCAATTTTCAAAAATTCATAAAAATCTTTCCTTTATAGGTTCGCCCTTTCTGTCATTTGATATTTCTTCAAAGTGACCCTGACTATTACAGTATTTATTTACAAGTAATTTTACTGTATATTTTTGGAGAAAAGTGCAGTCAAATTGCAAATCTGTCTATTCAAACACTTACACTGTGTCCAATTTTCAAAAATTAATAAAAACCATTCCTTTATAGGTTTGCCCATCTGTCAATTGATATTTGTTCAAAGTGACCCTGACTATTACTGTATTTACTTACAAGTCATTTTACTGTATAGTTTTAGAGAAAAGTACAGTCCAATTTGCCCCAAAATTAATTAAAGCACTTGCACTCTCCAATTTTCAACAATCCATAAAACTCTTTCCTTTATAGGTTTGCTCATTCTGTCATTTGATATTTGTTTAGAGTGACCCTAACTATTACTGTATTTATGTACAATTCATTTTACCGTATATTTTTGGAGAAAAGTGCAGTCAAACTGCAAATAATCTCTCTATTCAAACACTTACACTGTCCAATTTACAAAAATTAATAAAAACCTTTCCTTTTATAGGTTTGCTAATTCTGTCCTCTGATATTTGTTTAGAGTCACACTGACTATTACTGTATTTATTTACAAGTCATTTTACTGTATAGTTTTGGAGAAAAGTACAGTCAAATTCGCCCCAAAATTAATTCAAGCATTTACACTGTCCAATTTTCAAAAATTCATAAAAATCTTTCCTTTATAGGTTTGCTAATTCTGTCATTTGATATTTGTTCAGAGTGACCCCGACTATTACTGTATTTATTTACAAGTAATTTTACTGTATATTTTTGGAGAAAAGTTCATTCAAATAATCTGTCTATTCAAACACTTACACTGTGTCCAATTTTCAAAAATTCATAAAAATCTTTCATTTATAGGTTTGCCCTTTCTGTCATTTGATATTTGTTCAAAGTGACACTGACTATTACTGTATTTATTTACAAGTCATTTTAATGTATAGTTTTGGAGAAAAGTACAGTCAAAATCACCCCAAAATTCATTCAAGCATTTACACTGTCCAATTTTCAAAAATTCATAAAAATCTTTCCTTTTTAGCTTTGCTCATTCTGTCATTTGATATTTGTTCAGAGTGACCCCGACTATTACTGTATTTATATACAAGTAAGTTTACTGTATAGTTTTGAAGAAGAGTACAGTCAAATTTGCCCCAAAATTAATTAAAGCACTTGCACTCTCCAATTTTCAACAATCCATAAAACTCTTTCCTTTATAGGTTTGCTCATTCTGTCATTTGATATTTGTTTAGAGTGACCCCAAGTATTACTGTATTTATGTGCAAGTAATTTTACTGTATATTTTTGGAGAAAAGTGCAGTCAAACTGCAAATAATCTGTCTATTCAAACACTTACACTGTGTCCAATTTACAAAAAAATCATAAAAACCTTTCCTTTATAGGTTTGCTAATTCTGTCATTTGATATTTGTTTAGAGTGTCAGTGACTATTACTGTATTTATTTACAAGTCATTTTACTGTATATTTTTAGAGAAAAGTGCAGTCAAATTTGCTCCAAAATTCATTCAAGCACTTATACTGTCCAATTTTCAAAAAATCATAAAAATCTTTCCTTGATAGGTTTGCCCATTCTGTCATTTGGCATTTGTTCAGAGTGACCCCGACTATTACTGTATTTATTTACAAGTAATTTTACTGTATAGTTTTGGAGAAAAGTGCAGTCAAATTTGCTCCAAAATTCATTCAAGCACTTATACTGTCCAATTTTCAAAAAATCATAAAAATCTTTCCTTGATAGGTTTGCCCATTCTGTCATTTGGCATTTCTTCAAAGTGACCCTGACTATTGCTGTATTTATTTACAAGTAATTTTACTGTATAGTTTTGGAGAAAAGTACAAATTCTCCCCAAAATTCATTCAAGCACTTATACTGTCCAATTTTCAAAAATTCATAAAAATCTTTCCCTTTTAGCTTTGCTCATTTTGTCATTTGATATTTGTTCAAAGTGACCCGGACTATTACTGTATTTATATACAAGTAATTTTACTGAATAGTTTTGGAGAAGAGTACAGTCAAACTCTCCCCAAAATTCATTAAAGCACTTGCACTCTTGAATATTCAACAATCCATAAAACTCTTTCCTTTATAGGTTTGCTCATTCTGTCATTTGATATGACAGATATTTGTTCAAAGTGACACTGACCATTACTGTATTTATTTACAAGTCATTTTACTGTATAGTTTTGGAGAAAAATGCAGTCAAACTCTCCCCAAAATTCATTCAAGCACTTAAGTCCAATTTTCAAAAAATCATAAACAATTTTACTTCATAGGTTTGCTCATTCTGTCATTTGAAATTTGTTCAGAGTGACCCTTACTATTACTGTATTTATTTACAAGTCATTTTACTGTATATTTTTGGAGAAAAGTTCATTCAAACTGCAAATAATCTGTCTATTCAAACACTTATACACAGTCCAATTTTCAAAAAAATCATAAAAATCTTTCATTTATAGGTTTGCCCATTCTGTCAATTGATATTTGTTCAAAGTGACCCTGACTATTGCTGTATTTATTTACAAGTAATTTTACTGTATAGTTTTGGAGAAGAGTACAGTCAAATTTGCCCCAAAATTAATTAAAGCACTTGCACTCTCTAATTTTCAACAATCCATAAAACTCTTTCCTTTATAGGTTTGCTAATTCTGCCATTTGATATTTGTTCAGAGTGACCCCGACTATTACTGTATTTATTTACAAGTCATTTTACTGTATAGTTTTGGAGAAAAATGCAGTCAAACTCTCTCCAAAATTCATTCAAGCACTTACAGTCCAATTTTCAAAAAATCATAAAAATCTTTCCTTTATAGGTTTGCTCATTCTCTCATTTGCTTTTTGTTTAGAGTGACCCCAAATATTACTGTATTTATGTGCAAGTAATTTTACTGTATATTTTTGGAGAAAAGTGCAGTCAAACTGCATATAATCTATCTATTCAAACACTTACACTGTCCAATTTACAAAAAATCATAAAAACCTTTCCTTTATAGGTTTGCTCATTCTGTCATTTGATATTTGATTATAGTGACACTGACTATTACTGTATTTATTTACAAGTCATTTTACTGTATAGTTTTGGAGAAAAATGCAGTCAAACTCTCCCCAAAATTCATTCAAGCACTTACAGTCCAATTTTCAAAAAATCATAAAAATCATTCCTTTATAGGTTTGCTCATTCTCTCATTTGATATTTGTTTAGAGTGACCCCAACTATTACTGTATTTATGTGCAAGTAATTTTACTGTATATTTTTGGAGAAAAGTGCAGTCAAACTGCATATAATCTATCTATTCAAACACTTACACTGTCCACTTTTCAACATTTCATAAAATTCTTTCCTTTATAGGTTTGCTCATTCTGTCCTTTGATATTTGTTCAGAGTGACCCTGGCTATTACTGTATTTATGTACAATTAATTTTACTGTATAGTTTTAGAGAAAAGTACAGTCAAATTCTCCCCAAAATTCATTCAAGCACTTACACTGTCCAATTTTCAAAAATGCATAAAAATATTTCCTTTATAGGTTTTCTCATTCTGTAATTTGATATTTGTTCAGAGTGACCCTAACTATTACTGGATTTATTTAAAAGTCATTTTACTGTATATTTTTGGAGAAAAGTTCATTCAAACTGTAAATAATCTGTCTATTCAAACACTTACACTGTGTCCAATTTTCAAAAATTCATAAAAATCTTTTTTTAAAGGTTTGCCCATTCTGTCATTTGATTTTTGTTCAGAGTGACCCTAACTATTACTGTATTTATTTACAAGTAATTTTACTGTATAGTTTTGGAGAAAAGTGCAGTCAAATTGCAAATCTGTCTATTCAAACACTTACACTGTCCACTTTTCAACATTTCATAAAATTCTTTCCTTTATAGGTTTGCTCATTCTGTCCTTTGATATTTGTTCAGAGTGACCCTGGCTATTACTGTATTTATGTACAATTAATTTTACTGTATAGTTTTAGAGAAAAGTACAGTCAAATTCTCCCCAAAATTCATTCAAGCACTTACACTGCCCAATTTTCAAAAATGCATAAAAATATTTCCTTTATAGGTTTTCTCATTCTGTAATTTGATATTTGTTCAGAGTGACCCTAACTATTACTGTATTTATTTAAAAGTCATTTTACTGTATATTTTTGGAGAAAAGTGCATTCAAACTGTAAATAATCTGTCTATTCAAACACTTACACTGTGTCCAATTTTCAAAAATTCATAAAAATCTTTTTTTAAAGGTTTGCCCATTCTGTCATTTGATTTTTGTTCAGAGTGACCCTAACTATTACTGTATTTATTTACAAGTAATTTTACTGTATAGTTTTGGAGAAAAGTGCAGTCAAATTGCAAATCTGTCTATTCAAACACTTACACTGTGTCCAATTTTCAAAAATTCATAAAAAACTTTCCTTTATAGGTTTGCCCATTCTGTCATTTGATATGTCTTCAACGTGACCCTGACTATTGCTGTATTTATTTACAAGTAATTTTACTGTATAGGTTTGGAGAAAAGTGCAGTCAAACTCTCCCCAAAATTCATTCAAGCACTTAAAGTCCAATTTTCAAAAATACATAAAAATCTTTCCTTTTTAGCTTTGCTCATTCTGTCATTTGATATTTGTTCAGAGTGACCCCGACTATTACTGTATTTATATACAAGTAATTTTACTGTATAGTTTTGGAGAAGAGTACAGTCAAATTTGCCCGAAAATTAATTAAAGCACTTGCACTCTCCAATTTTCAACAATCCATAAAACTCTTTCCTTTATAGGTTTGCTCATTCTGTCATTTGATATTTGTTTAGAGTGACCCCAACTATTACTGTATTTATGTGCAAGTAATTTTACTGTATATTTTTGGAGAAAAGTGCAGTCAAACTGCAAATAATCTGTCTATTCAAACACTTACACTGTGTCCAATTTACAAAAAATCATAAAAACCTTTCCTTTAGAGGTTTGCTGATTCTCTCATTTGATATTTGTTTAGAGTGACCCCAACTATTACTGTATTTATGTGTAAGTAATTTTACTGTATATTTTTGGAGAAAAGTGCAGTCAAACTGCAAATAATCTGTCTATTCAAACACTTACACTGTGTCCAATTTACAAAAAATCATAAAAACCTTTCCTTTAGAGGTTTGCTGATTCTGTCATTTGATATTTGTTTAGAGTGACCCCAACTATTACTGTATTTATGTGTAAGTAATTTTACTGTATATTTTTGGAGAAAAGTGCAGTCAAACTGCAAATAATCTATCTATTCAAACACTTACACTGTCCAATTTACAAAAAAAATCATAAAAACCTTTCCTTTATAGGTTTGCTCATTCTGTCATTTGATATTTGATTATAGTAACACTGACTATTACTGTATTTATTTACAAGTCATTTATTGTATATTTTTGGAGAAAAGTACAGTCCAATTTGCCCCAAAATTCATTCAAGCACTTGCACTGTCCACTTTTCAACAATTCATAAAAATCTTTCCTTTATAGGTTTGCTCATTCTGTCCTTTGATATTTGTTCAGAGTGACCCTGGCTATTACTGTATTTATGTACAATTAATTTTACTGTATAGTTTTAAAGAAAAGTACAGTCAAATTTGCCCCAAAATTAATTAAAGCACTTGCACTCTCCAATTTTCAACAATCCATAAAACTCTTTCCTTTATATGTTTGCTCATTCTGTCATTTGATATTTGTTTAGAGTGACCCCAACTATTACTGTATTTATGTGCAAGTAATTTTACTGTATATTTTTGGAGAAAAGTGCAGTCAAACTGCAAATAATCTGTCTATTCAAACACTTACACTGTGTCCAATTTACAAAAAATCATAAAAACCTTTCCTTTATAGGTTTGCTGATTCTCTCATTTGATATTTGTTTAGAGTGACCCCAACTATTACTTTATTTATGTGCAAGTAATTTTACTGTATATTTTTGGAGAAAAGTGCAGTCAAACTGCAAATAATCTATCTATTCAAACACTTACACTGTCCAATTTACAAAAAACCATAAAAACCTTTCCTTTATAGGTTTGCTCATTCTGTCATTTGATATTTGATGATAGTAACACTGACTATTACTGTATTTATTTACAAGTCATTTTACTGTATATTTTTGGAGAAAAGTACAGTCCAATTTGCCCCAAAATTCATTCAAGCACTTGCACTGTCCACTTTTCAACAAATAATAAAAATCTTTCCTTTATAGGTTTGCTCATTCTGTCCTTTGATATTTGTTCAGAGTGACCCTGGTTATTACTGTATTTATGTACAATTAATTTTACTGTATAGTTTTAGAGAAAAGTACAGTCAAATTCGTCCCAAAATTCATTCAAGCACTTACACTGTCCAATTTTCAAAAATTCATAAAAATCTTTCCTTTATAGGTTTTCTCATTCTGTAATTTGATTTTTGTTCAGAGTGACCCTAACTATTACTGTATTTATTTTAAAGTCATTTTACTGTATATTTCTTGAGAAAAGTGCATTCAAACTGCAAATAATCTGTCTATTCAAACACTTACACTGTGTCCAATTTTCAAAAATTCATAAAAATCTTTCCTTTTTAGCTTTGCTCATTCTGTCATTTGATATTTGTTCAGAGTGACCCCGACTATTACTGTATTTATATACAAGTAAGTTTACTGTATAGTTTTGAAGAAGAGTACAGTCAAATTTGCCCCAAAATTAATTAAAGCACTTGCACTCTCCAATTTTCAACAATCCATAAAACTCTTTCCTATATAGGTTTGCTCATTCTGTCATTTGATATTTGTTTAGAGTGACCCCAAGTATTACTGTATTTATGTGCAAGTAATTTTACTGTATATTTTTGGAGAAAAGTGCAGTCAAACTGCAAATAATCTGTCTATTCAAACACTTACACTGTGTCCAATTTACAAAAAAATCATAAAAACCTTTCCTTTATAGGTTTGCTAATTCTGTCATTTGATATTTGTTTAGTGTCAGTGACTATTACTGTATTTATTTACAAGTCATTTTACTGTATATTTTTAGAGAAAAGTGCAGTCAAATTTGCTCCAAAATTCATTCAAGCACTTATACTGTCCAATTTTCAAAAAATCATAAAAATCTTTCCTTGATAGGTTTGCCCATTCTGTCATTTGGCATTTGTTCAGAGTGACCCCGACTATTACTGTATTTATTTACAAGTAATTTTACTGTATAGTTTTGGAGAAAAGTACAAATTCTCCCCAAAATTCATTCAAGCACTTATACTGTCCAATTTTCAAAAATTCATAAAAATCTTTCCCTTTTAGCTTTGCTCATTTTGTCATTTGATATTTGTTCAAAGTGACCCGGACTATTACTGTATTTATATACAAGTAATTTTACTGAATAGTTTTGGAGAAGAGTACAGTCAAACTCTCCCCAAAATTCATTAAAGCACTTGCACTCTTGAATATTCAACAATCCATAAAACTCTTTCCTTTATAGGTTTGCTCATTCTGTCATTTGATATGACAGATATTTGTTCAAAGTGACACTGACCATTACTGTATTTATTTACAAGTCATTTTACTGTATAGTTTTGGAGAAAAATGCAGTCAAACTCTCCCCAAAATTCATTCAAGCACTTAAGTCCAATTTTCAAAAAATCATAAACAATTTTACTTCATAGGTTTGCTCATTCTGTCATTTGAAATTTGTTCAGAGTGACCCTTACTATTACTGTATTTATTTACAAGTCATTTTACTGTATATTTTTGGAGAAAAGTTCATTCAAACTGCAAATAATCTGTCTATTCAAACACTTATACACTGTCCAATTTTCAAAAAAATCATAAAAATCTTTCATTTATAGGTTTGCCCATTCTGTCAATTGATATTTGTTCAAAGTGACCCTGACTATTGCTGTATTTATTTACAAGTAATTTTACTGTATAGTTTTGGAGAAGAGTACAGTCAAATTTGCCCCAAAATTAATTAAAGCACTTGCACTCTCTAATTTTCAACAATCCATAAAACTCTTTCCTTTATAGGTTTGCTAATTCTGCCATTTGATATTTGTTCAGAGTGACCCCGACTATTACTGTATTTATTTACAAGTCATTTTACTGTATAGTTTTGGAGAAAAATGCAGTCAAACTCTCTCCAAAATTCATTCAAGCACTTACAGTCCAATTTTCAAAAAATCATAAAAATCTTTCCTTTATAGGTTTGCTCATTCTCTCATTTGCTTTTTGTTTAGAGTGACCCCAAATATTACTGTATTTATGTGCAAGTAATTTTACTGTATATTTTTGGAGAAAAGTGCAGTCAAACTGCATATAATCTATCTATTCAAACACTTACACTGTCCAATTTACAAAAAATCATAAAAACCTTTCCTTTATAGGTTTGCTCATTCTGTCATTTGATATTTGATTATAGTGACACTGACTATTACTGTATTTATTTACAAGTCATTTTACTGTATAGTTTTGGAGAAAAATGCAGTCAAACTCTCCCCAAAATTCATTCAAGCACTTACAGTCCAATTTTCAAAAAATCATAAAAATCATTCCTTTATAGGTTTGCTCATTCTCTCATTTGATATTTGTTTAGAGTGACCCCAACTATTACTGTATTTATGTGCAAGTAATTTTACTGTATATTTTTGGAGAAAAGTGCAGTCAAACTGCATATAATCTATCTATTCAAACACTTACACTGTCCAATTTACAAAAAATCATAAAAACCTTTCCTTTATAGGTTTGCTCATTCTGTCATTTGATATTTGATTATAGTGACACTGACTATTACTGTATTTATTTACAAGTCATTTTACTGTATAGTTTTGGAGAAAAATGCAGTCAAACTCTCCCCAAAATTCATTCAAGCACTTACAGTCCAATTTTCAAAAAATCATAAAAATCATTCCTTTATAGGTTTGCTCATTCTCTCATTTGATATTTGTTTAGAGTGACCCCAACTATTACTGTATTTATGTGCAAGTAATTTTACTGTATATTTTTGGAGAAAAGTGCAGTCAAACTGCATATAATCTATCTATTCAAACACTTACACTGTCCACTTTTCAACATTTCATAAAATTCTTTCCTTTATAGGTTTGCTCATTCTGTCCTTTGATATTTGTTCAGAGTGACCCTGGCTATTACTGTATTTATGTACAATTAATTTTACTGTATAGTTTTAGAGAAAAGTACAGTCAAATTCTCCCCAAAATTCATTCAAGCACTTACACTGTCCAATTTTCAAAAATGCATAAAAATATTTCCTTTATAGGTTTTCTCATTCTGTAATTTGATATTTGTTCAGAGTGACCCTAACTATTACTGGATTTATTTAAAAGTCATTTTACTGTATATTTTTGGAGAAAAGTTCATTCAAACTGTAAATAATCTGTCTATTCAAACACTTACACTGTGTCCAATTTTCAAAAATTCATAAAAATCTTTTTTTAAAGGTTTGCCCATTCTGTCATTTGATTTTTGTTCAGAGTGACCCTAACTATTACTGTATTTATTTACAAGTAATTTTACTGTATAGTTTTGGAGAAAAGTGCAGTCAAATTGCAAATCTGTCTATTCAAACACTTACACTGTCCACTTTTCAACATTTCATAAAATTCTTTCCTTTATAGGTTTGCTCATTCTGTCCTTTGATATTTGTTCAGAGTGACCCTGGCTATTACTGTATTTATGTACAATTAATTTTACTGTATAGTTTTAGAGAAAAGTACAGTCAAATTCTCCCCAAAATTCATTCAAGCACTTACACTGCCCAATTTTCAAAAATGCATAAAAATATTTCCTTTATAGGTTTTCTCATTCTGTAATTTGATATTTGTTCAGAGTGACACTAACTATTACTGGATTTATTTAAAAGTCATTTTACTGTATATTTTTGGAGAAAAGTGCATTCAAACTGTAAATAATCTGTCTATTCAAACACTTACACTGTGTCCAATTTTCAAAAATTCATAAAAATCTTTTTTTAAAGGTTTGCCCATTCTGTCATTTGATTTTTGTTCAGAGTGACCCTAACTATTACTGTATTTATTTACAAGTAATTTTACTGTATAGTTTTGGAGAAAAGTGCAGTCAAATTGCAAATCTGTCTATTCAAACACTTACACTGTGTCCAATTTTCAAAAATTCATAAAAAACTTTCCTTTATAGGTTTGCCCATTCTGTCATTTGATATGTCTTCAACGTGACCCTGACTATTGCTGTATTTATTTACAAGTAATTTTACTGTATAGGTTTGGAGAAAAGTGCAGTCAAACTCTCCCCAAAATTCATTCAAGCACTTAAAGTCCAATTTTCAAAAATACATAAAAATCTTTCCTTTTTAGCTTTGCTCATTCTGTCATTTGATATTTGTTCAGAGTGACCCCGACTATTACTGTATTTATATACAAGTAATTTTACTGTATAGTTTTGGAGAAGAGTACAGTCAAATTTGCCCGAAAATTAATTAAAGCACTTGCACTCTCCAATTTTCAACAATCCATAAAACTCTTTCCTTTATAGGTTTGCTCATTCTGTCATTTGATATTTGTTTAGAGTGACCCCAACTATTACTGTATTTATGTGCAAGTAATTTTACTGTATATTTTTGGAGAAAAGTGCAGTCAAACTGCAAATAATCTGTCTATTCAAACACTTACACTGTGTCCAATTTACAAAAAATCATAAAAACCTTTCCTTTAGAGGTTTGCTGATTCTCTCATTTGATATTTGTTTAGAGTGACCCCAACTATTACTGTATTTATGTGTAAGTAATTTTACTGTATATTTTTGGAGAAAAGTGCAGTCAAACTGCAAATAATCTATCTATTCAAACACTTACACTGTCCAATTTACAAAAAAAATCATAAAAACCTTTCCTTTATAGGTTTGCTCATTCTGTCATTTGATATTTGATTATAGTAACACTGACTATTACTGTATTTATTTACAAGTCATTTATTGTATATTTTTGGAGAAAAGTACAGTCCAATTTGCCCCAAAATTCATTCAAGCACTTGCACTGTCCACTTTTCAACAATTCATAAAAATCTTTCCTTTATAGGTTTGCTCATTCTGTCCTTTGATATTTGTTCAGAGTGACCCTGGCTATTACTGTATTTATGTACAATTAATTTTACTGTATAGTTTTAAAGAAAAGTACAGTCAAATTTGCCCCAAAATTAATTAAAGCACTTGCACTCTCCAATTTTCAACAATCCATAAAACTCTTTCCTTTATATGTTTGCTCATTCTGTCATTTGATATTTGTTTAGAGTGACCCCAACTATTACTGTATTTATGTGCAAGTAATTTTACTGTATATTTTTGGAGAAAAGTGCAGTCAAACTGCAAATAATCTGTCTATTCAAACACTTACACTGTGTCCAATTTACAAAAAATCATAAAAACCTTTCCTTTATAGGTTTGCTGATTCTCTCATTTGATATTTGTTTAGAGTGACCCCAACTATTACTTTATTTATGTGCAAGTAATTTTACTGTATATTTTTGGAGAAAAGTGCAGTCAAACTGCAAATAATCTATCTATTCAAACACTTACACTGTCCAATTTACAAAAAACCATAAAAACCTTTCCTTTATAGGTTTGCTCATTCTGTCATTTGATATTTGATGATAGTAACACTGACTATTACTGTATTTATTTACAAGTCATTTTACTGTATATTTTTGGAGAAAAGTACAGTCCAATTTGCCCCAAAATTCATTCAAGCACTTGCACTGTCCACTTTTCAACAATTAATAAAAATCTTTCCTTTATAGGTTTGCTCATTCTGTCCTTTGATATTTGTTCAGAGTGACCCTGGTTATTACTGTATTTATGTACAATTAATTTTACTGTATAGTTTTAGAGAAAAGTACAGTCAAATTCGTCCCAAAATTCATTCAAGCACTTACACTGTCCAATTTTCAAAAATTCATAAAAATCTTTCCTTTATAGGTTTTCTCATTCTGTAATTTGATTTTTGTTCAGAGTGACCCTAACTATTACTGTATTTATTTTAAAGTCATTTTACTGTATATTTCTTGAGAAAAGTGCATTCAAACTGCAAATAATCTGTCTATTCAAACACTTACACTGTGTCCAATTTTCAAAAATTCATAAAAATCTTTCCTTTTTAGCTTTGCTCATTCTGTCATTTGATATTTGTTCAGAGTGACCCCGACTATTACTGTATTTATATACAAGTAAGTTTACTGTATAGTTTTGAAGAAGAGTACAGTCAAATTTGCCCCAAAATTAATTAAAGCACTTGCACTCTCCAATTTTCAACAATCCATAAAACTCTTTCCTTTATAGGTTTGCTCATTCTGTCATTTGATATTTGTTTAGAGTGACCCCAAGTATTACTGTATTTATGTGCAAGTAATTTTACTGTATATTTTTGGAGAAAAGTGCAGTCAAACTGCAAATAATCTGTCTATTCAAACACTTACACTGTGTCCAATTTACAAAAAAATCATAAAAACCTTTCCTTTATAGGTTTGCTAATTCTGTCATTTGATATTTGTTTAGTGTCAGTGACTATTACTGTATTTATTTACAAGTCATTTTACTGTATATTTTTAGAGAAAAGTGCAGTCAAATTTGCTCCAAAATTCATTCAAGCACTTATACTGTCCAATTTTCAAAAAATCATAAAAATCTTTCCTTGATAGGTTTGCCCATTCTGTCATTTGGCATTTGTTCAGAGTGACCCCGACTATTACTGTATTTATTTACAAGTAATTTTACTGTATAGTTTTGGAGAAAAGTGCAGTCAAATTTGCTCCAAAATTCATTCAAGCACTTATACTGTCCAATTTTCAAAAAATCATAAAAATCTTTCCTTGATAGGTTTGCCCATTCTGTCATTTGGCATTTCTTCAAAGTGACCCTGACTATTGCTGTATTTATTTACAAGTAATTTTACTGTATAGTTTTGGAGAAAAGTACAAATTCTCCCCAAAATTCATTCAAGCACTTATACTGTCCAATTTTCAAAAATTCATAAAAATCTTTCCCTTTTAGCTTTGCTCATTTTGTCATTTGATATTTGTTCAAAGTGACCCGGACTATTACTGTATTTATATACAAGTAATTTTACTGAATAGTTTTGGAGAAGAGTACAGTCAAACTCTCCCCAAAATTCATTAAAGCACTTGCACTCTTGAATATTCAACAATCCATAAAACTCTTTCCTTTATAGGTTTGCTCATTCTGTCATTTGATATGACAGATATTTGTTCAAAGTGACACTGACCATTACTGTATTTATTTACAAGTCATTTTACTGTATAGTTTTGGAGAAAAATGCAGTCAAACTCTCCCCAAAATTCATTCAAGCACTTAAGTCCAATTTTCAAAAAATCATAAACAATTTTACTTCATAGGTTTGCTCATTCTGTCATTTGAAATTTGTTCAGAGTGACCCTTACTATTACTGTATTTATTTACAAGTCATTTTACTGTATATTTTTGGAGAAAAGTTCATTCAAACTGCAAATAATCTGTCTATTCAAACACTTATACACTGTCCAATTTTCAAAAAAATCATAAAAATCTTTCATTTATAGGTTTGCCCATTCTGTCAATTGATATTTGTTCAAAGTGACCCTGACTATTGCTGTATTTATTTACAAGTAATTTTACTGTATAGTTTTGGAGAAGAGTACAGTCAAATTTGCCCCAAAATTAATTAAAGCACTTGCACTCTCTAATTTTCAACAATCCATAAAACTCTTTCCTTTATAGGTTTGCTAATTCTGCCATTTGATATTTGTTCAGAGTGACCCCGACTATTACTGTATTTATTTACAAGTCATTTTACTGTATAGTTTTGGAGAAAAATGCAGTCAAACTCTCTCCAAAATTCATTCAAGCACTTACAGTCCAATTTTCAAAAAATCATAAAAATCTTTCCTTTATAGGTTTGCTCATTCTCTCATTTGCTTTTTGTTTAGAGTGACCCCAAATATTACTGTATTTATGTGCAAGTAATTTTACTGTATATTTTTGGAGAAAAGTGCAGTCAAACTGCATAAAATCTATCTATTCAAACACTTACACTGTCCAATTTACAAAAAATCATAAAAACCTTTCCTTTATAGGTTTGCTCATTCTGTCATTTGATATTTGATTATAGTGACACTGACTATTACTGTATTTATTTACAAGTCATTTTACTGTATAGTTTTGGAGAAAAATGCAGTCAAACTCTCCCCAAAATTCATTCAAGCACTTACAGTCCAATTTTCAAAAAATCATAAAAATCATTCCTTTATAGGTTTGCTCATTCTCTCATTTGATATTTGTTTAGAGTGACCCCAACTATTACTGTATTTATGTGCAAGTAATTTTACTGTATATTTTTGGAGAAAAGTGCAGTCAAACTGCATATAATCTATCTATTCAAACACTTACACTGTCCACTTTTCAACATTTCATAAAATTCTTTCCTTTATAGGTTTGCTCATTCTGTCCTTTGATATTTGTTCAGAGTGACCCTGGCTATTACTGTATTTATGTACAATTAATTTTACTGTATAGTTTTAGAGAAAAGTACAGTCAAATTCTCCCCAAAATTCATTCAAGCACTTACACTGTCCAATTTTCAAAAATGCATAAAAATATTTCCTTTATAGGTTTTCTCATTCTGTAATTTGATATTTGTTCAGAGTGACCCTAACTATTACTGGATTTATTTAAAAGTCATTTTACTGTATATTTTTGGAGAAAAGTTCATTCAAACTGTAAATAATCTGTCTATTCAAACACTTACACTGTGTCCAATTTTCAAAAATTCATAAAAATCTTTTTTTAAAGGTTTGCCCATTCTGTCATTTGATTTTTGTTCAGAGTGACCCTAACTATTACTGTATTTATTTACAAGTAATTTTACTGTATAGTTTTGGAGAAAAGTGCAGTCAAATTGCAAATCTGTCTATTCAAACACTTACACTGTCCACTTTTCAACATTTCATAAAATTCTTTCCTTTATAGGTTTGCTCATTCTGTCCTTTGATATTTGTTCAGAGTGACCCTGGCTATTACTGTATTTATGTACAATTAATTTTACTGTATAGTTTTAGAGAAAAGTACAGTCAAATTCTCCCCAAAATTCATTCAAGCACTTACACTGCCCAATTTTCAAAAATGCATAAAAATATTTCCTTTATAGGTTTTCTCATTCTGTAATTTGATATTTGTTCAGAGTGACCCTAACTATTACTGGATTTATTTAAAAGTCATTTTACTGTATATTTTTGGAGAAAAGTGCATTCAAACTGTAAATAATCTGTCTATTCAAACACTTACACTGTGTCCAATTTTCAAAAATTCATAAAAATCTTTTTTTAAAGGTTTGCCCATTCTGTCATTTGATTTTTGTTCAGAGTGACCCTAACTATTACTGTATTTATTTACAAGTAATTTTACTGTATAGTTTTGGAGAAAAGTGCAGTCAAATAGCAAATCTGTCTATTCAAACACTTACACTGTGTCCAATTTTCAAAAATTCATAAAAAACTTTCCTTTATAGGTTTGCCCATTCTGTCATTTGATATGTCTTCAACGTGACCCTGACTATTGCTGTATTTATTTACAAGTAATTTTACTGTATAGGTTTGGAGAAAAGTGCAGTCAAACTCTCCCCAAAATTCATTCAAGCACTTAAAGTCCAATTTTCAAAAATACATAAAAATCTTTCCTTTTTAGCTTTGCTCATTCTGTCATTTGATATTTGTTCAGAGTGACCCCGACTATTACTGTATTTATATACAAGTAATTTTACTGTATAGTTTTGGAGAAGAGTACAGTCAAATTTGCCCGAAAATTAATTAAAGCACTTGCACTCTCCAATTTTCAACAATCCATAAAACTCTTTCCTTTATAGGTTTGCTCATTCTGTCATTTGATATTTGTTTAGAGTGACCCCAACTATTACTGTATTTATGTGCAAGTAATTTTACTGTATATTTTTGGAGAAAAGTGCAGTCAAACTGCAAATAATCTGTCTATTCAAACACTTACACTGTGTCCAATTTACAAAAAATCATAAAAACCTTTCCTTTAGAGGTTTGCTGATTCTCTCATTTGATATTTGTTTAGAGTGACCCCAACTATTACTGTATTTATGTGTAAGTAATTTTACTGTATATTTTTGGAGAAAAGTGCAGTCAAACTGCAAATAATCTGTCTATTCAAACACTTACACTGTGTCCAATTTACAAAAAATCATAAAAACCTTTCCTTTAGAGGTTTGCTGATTCTGTCATTTGATATTTGTTTAGAGTGACCCCAACTATTACTGTATTTATGTGTAAGTAATTTTACTGTATATTTTTGGAGAAAAGTGCAGTCAAACTGCAAATAATCTATCTATTCAAACACTTACACTGTCCAATTTACAAAAAAAATCATAAAAACCTTTCCTTTATAGGTTTGCTCATTCTGTCATTTGATATTTGATTATAGTAACACTGACTATTACTGTATTTATTTACAAGTCATTTATTGTATATTTTTGGAGAAAAGTACAGTCCAATTTGCCCCAAAATTCATTCAAGCACTTGCACTGTCCACTTTTCAACAATTCATAAAAATCTTTCCTTTATAGGTTTGCTCATTCTGTCCTTTGATATTTGTTCAGAGTGACCCTGGCTATTACTGTATTTATGTACAATTAATTTTACTGTATAGTTTTAAAGAAAAGTACAGTCAAATTTGCCCCAAAATTAATTAAAGCACTTGCACTCTCCAATTTTCAACAATCCATAAAACTCTTTCCTTTATATGTTTGCTCATTCTGTCATTTGATATTTGTTTAGAGTGACCCCAACTATTACTGTATTTATGTGCAAGTAATTTTACTGTATATTTTTGGAGAAAAGTGCAGTCAAACTGCAAATAATCTGTCTATTCAAACACTTACACTGTGTCCAATTTACAAAAAATCATAAAAACCTTTCCTTTATAGGTTTGCTGATTCTCTCATTTGATATTTGTTTAGAGTGACCCCAACTATTACTTTATTTATGTGCAAGTAATTTTACTGTATATTTTTGGAGAAAAGTGCAGTCAAACTGCAAATAATCTATCTATTCAAACACTTACACTGTCCAATTTACAAAAAACCATAAAAACCTTTCCTTTATAGGTTTGCTCATTCTGTCATTTGATATTTGATGATAGTAACACTGACTATTACTGTATTTATTTACAAGTCATTTTACTGTATATTTTTGGAGAAAAGTACAGTCCAATTTGCCCCAAAATTCATTCAAGCACTTGCACTGTCCACTTTTCAACAATTAATAAAAATCTTTCCTTTATAGGTTTGCTCATTCTGTCCTTTGATATTTGTTCAGAGTGACCCTGGTTATTACTGTATTTATGTACAATTAATTTTACTGTATAGTTTTAGAGAAAAGTACAGTCAAATTCGTCCCAAAATTCATTCAAGCACTTACACTGTCCAATTTTCAAAAATTCATAAAAATCTTTCCTTTATAGGTTTTCTCATTCTGTAATTTGATTTTTGTTCAGAGTGACCCTAACTATTACTGTATTTATTTTAAAGTCATTTTACTGTATATTTCTTGAGAAAAGTGCATTCAAACTGCAAATAATCTGTCTATTCAAACACTTACACTGTGTCCAATTTTCAAAAATTCATAAAAATCTTTTTTTTAAAGGTTTGCCCATTCTGTCATTTGATTTTTCTTGAACTTTCTATGCATACCAATAGATTTAAATCTGCTGTTTCATCTTTAGTTCACGTATGACCTTTTGAATATATTTTTGGAAAAAAAGTCTTTGAACTTTCTATACATATAAATAGGTTCCTTCTGATGCAGTAGTTCAAGGATGACCTTTTGAACTTAGCTGTGGCCAAATAGTTTTTTTTAACTTTAAGCTTCTATACAGACTTATGACTCCCTGTTGTTTCATCAGTAGTTCAAAGATGACATTTTTTGACACAAAAAAATTTGCCCGTGGATCCCGTGATCTTGAACTTTATATACATAAAAATACATTCCTTCTGATGCAGTGGTACAAGGATGACCTTTTGAACTTATTACTGGCCAAATGGTCTTTGAACTTGAACCTTCTATACAAACTTATGACTTTCTTTTGTTTCAACAGTAATTCAATGATGACATTTTTTGACCCAAAAAATTATTTCTCTGGATCCTATGAACTGGAACTTTCTATGCGTACTAATAGATTCCTTCTGCTGTTTCATCTTTAAGTTCAAATATAACCTTTTGAATATATTTTGGAGAAAAGTTCTTTGAACTTTTAATTTAAATTCACATGTATAGGCTTTCTGATGTTTTATCAGATGTTCAAATATTAATTTTTGAAATTTTTTCTCTGCCCCTGGATTCCATGATCTTTAACTTTCTATACATATAAATAGATTCCTTCTAATGCAGTGGTTTAAGGATGAACCTTCTATACAGACTTACTTTCTGTTATTTAATCAGTAATTCAAGGATGACATTTTTTACTAATAGATTAAATCTGCTGTTTCATCTTTAGTTCAAATATGACCTATTGAAAATATTTTTAGAGAAAAAGTCTTTGAACTTTAAATTTAAATGCACAGGTATAGGCTTTATGAGGTTTTATTAAATGTTCAAATATGAATAAAAAAAATTATTCCCCTGGATTCCATGAACGTGAGCTTTCTATTCATATATCATAAAGTGGTTCAAGGATGACCTTTTGAACTTATTTTAGTTGTGGCCAAATAGTCTTTGAACGTGAACCTTCTACACAGACTTTTGACTCCCTGTTGTTGCAGTAGTTCAAGGATGACATTTTTTGACACATAAATCCCATGATCTTGAACTTTCTATACATAAAAACAGATTCATTCTGATGCAGTGGATCAAGGATGACCTTTTGAACTTATAACTGGCCAAATAGCCTTTGAACTTGAACCTTCTATACAGATTTATTCCTTTCTAGATACTAATAGATTCAATCTGCTGTTTCATCTTTAGTTCAAATATGACCTATTGAATATATTTTTAGAGAAAAAGTCTTTGAACTTTAAATTGAAATGCACAGGTATAGGCTTTCTGATGTTTTATTAGATGTTCAAATATGAATTAAAAAAAAAAAATCTGCCCCTGGATTCCATGAACGTGAGCTTTCTATTCATATATCATAAAGTGGTTCAATGATAACCTTTTGAACTTTTTTGGCCAAATAGTCTTTGAACTTGCACCTTCTATAGAGACTTATGACTCCCTATTGTTTCATCAGTTGTTCAAGGATGACATTTTTTGACAAAAAAAATTCTGCCCATGGATTCCATAATCTTTAACTTTCTATACATATAAATAGATCGCTTCTGATGCAGTGGTTCAAGGATGACCTTTTGAACTTATTACTGTCCCAATATTCTTTGAACTTTAACCTTCTATACAGATTTATTGCTTTCTGTTGTTTCATCAGTAATTCAAGGATGACATTTTTTGACAAAAAAAAATATCTGACCCTGTATCCTATGAACTGGAACTTTCTATGCAGATTCAATCTGCTGTTTCATCTTTAGTTCAAATATGACCTATTGGATATATTTTTAGAGAAAAAGTCTTTGAACTTTAAATTTAAATGCACAGGTATAGGCTTTCTGATGTTTTATTAGATGTTCAAATATGAATAAAAAAAAAAAAAATCTGCCCCTGGATTCCATGAAAGTGAGCTTTCTATTCATATATCATAAAGTGGTTCAATGATAACCTTTTGAACTTTTTTGGCCAAATAGTCTTTGAACTTGCACCTTCTATAGAGACTTATGACTCCCTATTGTTTCATCAGTTGTTCAAGGATGACATTTTTTGACAAAAAAAATTCTGCCCCTGGATTCCATAATCTTTAACTTTCTATACATATAAATAGATTCCTTCTGATTCAGTGGTTCAAGGATGACCTTTTGAACTTAGTTGTGGCCAAATATTCTTTGAACTTTAAGCTTCTATACAGACTTTTGACTCCCTGTTGTTTCATCAGTTGTTCAAGGATGACTTTTTTTGACAAAAAAATTATTCTGCCCCTGGATTCCATAATCTTTAACTTTCTATACATATAAATAGATTCCTTCTGGTTCAGTGGTTCAAGGATGACCTTTTGAACTTAGTTGTGGCCAAATATTCTTTGAACTTTAAGCTTCTATACAGACTTTTGACTCCCTGTTGTTTCATCAGTTGTTCAAGGATGACTTTTTTTGACAAAAAAATTATTCTGCCCCTGGATTCCATGATCTTGAACTTTCTATACAGATTGCTTCTGATT
Organism: Pseudorasbora parva; assembly: GCF_024679245.1. Classification (NCBI taxonomy): domain Eukaryota; kingdom Metazoa; phylum Chordata; class Actinopteri; order Cypriniformes; family Gobionidae; genus Pseudorasbora; species Pseudorasbora parva. The sequence continues at coordinate 13,253,558 of NC_090193.1, read as the reverse complement.
CAGTGGTTCAAGGAGGACCTTTTGAACTTAGTTGTGGCCAAATAGTCATTGAACTTGAACGTTCTTTACAGAGTTTTGACTCCCTGTTGTTTCAGTAGTTCAAGGATGACATTTTTTGACAAAAAAAAAAAAAAAATTCTGACCCTGGATCCTATGCGCTGGAACTTTCTATGCATACTAATAGATTCAATCTGCTGTTTCATCTTTATTTCAAATATGACCTATTGAATATATTTTTAGAGAAAAGGTCTTTGAACTTTAAATTCATATAAATTTAAAGTTCTGATGTTTTATTAAATGTTCAAATATGAATTAAAAAAAAAAAAAATCTGCCCCTGGATTCCATGAACGTGATGCATACCAAAAGACTCCTAATGTTAATGCAATGCAATGCTGAAGCACTAATCTCATTGCACAAGTTTTTCCGTATTAAATGCAATGTTATTGCTATATATTGTTATTGCTAATATCTTCATTGCATGAGATCTATGCACTGCAAAGGCACTGAGTCTACAAAGCGAGTTTTTAATGCAATGCAATGCAAAACCAATAATCTCCTCATTGCATCCTCATTGCAATCTCCTTAAATTATTTAAATTAAGTTTTTCCGTATTAGATGCAATGCAAAAACACTTACTCTCAGTGCACAGCGACTTCAATGCAATGCATTAGTAATCCCTCATTTCTTAAATGCACAAAAGGTTTGCACAATGCACAAGGAATGCACAATAGGTTTTTGTATGCAATGCATGCAAAAGTCTTCTATGCACGAATTAAACGCACTAATATCTTTATTGCACCGCGAATTCTTATTGCAAAGCAAAAGCGCTAACGAGAGCAATGCAACGCAAAGACACTGTCTCTTCGGTGGAATGCGAGTTTTTTATGCAATGCAATGCAAAAGCAATAATCGCCTCATTGCACAAGTTTTTTTTTTTTTTTTTTTGCTGCAATGCAATGGAGAATAACTAATCTTTATTGCACAAGTTTTTTCGTATTCAATGCACTCTCAAGTGCACAGCGACTTAAATGCAATTGCATTAGAAACCACTCATTTCTTGATTGCATTAAAGGTTTTTGTATGCAATGCATGCAAAAGTCTCTATGCACGAGTTTTTTCGTATGCAATGCAACAGCACTTATCTCTTTTATTGCACCGCGAATTCTTATATGCAAAGCAAAAGCGCTAATATCTTCATTGCACGAGAGCTATGCGATGCAAAGACACTTACTCTCAGTGCAAAGCGACTTAAATGCAATTCATTAGAAACCACTAATTTCTTGAATGCACAAAAGGTTTTTGTATGCAATGCATGCAAAAGTCTTCTATGCACGAGTTAAACGCACTTATATCTTTATTGCGCCGCGAATTCTTACATGCAAAGCAAAAGCGCTAACGACAGCTATGCAACGCAAAGACACTGTCTCTTCGGTGCAATGCGAGTTTTTTATGCAATGCAATGCAATGCAAAAGCAATAATCGCCTCATTGCACGGTTTTTTTTTTGTGCTGCAATGCAATGCAGAATAACTAACCTTTATTGCACAAGTTTTTTCGTATTCAATGCACTCTCCGTGCACAGCGACTTAAATGCAATGCATTAGAAACCACTGATTTCTTGAATGCATAAAAGGTTTTTGTATGCAATGCATGCAAAAGTCTTCTATGCACGAGTTTTTTCGTATGCAATGCAATGCAATGCAATGCAAAAGCGCTTATCTCTTTATTGCACCGCGAAATCTTATATGCAAAGCAAAAGCGCTAATATCTTCATTGCACGAGAGCTATGCAATGCAAAGACACTGTCTCTTCGGTGCAATGCGAGTTTTTTAAGCAATGCAATGCAAAAGCAATAATCTCCTCATTGCACAAGTTTTTTTTTGCTGCAATGCAATGCAGAATAACTAATCTTATTGCACAAGTTTTTCTATTCAATGCAATGCAAAAACACTTACTCTCAGTGCACAGCGACTTAAATGCAATTCATTAGAAACCACTAATTTCTTGAATGCACAAAAGGTTTTTGTATGCAATGCATGCAAAAGTCTTCTATGCAAGAGTTAAACGCACTTATATCTTTATTGCACCGCGAATTCTTATATGCAAAGCAAAAGCGCTAACGAGAGCTATGCAACGCAAAGACACTGTCTCTTCGGTGCAAAGCGAGTTTTTTATGCAATGCAATGCAAAAGCAATAATCGGCTCATTGCACAAGTTTTTTTTGTTGCAATGCAATGCAGAATAACTAATCTTTATTGCACAAGTTTTTTCGTATTAAATGCACTCTCAGTGCACAGCGACTTAAATGCAATGCATTAGAAACCACTCATTTCTTGATTGCATTAAAGGTTTTTGTATGCAATGCATGCAAAAGTCTCTATGCACGAGTTTTTTCGTATGCAATGCAATGCAATGCAAAAGCACTTATCTATTTTATTGCACCGCGAATTCTTATATGCAAAGCAAAAGCGCTAATATCTTCATTGCACGAGAGCTATGCAATGCAAAGACACTGTCTCTTCGGTGCAATGCGAGTTTTTTTATGCAATGCAATGCAAAAGCAATAATCTCCTCATTGCACAAGTTTTTTTTTTTTTTTGCTGCAATGCAATGCAGAATAACTAATCGTATTGCACACGTTTTTCTATTCAATGCAATGCAAAAACACTTACTCTCAGTGCACAGCGACTTAAATGCAATTCATTAGAAACCACTAATTTCTTGAATGCACAAAAGGTTTTTGTATGCCATGCATGCAAAAGTCTTCTATGCACACGTTTTTTCGCATGCAATACAATGCAGAATAATTAATCTTATTGCACAAGTTTTTCCGTATTCAATGCAAAAACACTTATTCTCAGTGCACAGCGACTTAAATGCAATGCATTAAAATAACTAATTTCTTGAATGCACAATAGGTTTTTGTATGCAATGCATGCAAAAGTCTTCTATGCACGAGTTAACGCACTTATATCTTTATTGCACCGCGAATTCTTAAATGCAGAGCAAAAGCGCTAACGAGAGCTATGCAACGCAAAGACACTGTCTATTCGGTGCAATGCGAGTTTTTTATGCAATGCAATGCAAAAGCAATAATCGCCTCATTGCACAAGTTTTTTTTTGCTGCGATGAAATGCAGAATAACTCATCTTTATTGCACAAGTTTTTTTCGTATTCAATGCACTCTCAGTACACAGCGACTTAAATGCAACGCATTAGAAACCACTAATTTCTTGAATGCATAAAAGGTTATTGTATGCAAATGCATGCAAAAGTCTTCTATGCACGAGTTTTTTCGTATGCAATGCAATGCAATGCAAAAGCACTTATCTCTTTATTGCACCGCGATTTCTTATATGCAAAGCAAAAGCGCTAATATCTTCATTGCACGAGAGCTATGCAATGCAAAGACACTGTCTCTTCGGTGCAATGCGAGTTTTTTATGCAATGCAATGCAAAAGCAATAATCTCCTCATTGCACAAGTTTTTTTTGCTGCAATGCAATGCAGAATAACAATCGTATTGCACAAGTTTTTCTATTCAATGCAATGCAAAAACACTTACTCTCAGTGCACACTGACTTAAATGCAATTCATTAGAAACCACTAATTTCTTGAATGCACAAAAGGTTTTTGTATGCAATGCATGCAAAAGTTTTCTATAAACAAGCTTTTTCGCATGCAATACAATGCAGAATAACTAATCTTATTGCACAAGTTATTCCGTATTCAATGCGAAAACACTTACTCTCAGTGCATAGCGACTTAAATGCAATGCATTAGAAATAACTAATTTCTTGATTGCACAATAGGTTTTTGTATGCAATGCATGCAAAAGTCTTCTATGCACGAGTTAAACGCACTTATATCTTTATTGCACCGCGAATTCTTATATGCAAAGCAAAAGCGCTAATATCTTCATTGCACGAGAGCTATACAATGCAAAGACACTGTCTCTTCGGTGCAATGCGAGTTTTTATGCACTGAATTGCAAAAGCAATAATCTCCTCATTGCACAAGATTTTTGCGTGCAATGCAGAATAACTAATCTTATTGCACAATTTTTTTCGTATTCAATGCAATGTAAAAACACTTACTCTCAGTGCACAGCGACTTAAATGCAATGCATTAGAAACCACTCTTTCTTGAATGCATAAAAGGTATTTTGTATGCAATTGTAGTGATTTTTACTTTTGTCCACCCAAGGACACTAAGTAAGGTAGTGATTGGTACTCACGTCACCGCTGACGTTGTGAATTTGGATCACACGTCACTTAAGGTGTGGTTATGAGTACATCAGATGACCACCTTCCCCCCCTCTTAGTTTGGGACACTAGTCAAGGCCTTCTACCTTGGCTGTATGAGAACACTCCACACAGGAGGCTGCCCAGTCATTTATAATGAATGTAAAGGAGGAAGAGTTGGTCAGCTGATTTATCTGAAAGATTGGTGAGATTTCTAACTTGTAGAGCCTTTTCTGCCTTATCAGCACAAGGAAGACACAATTGTAATAAAATAGATTTTATTAACAAAAGATAAACAGAACAATTAACACAACTACTAAATGAATACAATGAATGATAAAGGAATAAAGTGCGTAAAATGCGTAAAATACATGTGAGTAAGTTAAGTGTGGCTATAGAAGAGATACGTTATCTTACGGAAAGATAAACTGTTGTTTCTCTGAAACTAAGGTGAAGAACCTTATTATGTATCAAACAAATAAACGAAAGATTATTTGTTATTAACTAGCATCAGTTATAATACCTCTAATGTAAATTAGAAAATCATATACTGATAATATACAACAATGCCAAGGTCTCTAGAAAGAGGTTTGGTTAAGTGATATTTACGTTCCACGTGGTTGAGTAAGCAGTCCGATGGTGATGACTTCTTCCAATGATTTTGCTGGGAGACAGTGCAGTGAAGAAAGGAGCTGGAATCCGTTTCAACAGCCTTGAACACGAAGATCTGTGGGATGCTGATCTCCTGGGGCACCAAAGGGTCCTAAAATCTGGAACACGCAGATGAGGCCCTGAAGTAGGTGCAGAAGGTCCTTAATCTGGAACACGCAGATGAAGGAACCTTGAAGTGAAGGTTTGCTCTCCTGAGCTTAACCTTGTTGCAAATGTCTCTGTGTGTCTTCTGCCTCTTTGGACCAGACACTCAGAAGTTGGTCAATCTGCTCTGATCGCTTTAGCATGGAGACTCTGCACGTGCTGTAGTCATCTCGCTGGACTAAAACTCTGAACGTAGTGTTGGTTAATGTCTCTTTCCTCACAGGCTGGAGGCTCAGAACGTTGTCATATCTGTCACTGCCTCACAAGCTGTAGATTCAGATCCTCGGATCTTGTGTTGTCTCTCTGGTTAAACCAGAGGCTCAGAACTTGGTTGCTCTGTCACAGTCTAATCCTTGGCGGACAGACTCAGAACTTGGTGAACTGTTTGTCTCTCGCGTGGAGGAGACTCAGAACCTGGTTGCTCTGTCACAGTCTAATCCTCGGCAGGCAGACTCAGAACCTAATTGCTCTGTTACAGTCTAATCCTCAGGGGACAGACTCAGAACAAGGTGTGTCTATTGAAAGGGTACCTTTATCCTTTTCTGAATAGGAGGAGATTGCAATTTGGCACTTCTCCATTCCAGTGTTGCTATTGGCTGCTGGCATCAGAGAGGGCACACAGTGTGGCCCACCCTTCTTTCCCCTGTGGAACTCATTTGCATACTGTACACAGTTAAAAGTCTTTAAAGTGTCTTTAAAGTTCATCAATGCATTTCTCACTTTCCAAACCATCATCAGAATACCCTTGGCAATATACTAAACAAATAGACACCAAACATGATGGAAAAAGATTGAACTGTCATGTGTTCATTCATTTGTTCATTAACAGCTGCATTTGTGGAAGATGTTGCATTACAAATAGCTGTCACTGAGAATACTTATTTCTGTGAATAAGTATGAGATTGATGTGTGTAGTTTACATCAGTCTTAAGGTTTCCAAACATAGTTGTGAATGGATTTGGATGGATCAGTTTTGGTCTTTCTTTGTTTCACCCACTACTGCTGAAGTCCCGAGGAATGTTTATGGCCGTCACAAATCAGGTCATTAGGGATCCGTCTCTAGATGGGTGAAGGGCAGAAACTGCATGTGGACCAATGAGAAGTCCTGTCCTTCCTGGGCTTGGTACTAGAGGTCTTCTTCTTGCCCTCAAAGAGGTGTCTGGATGTTGTCCAAGCATCTTTATCTGATGGGTTGGACATCTTGTTTGTGCTAGTCCAACAAGATCCAATCAAAATGGAGCAAACCTTTGTCCACTGTTATGGGCAAAGAGGGGCCCGGCCATAAACTGGGCCCTGGAATTCTGGTGTCCACTACACAATGCATGCAAAAGTCTTCTATGCACGAGTTTTTTCGAATGCAATACAATGCAATGCAAAAGCACTTATCTCTTTATTGCACCGCGAATTCTTATTTGCAAAGCAAAAGCGCTAATATCTTCATTGCACGAGAGCTATGTAATGCAAAGACACTGTCTTTTCGGTCCAATGCGAGTTTTTATGCACTGAATTGCAAAAGCAATAATCTCCTCATTGCACAAGATTTTTGCGTGCAATGCAGAATAACTAATCTTATTGCACAATTTTTTTCGTATTCAATGCAATGTAAAAACACTTACTCTCAGTGCACAGCGACTTAAATGCAATGCATTAGAAACCACTCTTTCTTGAATGCATAAAAGGTATTTTGTATGCAATGCATGCAAAAGTCTTCTATGCACGAGTTTTTTCGTATGCAATGCAATGCAAAAGCACTTATCTCTTTATTGTACCGCAAATTCTTATATGCAAGCAAAAACGCTAATATCTTCATTGCACGAAAGCTTTGCAAATGCAAATACACTGTCTCTTCGGTGCAATGCGACTTTATAAAGCAATGCAATGCAAAAGCAATAATCTCCTCATTGCACAAGTGATGTTTTATCAAAAGTCCAAATGTGACTTTTTAAGAAAAATTCTAACCCTGGAACAATAAGATGAACTTGAACTTTCTCTTCATACTAATAGATTCCTTCTTATTGTTTCATAAGTACATCAAGGATAAACTTTTTAACTTTTTAAAAAAGTCTTTCAACTTGAACTTTAGAACTTTCTAATAGATTCTGTAGTTCAAGGATGATCTTTTGAACTTATTTATTGCCAAAGAGTCTATGAACTTGAACTTTCTATACATAGTAATAGATTCATCAGTAGTTCAAGTGTGAATTTTTTTTTAATACATTGTTTGCCAAGCAGTCTGTCAACTTAAAATGTACAAACATGACTTAATGAACTATTTTTTCTGACCCTGGAAACTATGAAATTGAACTTTCTATGTATACCAATGTTTCCTAATGTTTCATCAACACAGTCTCACTCCCTACTCGTCAAATGTCTGACGCATGGTCAAGGGACCATGGCGTCACTTTTGAACGCAATGGGTATACCTTTGGCGTTATTTTTCAACGTGCAGGGTAGTCCGATAGACTTCTATAGAACTCAACTGCGTTGAAATTTGACGTCTTGGGTCCGCACACCGCAACCCGTTGACTGCCTTATGGGTCGACAGTATAATCAATAAAAATAAAAAGGAATAGGTTACAAAAACTATTTATGCCAGGGCGAGTCAAATGGTGGCCCCCAGATCATTTTTATCTGGCGCTCCAACTGGTTTTTGATGTTTAAAAACCCCCGCAATTGGATATCAAAGTGCCCTCTATATAAAGGTTTGGCGCGTTCGTCTTCGGTGATTTTAACAACGCACATGATGTACAACCGCATTCAGCGGTGAGTTTAACAACGCTCAACTGCAGGTAAAGGGGCATTAAAAGGTGAGTTTAACAACGCTCCAAGGCGCATGCAAGTAAGCAGTTTAAGCGTTTTCTTGTCCATGTATGACACTGCTTTATTTATAGCATGCTGGATAACGTATTTTTATCGAAGGTTTGTTGATTATATTAAATATAATATGCTACGATTGAGTTCAATTAATCTTTTATTTTTATTTTTATTATTATTATTATTATTTTTTTATTAAATCCTCAAAATTAAACGCTGATGTCACCGTATGGGTGATCCCAAGGTTCATTGCGATTTTCTACTCGGTAAGTATAGGGGTTAATTAATAGAGATGGATTACACATCAAATTACACATCAAAAACTGTTCAATCAGGACAAGACGTTGTGTTTAGAAACTTTAGATTTGTAAGGTGGCCATTTCTTATGACGATAAATAATAGGACATTATAAAATTATAGCTTTCTGCACCAAATGTGCGGGCTAGCACATGTTAGCTAATTTAATTCAAGGTCATTTTTGTCGCATATAATCATGTATGATACAATCATAGAGGGATGTAAGATTTTTTGAAGTATTGCATTAAGAAGCATTGCATTAGCCCACAACTATTATCCAACATTATAAATGTTCAGAATGAAGAACGGTGTTGCCAGATTGGTTTGTTTTACAGTCTAATTGTTAAAAATCAACGCAAAATTATATAATACACAACCAAAATAAATCCATAATTGACAATACAAATGAATCCATAACTACTACACTGTAGCATAACAATTTTTCAATATGAAATAAAACAATTCATATGTATTGTAATGTAATAAGTAATGCTGTCGTCAATTATTAACTGATTCAAAGTAAGTTAGCTTGCAAAATAAGTAAATTAGAAAATATATAACAATGACACGTATGAAAAATGATTGGTTATGCCAATAAGTTGTGTTGTGTTTATTGATGCTGTCTAAAGTGCACTGTATAAAGTGTGTGTGTGTGTGTGTGTGTGTGTGTGTGTGTGTGTGTGTGTGTGTGTGTGTGTGTGTGTGATGTAGATTTTAAAATGTCTCCAAAGAAGTTCAAGCCTTGCCCATTCTGCCAAGCACCTAACCAGGTGAGGGAAAGTTTAATAGAGCATTATGTCCATAATTCAAACATTGGTTGGTATCAATATCAGCCATGAGTATCAAGATCAGTCCATACCTAGTGATATATTTTATTGTGAGTTTGCAGGCAACACTCAGCACTACAGTATTCTAGCCTAATATTTATATAAGCACCCACAGACGATTAAAGCCACCACATCCCAAAGCATGGGCAAACTAGACCAACATTTTCTCAAGTTCTTAAACCTTTAGTTATTCAGTATGTATGTAGTTGTTTGAACATGATCTTCAAATCTGAATTTATATTCTTTCCCTTCTCTCAACAGGTCCCCTAGTCCCTTCATCATTTACTTTCAAACTTCAGCTTCGTTACAAAGCAAAAACAAAGGCACTTTTAAGAGCCACGTTTGTCTAGTTAATTGTTGTCAGTCTGTTTGGTTCTCTGTTGTTCTTGCTCTTTTGCTCTTCCCCCCTATCTCTTTAGTGTTGTCTTTTTTGTCCTTGTTCATCATGAGTGACAATTCCAGTTTCAAACAGGTCCTTAATGAGCTTGATGAGCTGGTTGAAAAATCTAAATTAAATTATGAACTCCAGACCTTGGAAGATTTTATCAATAAGATGCCGGGAGAACTTGAGGCAGCACCATCCACCAGCCAGCAACCAGTCCAGAAGGCTCCACCATCCACCAGCCATCAACCTGTCAGGTGGCTGAAGAGAGACAGTGATGGAAATGTTGTCTATGACAGACCAAGGTCATCCCGAAACCAAACAGGTCAGTTTTCTTTTTTCAGTCATATTACTTTAAGGAGAACTCCTCTGTTTTTTCACATATATCTAAAATAGAGATATAGATTGTTTTACCATTTGGGATTGAATACATGAATCAGTAGCATGTCTGGCCTGAGAAATTAGGTTTTTATTACATTCTCATCCAAAGCGGTATAGACAACGAAATTGGGCCAATAGAATTTTGTATCATTGTGTGGAATAAAATTAGCTTTTAAAACTCTGGATTTGTAATGCTGTAAAGGTTAATTTGTTTTGTTTTTCTGCTGCAGCTACTAGTCACAGCTACAGTCGTAAGACTGGTGCACATAGGATGTTGGACAGCAGCGTTGCGATAGCCAACTACTGTCCTCCTGACACTGTTGGTATGTTCTTCATTTTATCTCTATTAGTTCATTATGTTTATAGATTCTAATAATTAGAATGTAAATTACATGTTTTTTTGTGACAGAATAACCAACAACATCCATGTTGCACACTTTGATAGTGTAGAAAGTTTTTTTTAAATATGATTTACTATTTTAACAGAGACTTTCCTTGAAGAGCTAAACCACTCACAGGTTGATGACTTGGATGATCAGGAAACAGCACCAGCACCACCACGAGCTTCCTCAGACTGGTCTACTCGAAAAAGTCTCCTCTCAGAGAGGTGGGAGAAAGAGAGACCCTGTCTGGTGAATACCATGGTGGCACAACAAAATGTGACTACTCAGATCTGCCAACAATGTGGCAGCAGTCCAGCTGTTATCCGTTGTCGTGACTGCCGACCACAACCATTCTTCTGTGCTGATTGTGATGTCCGTATACACCAAATCCACGTGTTCCACAACAGGGATGCAACAATAGCTGGATTCTTTCAGCCATTGCCTCCAACAACCTGTGTCGTGGAGAGGGCTCTTTCCCAGTGTGGTAAGCTGTATTTCTTTTTTTTTTTTTTTTTTTTTTTGTGTGTGTCCCATTTAGGGCTGCACAATTATTGCAATCGTAATTGCAATATGATCCAATGCAACTGCCTAATGGTAAAACCTGCAAATAATCATGATAGGTGACATTTGACTTTTATATTCACGTCATTCATCTTGACTGTGCAACTTCTGGTTGGTGGGTGTGCGTAGTACGTGATGGCTACAAAAATTCTGATTGGTGAAGTTCAGTCGGTCAGTGGATGTTAGGCCCTGTCCCAAATGGCACCCTAAACCCTCAGGGTCTTCCTCTGAGACCGCACTTTCATAACGTAATGCCGCTCTGACTGCCGGGTAGAAGTCCTCTGAGTAGCTTGCAAACTTACGGGCCAGCTGAAGTGATCATCGAGGGTGCATAGCAGCCGCAAAAGCGAGGCTTTCGAGCATCCTTCTTTAAGCTTAAATGACAAACGGGACACCCTATGGTCTTGTGGACTTAACAGACACGCGCACGCAATGGCCATTGTAAGTCCACAAGACCGAAAGTGCACATGAAGTGTGCCATTTGGGACAGGGCCCTAGTCTTCCTATACACTGGCTGTGCTTACCTATCAGAGGTGGCACAAATTAAAGAGACATTTGGAATATTGAACTGAATCGAATCGTTTACATTCAAAAATTGTATTGAAATGGTAATCGCTTTATCTGTCAGAAAAAGTGCAATTATATATTGTACAGCCCTAGTCCCATTCTCAGTTTATTTAAATAACTTCACAGTATAATAGGCTTTAGAGGAATCTTTCGAGTACTTTCTCTGAAACACACTTAATGATCTTTTATCTTTAAAGTTTTTTTAACATTGGTTTAAAAAAAAAAATATTACAGAATACTTCCCAGTTAGTACATAGGAAGTTGCTTGTCTTTAATCCCTGAATATGATGTGTCTTTCAGTGTGTATTGTGCCGTTGGTGATGCCAGAGAAAATATGTAGTTGTTCTCCAGGACCGTTGAGTGTCAACACAGGAAAAGTTGTTGCTGTGGTTACAATGAATGGTAAGAATGAAAATTAACTTAATGGAACATTCCAGATCAAGTGGCTGTAGCATCCATATCAAATTCTGGGCAAAGTGTCGATAGGGACCTGGGTTGGACTTTAACCTTATTCCACTCCATAGGGCTCAAATATATGCTATATGCCACAGGGCTCTACCACTTGCTTCCTGCCAATTTTCATTAACCTATTTGAATAAAAAAAAAAAGGTTGTGCTATTGGCTTTGTAAATGTGTCCCGATCTATTTCCATTCAAGCGTTCCCTATAGTGGTCTGAGCTGGGCAGGATTTTTAGTATTCTGAAAAGTTCCTGCAGTATTCTGTCCCGTGCCGCAATAATGTGACGTTTTAGTCCCGCTCCCGCCCGCATCTATAAACTTATGTCGGGACATGTGGGAGGGACCTCTTGTTCCTAATGCGTTTGTCAGAGTTGTGCATAATACAATGTGTCCTTGATTTTTCCAGGACGATATGATCTCAGTATGCCTGAGATGAAATGCGAGGCATGCAAAGCCACATGGAGCGCCGGAGTAGATGACTTGGTCCGTAATGACTACTGGCCTGCTACCCTTCACTTTTCCACAATGTACGCTACAGATGTGTTTTGTTCATATGAAGAGTTGAAGATGGCAGCACCAGGACTGTCCTGCCAAGCATTTTTAAGAATGCTTGATCAACGAACTGTCCGATTTGGCCGTGTGAGTATTAGGGGTGGGAAACACTAACAAATGGTATTAACGTGTATCGCAGAATGACTATGGTGACATTATCAACACATTGATTATTATAATTGGAGTATGTTGATGATATCAAAACACAGTGATTAAGCTATACTCGATACATTGATAGAACATCATCTAAGATTCAAAGTCTTTGTGTAAAACTCCCACTCCGTAACGAAATCTAAATTTGTACACCACATTTTATCAACTCAAATTTGGCCTCACCTTTGACATTATTAACTTTAGTTAACTTAACTGTGAATTATGTTGACATGTTTTACTGTTCTGAAACAGACTGGGAAGATCACAGCAGACAGCTTCAGAAAAAGCTTTTTGGAGTGGGAGGCTGTTAAATTTGAGGTGGATAAGATCTGCAGGGAGGAGCATTTTGTCTGTCCTGCGTGCACCCCAGACATGCTTGCTGTTTCTGTGGACGGAAATCGCAAGCACTACCGCTTTAAGAATGCAGCAAGGTACTTACAAAATGTGTATAATTTGCAGTGTTGTTAAAGTAACCTTTGCTGTGTCATATTGAAAGTCAATGTGTACCCTTCTTTTATTTAGATCTGAAGAACAAGCCTTATTTGATGGCATCTTCATTGCAAAAGATGATGAAGTAGAGAGATTTGTGGATTACATTCATTCTACCACCAACCATGTAAACTTGTATAATATTTCCAAAAACACCACCAATAACATCTTACATTTGACATTGTTTGGGTGAGTTCTGACTATTTATATGAACCTTTTACCATGTTGTAGGTCTCTGGAAGAGGTGTCTGTGGAGGGGAGTGGTCAGCTGCCAGGGAAACGTCTCAGAGATCCTCAAGTAAAATTGATGAGGAGGGACTTGAGCTTGCAGTCTGTCGACATGGAGTTTTTCTTGGCGCTCTTAACTTGTACAGGGGAGAAATCTATGCTTATCCCCTCTACCTGCAGAACAAGCTGGCAAATAAGCCAATACGCTTTTTTGCCATGGATGTAACCTGCAAGTACTGGCCCTACCTCAACAAAGTGGCAAAAACCTGCCCTGAGCTCCAGCATCTTCTTAGCATGAAACCATTCCTCTCAGTGTTTCATGCCAAAGCCCATGATTTTAAATGTGAGGTAAGAAAACATTACCATGTCGTTAACTGTCCCTAAACACCTGCAAAGGTATGTTGGCAGCATTTAAGCATTTTCTTTAATAGGTTAAATGGAGTGGAGCTTATCAGCAAGGGGCCGGATTGACACTTGGGGAGGAGGTTGAGCAGTGTAACGCCTTCCTCTCTAGGATTGCTGTAACGACGAAGCACATGTCCAAAGCAGGTAAGGTAACCACACACTGCACTACTTAGATTTAAAGTGTTACAAAAAATTGTAGCCAGTGAGGGACATGTGGTAAAACACAGATTAGTGTATTTTTTTCCATTTTTGCAGGACGTACAGACATGCTTACACTGATGGCCATGCGCTGGAATCAGCAAAAGTTTAATAACTTGGCTACTTCACTTGCCTGCCGATATCAGAAGGTAGAGATGATTATTGTTATGTTCTTATATTGTAAATACCTTCTATTGAATATTGTTGAAGGTATAACATTTTTCTTCTTTCATATCCTTTTTTTTTGTTGTTATTTAAGGCCACAAAACGCCTGGAGAGCCAACTTCAGGACCTGGAAAGCATGAGAATCCAGCTGGCAGTGACACAGGTTGAAGTTGAGGGCTGGGTCACTGATATTAAGGAGTGGGCAGAAGGTGAGAGTTATACTATTACTTCAGTGTCTCAGTTCTGCAGAATAATGGGAGACATGCTTCTGCAAGTAATTACTGTTTTAAAATGAAATCATACATACACTGTTTTTTTGGTCATGTACTTTTGCAATTAAAATGCAAAATTTTAGTATGTAGTGCATGCACACTGAAAATCATGTCGAAACAAAATGCCAACAAAATTACCACAAAAAAAAGGAAGCAAAGAGGGATAATCCTTATGACTTCCCTGTGATGTTCTGTTACATTGAGACTTAGGTCATTTCAGTTACTGCCATGAAAATGTAAGCGAAATGTTTGCACTTTTCTTCTCAGCAACAACATCCCAAAAAAATGCTGATCTTGACGTGGTGACCAGTAGAATGGAGGTGCTGGTGGCCAGCATTAAAAGAAGGTCCCAACGCCTTTACAAAGACACCGATGGCAGCAAAGGTCGGGCCCGGATTCGGCGCAAAATCAGAGAGGAGAAGGCCATTCTTAGCTCTGTTGTTGAAAAATACAACAGTATGGTTCCAGATACAGAAAGAGTCATCTTTGACATCATTCTCTCTGACGAGACAGTTTGGCCATGGCAGCTTTCACATTGTGGTATGTATACAAATCTGTTGCCAATTTTGTTAGATTCACATAGTAGCACAACACCAATTATGCCTTATCACAGATTATTTCAGAAATTCTTTGAAAAATACTTAAAATGGACTTATTTTCCACAACTGTATCCCCAGACGCTGTAGATTTGAAAACCAAGAGGAAGGCCTTTGATGTTGTGATGGCAATAAGGAGGCTTGAGGAGGAGAAGAAGATTGTTCTTTCTGAGATGGCAAAGCATTGGAAATCTCTCTCCACTCGTGCAGACACACTCAAGGAGATGTCATGCCAGCTTTCCAGTGAGGCATTGAAAAGTATGTATTTAAGTAATGTGTTCATTGTACATTGTAATTTTTTTTTTCTGATCATTTTTGTTTTACTCCCATAAGGTGAGCTGTGGGATCCAAATGAACAAGGGATCAAGGGTTTCCTCAGCTTAACTTTGAGAAAGAAGCAAGAAGTCAGCAGAAGGATGAAGCATGCAAGAGACTGTTATGCTCAAGTTTTGACTGGAACAAGTATGGACTTCCAGAATGATTGGGATGGATACGACAGTGATTCTGAAATGTCAGATGACTGAGTTTGAGGAGCACTCTAAGTGAGAGATGAGCATTAAATAAATTTTATTTTGAATCCTTATATTTGTCAGTGTTTCCTTTTAATTTTTAGTTGTTTTTTTTAGCAGTGGGGGCAAGTGCAAACATATTCACCAGTTAACTTAATTTAAAACCGTGTACATTTTACCTCTGGGTGCGGACCCCAAGAGGTAACCTTAGCTGACGCCAGATCAGTATTTTCAGATCATACGACCTACATTCACTATACAAGCCGATCTGAGATCTAAAATAACGGGCACGTTGGTATAATTCAGGCAGGCATTACTAGTTGCTTGCAGATGTGTCAAAAATGAGTACACATATGTTGTAAATAAAAAAATATTTGTTTATAAATCTCTGCTTCATTATTAAAAATGTGTGTGTTTTCATTGTAACTGGTCAGAATCTGATTGGGGGGGGGGGGGGGACATTTGTAAAATGGAGCTTGTCCTCATAATGTTTTCCATGCGTAAATGAAGTTTACAGCTACAATACACGCTATATAAGTTTGTAAAAAATAAAAAGGAACATGCAGGTGTAATGACTCTACAAAACAGCTTTCCCATACATGTTTCAACCATTGTCACAGCACACCTGAGAAGTCAATAAAAAAAGTAATAGTAGCCTACTTAATAAATTATTAATACAATGATTTTACTTTCATACTGCTCCAGATCCAGGCCTATGTAATGTTTTATGAACAACTTTTCTCGTAGTTTTCTCTTCTTTTTCCTGTTGGCTGCTTTCTAATGAGAAATGTGCATTTTATTTTTACTAAACTAAAGATACAGATAATATACATTCCCTGAATGAAGATTATCTTTCGTTGCTATGGCGGTTACTACGACGCTGAAACCACGCAGCTTGCATTATGTACTTCCGCCCAGAAATATTTTCTTCACCTTTTTCTCCTCAGAAAAAAATTAAATATGATAAGTGAACAATGCAGTATATTCATGTTAATGCTATTACATTTACTAATTTCTCCGTTAATTCTGAGAAATATGTTTTGTTGTTTTTTTCCCTCGTGCTGTGGGCGGAGTTTGCGCGTTCTACTGTTTTGGCTAAAATATCTTAAATAAACCAACATTTTTAATTTTTGTTAACATAGATTATCTAAATGTAGTGTAATTACTAGTTTGACTGCACTAGATATTTGATATATTCAGTAGAGATATCGGTAACACTTTATTTTGATGGTCCCCCTATAGATAGTCTATAGACATTCTACTGACTATAAGTTACTTTACAAGTACATATCTACTTACTCTCATCAGGGTATAATCTGTAGATTGTCTATTAAATGTTCAACAACGCATTAGCAGACATGCAACAAATCCTCAATAAGGTCTCAGTACTTTAAGTACCACAAATAAGAGCTTTTAAGTAGCCAGTATGTAGCTATTAACCAATTTATCAACATACTTTCAGTAAACATTCAGTTGTCTATAAGTAGATGTTCAACAGCATATTAGCAGACATGCAACAAATCCTCAATAAGGTCTCAATACTTTAAGTAACGCAAAATAAGAGCTTTTAAGTAGTCAGTATGTAGCTATTAACCAATGTATCAACATACTTTCAGTAAACATTCAGTTGTCTATAAGTAGCAACACAACATAATTTCAAATGAACTTTAAGAATATACCATGTTACTTACACTTGATCTTCTGCTTTCGTAAGGATTTTCAGGAGTACTCTACTGACCGTTTGTTGCATATAAATTACCTTTCAGTAGACTATCAGTTTACTTTGAGTTCAATTCATATATTCCTCTGTTGCCACACTAGGCCCATCAAAATGAAGTGAAAAACAAAGAAATGCTGTTGAAAGACTCTTACAGGCCCGCATCATAGGCTACTAGTCAGTAGATTTTCAGCAGACAGTCAATAGATACAACAAACATTACCGACACTGATAACTATTGGGTTTAATATTAAAGGTGCAGTGTGTACATTTTAGCGATATCTAGTGGTGAGGTTGTGAATTGCACCACCCACCGCTCACCCCTCCCTTTCAAAGCACATAGAGAAGCTATGGTGGCCGACACGGGACAAATATGTCGTCATAGGAGAGAGCAGAGAGTGGCTAGCGCATTGTACAGAAGTTTGTCCGTTTAGGGCTACATGACAGTGCAAAATGGTGACTTCACTGTAGAAGCCCACGGTGTATGTAGATAGAAATGTCTCATTCTAAATAATAAAAACATTACAGTACATTTAGTACATTAATTTATTCACCACTGAAATCATAGTTATGTATATTATATTGCATTTCTGTCAATAGATCCTCATAAATACTACACACTGAACCTTTAAGAAAATAACCACAAGTACCACAGTAGGCTACAAGTACATATCTGCCAACAGCAAAATAAATACCAGAGTCATTAGTTTGTCCAGCCAACTGCTTTTAATGAACGGCTGTATAAAAAAGGAGCACAGCGTTCAATTTGAACACAACAAAGAGCTAAGCATGGAAATAAAAACGTATTGTTTTTTTGTTAAGAAAACTGCTTAGCCTAGAATGACACAAAAATAAATAAAATAAAGTATTTGTACGTTTTTGTTCCCTTCGGTTCAAACACTGTTACAAATAAAAGTTAACAAAGACATATAAACATTGAAAACAAACTCTAAGCGAACACAGCAAACAACATTTGGTAACACTTTAGAATAATATTAATAGGTCCGTTATTAATAGATAATCTATGCAGGAAGTAATGCAGGACAAATAAGTAGCACTACATTAACATTTCAGATACTACTATAAACTAATATAGAAACAAGCTGAACTAATCAGTAAGTAATATTGAATTCAGGACTAAGATAGTTCCTTATTAAGTAATCAATAATGACTGACTGAGATTAGCCTCATTAATAACTATTAACTAACTGACCAATTATCACATTATTGTGTCTGACATGTAATTAATCATATTCTTTACTCTGAATAAAGTCATAAAATGCATCACTAATTACTTAAGTGTTAACTAGTCATTATGCAGGAGCTACTAGTTATCTGGACCATTATTTTAAAGTGGAAAATATTTTTTTCACTTTAAAATAATGGTCCAGATCACCAGTAGTCCTTGAAGAGTGATTGGGTTCTTGAGTAATTAGTAATGCATTTTATTACTTTATTCAGATTAACAAAGGACAATTTGTTAAGAACTACTAGTGATCTAACAATTTTTTCCACTTTAAAATAATGGTCCAGATCACTAGTAGCTCCTGCATAATGACTAGATAACACTTAAGTAATTAGTGATGCATTTTATGACCACATTGAGAGTAAAAAAAGATAATTTCTCACATCTCAGACATGTTAATGTTGTAATGATTTAGTAATTCTTTATAATTTTTCCTTGTTACCTATTAGTTATTAGTGACGCCAGTCTAACTCAGTAACTATTAATTACATAATAAGGAACTATCTTAGTCCTGAATTCAATATTACTTACTGATTAGTTCAGCTTGTTTCTATATTAGTTAATAGTAGTAGCTGAAGTGTTAATGTAGTGCTACTCTTTAGTCCTGCATTACTTCCTGCATAGTTATCTATTAATAACGGACCATTATTCTAAAGTGTTACCCACATTTTTTCTTTTCTTAACTCACTTATTTAAACAAAAAGGCAAAAGTGAACCTTTCATTTTCATCGATAGCACTTTTTTTTTAACCTCCCCCACAATGTGTTCTTTGCACTTCTCCGCAAATTCGGCTAGCTTCCCTGGGGTGAAGCTGATGTCATTGAATTGGACCCTGTCCGCAAAGTACAGCTCTGCAATTGGAGCGAGCTGGGCCACTGCATTCCGGGAGACGCCCTCTTTCCTGAAAGCTTTGGTCATGGTTGCTCCACGTTGTGTGAGTTTCAGGAGTCTTCTGTATCGAGAAATGACATCCCGAACATTTTGGGCTGAAAAATAATTAAAACAAACAAAAATGAATACGTCACCATATGTGTCTTTGGTTGTATTAAAAAGTTTTTTAAGGTTTTAAGTTAGATGATTTTTACAAATTAGCTGAATAGAATTTAACCCATTTAACCCACCTTCAAATAATTTGACATGGATATTTATTTTTTAATGATGTAATATTGTTTGGCTTTATATATATAACCAAAATTATATTTGTATAATTTTTTTTAATGACCCTAGAACTTAATTCAAATTTGTTCAGTCTAGAAACTGTTTTAGAAGATCGTTTTGGAGTGTGATATTGTTCTGACAGGACAACCTGTAGCCTTCATCCAATCTAGACTAGCAACCAGATTAAAGACTCGCAAGGTTTTTTACTCAGCCCTGAACATTTTGAGGAAGTAATAGTAATATTTGTCCCACTTTATATTAGGTGTCTTTAAAGGGGGGGTGAAATGCTGTTTCATGCATACTGATCTTTTTACACTGTTAAAGACTTGGAATCCCATACTAAACATAGACAAAGTTTCAAAAGTTAAGGTGGACGTTTGATGGGAGTATTTCTTTGTCAAAAATACTACTTCCGGTTAGTCATAAGTTTCGGCAAGTTTTTTGAGATCATGCGTTCCCATTGACGTTAGTGGGGGCGGAATTTCCTTGTATGGGCCTTACGGACAATTCTACCGGAAGCGCGTGAGAGAGAGCGAGGGAGAGAGCGAAAGCAACAGCCTACGCCCATCAAAGCGCTGGCTAAACAGGTGATATAACCAGTAGCTACTGACTTACCCACTGATAGGCCGGCGGTCGATCTGTATTAGCACTTTCCTCACGCGACGGGCGAATCACTTTCCTCACAGAGCGACTCACTTTCCTCAGGCGGCAGGCGAATCGCTTTCCTCACTGAGCGAATCACTTTCCTCACGCGGCGGGCGAATCACTTTCCTCACCGAGCGACTCACTTTCCTCACGCGGCGGGCGAATCACTTTCCTCACTGAGCGAATTACTTTCCTCACAGAGCGAATCCCTTTCCTCACAGAGCGACTCACTTTCCTCACGCGGCGGGCGAATCACTTTCCTCACAGAGCGAATCACTTTCCTCACGCGGCGGGCGAATCACTTTCCTCACTGAGCGAATCACTTTCCTCACAGAGCGAATCACTTTGCTCACAGAGCGAATCACTTTGCTCACAGAGCGACTCACTTTCCTCACTGCAGCGCGCTGCTGCACACGTCATTATTTAGCTCGACTCACACGACACGCCCCCACCCGCTCGGCTTTTTTCGGAAAGACTCGGAACAGCGCATCTTTCTTATATAATTATAAAAAAAATAAAGACTTTTCGGAGATATGCAGGATGCAATGCTACTCTATAGGTACTCAAGATTGACATGACACTGACTGAAACTGAGTGTTTCACCCCCCCTTTAACTACTATGTACTTATTTCAAAAAGATTAATTGTTAGGTACAATGTACTTATTGTGTTTATGTTGCATTATAAAACACTTTTATCCATTCCTCACTCTCGTCTAAAAACTAAGGGAGAGCTTTTTCTGTTGCCACCCCCCATCTTTGGAACCAATTGCCCCTAGACATCCGCCCTGTACCTTCCATGTTATTACATAGTAGTTAAAGAAACTTAATATGAAGAGGGTTCTTAATACCTAAAACCAAAGGTGCCTATGTACTGTTCACAAGAAAGAACAACATATCATATAAGTCATTTGTGGATTATGTATATTAGGGCTGTTGATATAATGTGTAAATTTAATTAACTACATATATGTCATCTTTATGACATTTTATATTGTTGATCAGTCATGGGTAGGGTTGTGAATCTTTGGGTAGGCAGCGAATCGATTCGATTCATGATTCATAGGTTTTCGATTCGATTCAAGAACGATTTTTGCCAATTCAGAACGATTCAATTCGAGATGATTGACATTAAAATTCAATACGATTAGATTATGCATTTTCTTATATGCATTCATAGGATTATTAAAATACTTCCCCTAATGTGTCTTAGGCAGGGTGTGAATTATACAGCAGCCTTCAGAGGTCAGAGAGTGGGCAACAAACCCACTAACACTTTACAATAAGGTTCATTAGTTAAGTAAGGGATAATGTCCACCCAGCCGGTTGTTATCTCAGAATAAACCCCTTCAGAGCGATCAGGACCCCGAGGCAAAGCGGAGCATCACTCTGAAGGGGTTTATTCTGCGATAACAACCGGCTGGGTGGACATTATCCCGCTTATTACACGGCTACTAGTCTCAAATAAATTAGACACAAAATATTGTCTTGAGATTAAATATTTTATTAGCTCAAGCTTCCGCGAAGAAAAACAGTTCCAACCTGCTTTAAGCCTTTATCTATTGCTGCTAAATGTTGAGAATGAATGCTGAAAGGGTTAGTTCAGCCAAAAATGAACCCAAGCCTATAATTTACTCACCCTCAAGTCATTATAGGTGTTTACGACATTCTTCTGTCAGACAAATACAATCAGAGTTATATTTAAAAAGTCCAGGATAACGTTAATCCCAGCAGTTGTTGTAGTTGTGTTTGAAGTCCATAAAAAATGCAGCTGTCCGTCAAATAACGTGCTCCACACGGCTCCGATGGGTTAACAGAGCCTTCTGATCGATGCGTTTGTGTAAGAAAAATATCTATATTAAAAAAGTTATAAAGGAAAGCCGCCTTGAAGTCTTCCATTGTAACCCACGGCTGTTTAAGCCACAAGATGGCGCCAGCGTTAAGCATAGAAGTAGAACCGGTCAAGATAACTCTAAGTACCCGGATGAGCGGTGTGTGTTATCTGGAAATAACATACCGCTGGAATGCGCGATTGACCAATCAGAATCAAGTATTAATGAACTGCACTTATAAAGCATTTATTTATCTTTGTTGATATTAATTTTACCATTTACTAATGCATTATTAAAATCTCGTTAACATTATTTGTTGCACATATGAACTAACATGAACAAACCACGAACAGCTGGATTTTTATGAAGTAATGTAATGTTGAACAGAGGTGATGTTCATGGTTAGTTCATGTTAAATACCAAATTATTTTATTTTTTATTAGTTTAACTAACATGAAAGAACCATGAGCAGTTCATTTGTTACTGTATTTGTTAATCTTTGTTAATGTCAGTTAATAAAAATACAGCTGTTCATGTTAGTTCACAGTGGATTAACTAATGTTACCAAGATTTTGATAATGTATTAGTTAATTTTGAATTTGACATTAACAAAGATAAATAAATGCTTCATAAGTGCAGTTCATAAGTAGCCTGACAAGCCAGACCCACATCAAGATGTTTGGTCTGGAAACTCACCATTGACGGCTCAATCAGAGGGGCGGGATAAACGGTTGTCTTTCAAACTCCCTCTGCACGCGATAGGATAGCGGTACAACCAAACAGAGCAACGAAGGTGAAGCAGAGCTCACTGATAGATTAAACATTCGCCGTATCCGGTCGGCTTAACTCCGAACACATCTTCCCTTCTTAAGAATGACTTCAGTGCTGTTCTTTGTTCTTTTCTCAGAGAAAAGCTTAACTCCAAGTCTTCCAGAGTCGCGGTCAAAGCTGATTCGAAAGACCGCCGTTCGCCAGTTTCTGTGTTTACTAGAAGCACGCAAACGCAACTCGGCTGTCATTTTGTTAAGCCCCGCCCACCGACTCTATACACGATGTGATTGGCCCGAACAGAGTTTGGTTTTTCCAGACCAGATGTGTATTGAGAGTTCCTAGACGACACTCGCGGGCAGATTAGATTTGCTGCCGCTAGGGTGCGTCTAGATTTCTAGGCTAGTTCATAAGTGCAGTTCATGTTAACTAATGTAGTTAACTAATGTTAACTAATGAAACTTACTGTAAGTGTTACCCCAAAAAACTTTTGTCCATTGTTAATGTCAGTTCATATAGTTAATTTATTGTTTTATTATTATTATTACACAATTTACTTTAATAGCCTATATAAAATGGCATTTGTAGAAATTTACATGAGCCAAAATTTAAAAAGGCTTTAAAAGTATTGTTAGTTAATGCAAACTATTGCGTAGGATAGTGTTAATGGCTACACAGCCTTATTAAAGTGTCCCAGGCATTAAACATGCAATGCTTCCATGGAGAGGAAATATCAGGCACTTTTCCAGCTAAACTTTTCTTCACGGAATAGAAAGAAAAGCCTTCTTTGCTCTCTTTATACGGAACATTTTCCTTATGATTCTGAAAGTAAACGCGCCGGTGTCTACTGTTACTATAGTATCGGACGCAACTTTAATGCACATCGTAGATGATTGATAGATAAACCGCATGCTCTTATTTCAGTGTTGGTAATGTTGTAGTTACTTTAGCAGTTTGTTAATATAAATTTCAAAGCTTTAAATAAAATATATAAGACGTGCAAGTAATACGATATATCGCAATAATGAACATATAGATAGGTTGTTGACTTGATGCGGCATTTTCATTGTCACACGAGATAAAAAATAATTTAATTAGTATTATCATCATTTAAAATGCAGTAAATTAAATATTTCTTTTACTTTTTTGAGCCAAATCTCAAAATTGTCCTATGGTGTTACAAGCATGGTTCAATAAGTTACAACTTTTATAAATTAAAAAGAAAAGAATAAAATTTAATAAATAGCTCAGGCATAAAGTGTCTATTTTAGTAAATGGAAATAATTTGTGGGTCTTTAATGCAGAGACTCTCCCCATATGTTTGTAGCAGGGGTCTCCAACCTTTCATTTGAGAGCTACTTTTTAAAAATGAAAGTCACAGAGAGCTACATGTTGTACAATACTTAAAACTCTTAAATAATCAAGCAATCAATCAATCAATCAACCAATCAATCTATCAACTTTATTTATATCGCTCTTCTCCAACGCCGATTGTGTCAGAGCAGCTTCAGTGTTAAACAGGACAATACTGCAGCAGAATTAGATTTGGCTGTACAGTCGTTCTGGAGTAAACAGTGATGTTATCAGCTTATTTTAATTTATCAGACAGAGACAATGTTGGCAGATCAGTATTATAGTTTATAGAATTAATTTGTATATTTAGTTGAATAACTTAGATCATAATTTTAGTGCCCCCAACTGAGCAAGCCAAGCCAAAGGCGACATATTAATATTATATAATAATTAACATTATTATATAATTGCATCAAATAATGCATCATAATTCTTATATTAACAACTATCCAAACTGTCTTACACCAGAAAGAGTGTAGTCGTAGTTCCAGTAGTCAGCATAAAAGTTTTACGGTACTCTGTTCCGTAAACACAAATTTAATATGTTAATTATTTATGATGATAATCACTATAAATAAATAATACATGAACATTTAAAGGGTGTATGCTGTTTAAAAGTAAACATTGTATATAAATAAAAGATCAAGTGAAAAATAAGCAACCATCTAGGCATAAATATTATTAGTAGTAGAGACGTATTATTATTACACAGAGATGTAGCTAAATTTACTGTACAACAGTAGCCTAATATATATTCTGTCAATTTCTTCCAAGTTAAACCAAGCTTTTATTTTGACGGGTTGCCTTTAAGTTGACCTTTGAGTGTCTGTGTTCATGAGATGAAATTCTCACGAAGTGACGGTTTATGCGTTTGTGTCCTCATATAGTGACACACGGCAGAGACTACAAAGACAGTGAGAGTCACACATGGGCGTGTCTATCCTGCCAGCCATTCACACAGAGACGCAGAACATGCAGGAGTAATAATGAAATAGTATTTTTCAGTTTAATATTCACAGTATATATTCGGCTACAATCTGGAGCCCTGCACTTAGATTAACACGTAAGCGACTGAACGCAGCTGCGGATACCGGATATACTAGGATGTTGGTACTAATGCTGGTATCGTCACATTTTAAAAATTTCACTACCGACATGCCACCGAAGTACTAGTACTTCCCTATATTTGGATGTTTACATGTACAATTGTTTATAAATAAAAATAATAACCTCACTGCCGCTACGTTAAACTTGATTTGCGTTGGAGGGAGTAGGACACCTGTCTATATTAGCTCACTCTGATTAGATAAAAAGTACATCTTGGCGAGCTACCTCCAATCAGGTGCAACACTTGCGACCGACGTGTTGGAGACCCCTGGTTTGCAGTATATAATATAATATAATGTAATGTTAAATATAATGATGCACTTAAAAGTTAATGGCCAAACGTATCATTAAAAAAGTTCACAATGCTGTTGCAGCTGAAATATAATGTGGATTACATTGAACAAATATCTTTTAGTCAGGTTAAATACTGATAATTGATCACTCAAACCCCTTTATCTAAACATCTCTACTTAATTCCCACATCCATCATGTTTGTAATTTTTTATCACTTTTTATCCGCATTTGTAGTTCTATTCGAATCCTTGTCCAGCTCTCGTTGGGTTGTGGGTAATATCAGCCGTTAGAGTGCGTGTCGATCTGCACTACTAATTCGGACCGGAAATAGTAAACCATCCGGGTATCTTTGAAATACTCTTTTCAGCATACTACGGTTTGGGACACACTAGTTCTATTTTTTAATACTTTTTAGTATGGATAGTATGCAATTTGGGATGCAGCCTCACTCTCTGACAGCAAATGCAGTCGTTACACCAGTAACTGCGTAAACAAAGCAAACCCTGTAAACTGTTTTCTGAACCGTATTTACAGTAAATTTTTCAAACAGCCATTCAGATTTTTGTATTCACAATTGGTGTTCATAGCACTCGAATACATAAAATACATAGATCTAATAGGCTAATATTTTTATATTTGAATCTGGATACCTACTATACAACATGCCCTAGATATTGAAAATGTTGAGATTCTTTATTACATTACATTAATAAAATCTAAAGTTGTAACTGTATTATTTAATGGACCTAAGCTAACATGAACTAAAAATTAATCTGTTGTATTTTTATGTATCTTTTTAATGTATCTTTGTTAATGTTTTTTAACTAACATTAACAAAGAATAACTAACATATTTAGCTTTAATTTGTTTGAAACATTTTGTTTACTTTATAATATTTTTGTCTATTGCTTAGTAGTATTTAAATGTTATATTCTTTTTGTTATAAACAAAAAAAGATTTTAAACCTGTTATAATATGACAACCCTTTTTTTGCAACTTATTTCAATATCATGATGTTACTGACACCATGATAAAAGCTTTAGCAATTATCATAACATGAAAACTGATACCTTGACTTGCCTAATAATAAGCCCTAAGGTACAACAGGGCTAAAGGCACACCTTAAGAAAAATGTGCTTTTCATTACTCTAATTGGTGTATGGTTGCAGAAAAAATATATGTTTACACATTGATGGAGCAAAAGAAAATCTCCTTCAGTTTACATTGGTCAGCTCCTGCATCAGCATCATACGCATATGTCTTAGTGCTCACGTGAACAGCACTGGCTGCCACAGAACTCGGGAGCGCAACGAAAAGAGCATAGGAGACCGAGACAGGCTAGAAAGAAATTTGTTGAATAAAGGTGTTATTTCTGTTTGTTTTGCGCACAAAAAAGTATTCTTGTCGCTTCATAAAATTAAGGTTGAACCACTGCACTCATGACTAATTTAAGTCTAGTACAGTATTATATAGTATCTAGTATATATTTCTTATATTTTTTCTTGAAAATGGCTGATGGTTTGGCTAGATAAGACCCTATGCCTCAGCTGGGATCGTGCAGAGCCTCTGAAGCCTTCCATTTCACTATTTCACATTTTTATCTGTGGACTGTTTCTGTAAGGGAAACCACTGTAAAAATGTTATGTGAACTGTGTTTACCTCGTTTTATCTTGTCATATTCTTTCTTGTCCTTCTTTTTGTTCTTCTTATGTTTCTTGCTCTTGTTTTTCTTGCTTTTGCTTTTCTTTTTTTTTCTTCTACGAAGAGTTTCTTCTGAACTTGAACTTGAAGAGGAGTCATCACATGATTCTTCTGTGACTGATGACTCTACATCAGTTGATGTGCTCCCATCACTAGATAGGTCAACAGCGCCAGTTTCTTCATGTGCCACTGATGTACTAGGAATCAGATCATCTAAATGAAGACATAGCAATGCATCAAAATCAATACAAATGCAAGTAACAATTCAGATTTTCTTTTATTGCCATTGCATACAATGAAATATAGGTGTACTAGCCAAAAGTGTTCAAAAAAATTTTTAAGGATAAAAAATCTATACAATCTAATATATACAATGTTAATGTAGATTATACAAAGAATATATTGAGCTGTTACTTTGCTGTGCTGAAAGCTCCACTACTTGCTGCCGAAGCTCGCTGTTCAGGGCTTCCAACTCATTCACTTTATTTTGTAATACTTCCGCCTTGTTCTGCCACATCAGTATTTCTTGCTTAATTGGCTTCATTGTTTTCACTGGAGCTAAAACAACAACGAAAACACAGTGACAGTAATAACACATTTAAATAGTTAAATGTAGTTATTATATACAGAAGTAACATTATATAAATATATTTGAATAGATAACAGATCTCCTTTACATTGAAGGGAAAAAAAATAAACAAAAGAAACTAGTGTCTAGTTAGTGTAAGAAAACTGCTATTTGCTAAATGATTACTATTTGTCAAATGGCTTACCTTCACATTCATCTTCTACACTTTCTATGTTGCGTTTTTTGCGGGTGTTGTAATGTGACATCTAACAATCAAAACATGTATTAATTAATTAAATCAATCAATCAATCAATCAATAAATAATGTCACATACAGTAGCATGCATCCAGTCAATGTAACACTCATTTAAGAGGTTGGCAAAATGCTCACGGTAAGACCTCAATGCTCAAGGTCTTTATGCCTTCATTTATGCCACATGTCTGACCAACTAGCAGTTAGCCAAGTCTTAAAAATAAGAGGCAATAATGGTCTTATTTAGTCTTTTTGGTCTTAGATTTTACCAAAGTTTTTAATGCAAGTGACTTAAAATAGTTACAAGAAGTTTTAAAAAATAGATGACTAACTTATTACTATTACTATTACTACCTATTACTATTAATACTATTCTTAGCAATTCAACAGGGCCCAGTCTTCTTTACTAATGACTAAGTGACAAAGTTACATTTTTCCCCTTTGTCATTGTTATATTTCTAGTACACTTGTATACAAAAAAAGGTATTTAATTATTGTAATTAATATGCTTGAATACATTGAAAAGGAAAATACACAAATCTAGTTTGCTACAAGTGACAGTGTAGTCGAAATGGATCACACTATAAAACACAGAAACAAATCAAGCTGATCACTTTTCACTGCTTGAAACAGGACTTTGAATTGAGTCAAATTACATAGTAAGTCAAAAACTAAATACAATACCTTTTCCCACCGTTGTTAAGGCGCCTGGAAGTACGGGAGTTCAAAAATGGCTTTCCTGCCGTTAAGGACGATCCGTTAGGAGGCAAAACATAAGCAGCTTTTAAGTTGTCTTCCTCAAGAGGGCACTTGGCTGCTCACACTAAAACGTATACTCTTTTATAAAACGCAGAATATATTATTTCAATTTATCTGACATAAAACGAAATTCTGCCCTGGTAATAATAAAAAAAAAAAAAAAAAAAAATATATATATATATATATATATATATATATATATATATATATATATATATATATATATATATATATATATATATATATATATTTTTTTTTTTTTTTTTTTTTTTTGAGTAATCGGAAATGACTGTGTGACAGTGCTGATATGTATCAGGTACCATGTGACAACGAGCCAAGACAGAAAAACTCCTAACTAATAACACAAATAAATGTTATTAAAATGTATTAGTTATTAAATACTATTAAAAAAAACACCATACATTTTATTTTATTTAAAATAATATTTGTTGCCAAAACAACTGGACCGTCAAGTCCCGCCCATTTCCTGATTTGTCTGTGTTCGCGGACGCGGATTTGAAACAGAAATTGCGCGCCATCAGAGCTCGGAATATTTTTGTAAAGCAAATCATGTAATGAAATGAAGGTCAGGTAGGAGGGAAGAAATCAAACTTAGAAAGTTAAATAAGTAAAAAGAATAGATAGAGATTTAATCAACTGTGTAGATGAGCACTTTATTAAGAGCACTCATTGGAAAAGTTTATGTTAGTGAAACAAACAAGTCACGTCTGAAATTAATAAAGTGGATGCAAAGAAAAAGATTACTCCATGGTAAAATAACATGCAGGCGATGCAAGAAACGCATGAAAATGGTGACCTCTTCTTGTAAAGATGGTTACATCTGGTAAGTATCTGATTTGTTTTATTATTTATTTATGGAAATATATGTCAGGTTAAACATGTTGAGAAAATAACATCAATCTGAGTAACATAAGTTACAGTACATTTAAGATTATAACGGGGGAAATAGAATAAATGTTTCCCTTCACATAAGCATTAATGAACAATATTATACTGTAGAAATTATATACTGAATTAGACTTTGTCCCAAGCTGGCCCCACTTTATATTAGGTGGCCTTAACTACTATGTACTAACATAAAAAATTGCTGATATTGAGGTGGGATACGGGTAGAGTTAGGGACAGGTGTGGTGATCTAGGTCAGTTTAAGGGTAGGGTTAGGTGTAAGGGAAGTGCCAACAGTGTAATTACAAATGTAATTACAGAAATTAATTACAGACGTAATTTCATGCAGGTATTTTAAAAATGTAAGTACAATGTAAAAAGTAAACATGTACACAATAAGTGCATTGTATCAAAGGATTCATTAAAATGTTAGTACATAGTAGTTAAGGCCACCTAATATAAAGTGGGTCCACAAAGGTTTTTGCTTTGCTACATTTACAAAGTTTCACCCTCTTATATTAACACTATAAATATCAGAAGTCACATTTGGGTGAAGAATTGTGATGAAAGAATATCCCAAAAATAATTAAGAAATTTATAAATGTGTTGAAAATAGAAGATAGAAGGTAGGTACTCTAAAATAAATACATTAAAATATTGTTTTATTAAAGGAAAATATTAAAATATCCCCCACTTTAAGTACTAAGCCAGATCACTGGTTGTTGTTGTATTTTTCAGGCTGTGCCAACAGTAATGTATTTCATATGATGAATACTTCTCATTTGCAGGCAGTGCAAGAAGTCATGTGGACGAAACAGAAAAAGCATCAGGACCAGGTCCATTTTTTCCCATTCCCATGCAAGCCTTTTTAGTTGGATGAAGTATATACACAGGTACATTTATATTGTCTGCGATCTCTGCCTTTTTATCCATAACAGTCTGCGCATTACATTTTTGTTTCTGTCCTTTTACAATAATATTGCACTGTATTATGTTTAGATTTTCACAGGGTCTCCATATGCGACAGGTGGATATGATGCTAGATGACATCTCAAATAGTAGTGCAACTCTATCCAAGATGTCCATGAAATTGCGAAATGTATGTGTAAGAAGTATGCGGAGGCTCCGAAAAAAAAGAGGACAAAAAGTTGGTGGACTCAATGTATGTGTACACATTGACGAAAGCAAGTTTCGCCACAGACGAAAAGTAAGCCTTAACCTCAGAAAACATATCTATTCTTTCTTTAGTGTGAAATCATCATCACAGTAGTCCATATGAGACATCAGTGGGTTAATTAGAATCTCTTGAAGCATCAGAAATACATTTTGGTCCAAAAATAACAAAAACTACGACTTTATTCAGCATTGTCTTCTCTTCCGGGTTTGTTTTCAATCCTCAAATAAAGATTTGAACGGTTATGAATCAGCGAATTGATTCATGATTTGGATCGCGTGTCAAACTGCCAAAATGCTGAAATCACGTGACATTGGCGATCCGAATCATGAATCAATACGCTGATTCATAACTGTTTAAATCTTTATTAATAAAGTTGTAGTTTTTGCTATTTGTGGACCCAAATGTATTTTGGATGCTTCAAGAGACTCTAATTAACCCACTGATGTCTCATATGGACTACTGTGATGATGTTTTTATTCCCTTTCTGGACATGGACAGTATAGTGTGCATCAGTGGTGGAATGTAACGAAGTACAAATACTTCGTTACTTTACTTAAGTACATTTTTCACGTATCTGTACTTTACTTAAGTAGAATAAATAGTGCATACTTTTTACTTTTACTTCGTTACATTTTGCAGCAATTATTATACTTTCTACTCCACTACATTTCTACAACGTTTCGTTACATTTTCGTTACATTTTCTGATCAGTTTCAGGGCTCGAGATTAAGGCTTGCCCGGATAATAATATATAATGTACGTTATAGCTAATGAATTGACGGTTGCGCTGTTGAGGCTCGCGCAGCCTCTCGAGGAGAAATGGAAACAAATCAGCCCCGCTCACACAAAGAAACTCACTAACATACTGCATTAAAAATTCAAAATGTTTAGTTTTTATATTTTGTAACAGTTAAAAAGAAACATCACATGACACGACCAACGAGTGTAGTTTTCCTGAATACCATCACGACAGAAAATGTGACACTGATTTCATTTGACAGTTCCATAAACAATTAATTAACATCAAGTCACTTACATTTTACTGATTGCTTTATTGCTTTTGTTCTATTTCAGCAGCGAAAATATTTCCAAGATCAGATTTCCACATCCGAACCATAACGTATTGCACAGCAACAGTGCGTTACTGAATCAAAGATTCAATGCCCTATTCATAAACGACTGCCTCATTTATGAACGAATCAGCCGTTTGAACGAATCGACTCAATGACTCTCTCATAAGTATTCACCTGCCGCCATCTACTGGTGGTTTAGTTAACTTTTTTTAGTTAAAACAATCTCATAGCATTATTTAGTGCAGTTGTAATTTTTCAGTGTTAATTATTTAATTTGATTGGTAACAACCCTATTGTATCTTATTCTAATTTAATTTATTAATCAAATTTAAGAATATAAAGGGAAAGCTGAAGCAAAGCCTATATTTAATAAGATTAGGGGAAATTGTCCTTTATAAAAGGTAAAAATATCATAAATATGAAGATTTAAATACATCAAAGCTGATGAGAATGTTGACATTTAACTTTGCAGATAAGCAGAATTGTAAGTCAGAATGTAAACTGGGCAACAGATGGTAAGAACAATTACATTAACCCCAAACTAACTCAATTAAAATGCCACCGCTCATACTGTTTTCTTCTTTTTCATTATTAGAATTAGACATTAAGAGAATACATTTTTACGCAAGTACTTTTACTTTTAATATTTAAAGTACATTTAAAATCTGGTACTTTTTACTTTTTTACTTAAGTAGGGTTGTCGTTGTAGTACTTCTACTTTTACTAAAGTAAATATATTTCTGGTTACTTGTACTTTTACTTAAGTACTGAGATTCAGTACTTCCTCCACCACTGGTGTGCATACACTTGCATACGCTCTCGGACTAAATATAAAATATCTAAAACTGTGTGTGAAGATGAACGGAGATCTTACGGGTGTGGAAAGACATTAGTGTGAGGAGTTAATGACATCAATTTCATTTTTGGGTGAACTAACCCTTTAATAAGTCTTCAATTTGCTGAAGTATTAAGTTCTAGGTCTAATTTTAAACAGGTCTTTATTTTCCTACATCCATGTAACGCTATCTCTATTGCTCATTGAAACGCTTCTGCAGTCTGCAGTGCTTTAGTTTGTGTGTGTGTGTGTGTGTGTGTGTGTGTGTGTGTGTTTATTCCGGGGTCTTGTAGTTCTTTCTTTCGCTAGTCCAACTATTCATGGGTACAGAAGATGTCACTTCCCCTATGCTCGCCACCATTTTTGTGCTCGACATGGCAATGGACATAGCACGTTCTAGATGAGACGATTTGAGAACAAAAATCTTTATTTGGAAAAAAACATTTATTATTGTTTGTGATCCTTATTTATTACCTCCTACTGTGTTTTGTCCCTTAAAATCTGCAACGCCAACTTATACTTTTCTTGGCATTGCTACAGTAGCTCCCCCAAGAATAAGGTGGATATATCTTGATACAATAAAATACCTAAATGCAAACAAGTCATTGGACAACATTACTTAAGCTACATATAAAGAAAAAAAAGCATGTGCCATGAATAAATGAAATGAAATAGCCTCTGCACGGACAATAAAGAAATTGTTTTAAAGGTGCACTATGTAGTATTTTTGCAGTAAAATATCCAAAAGACACCAGGCCAGTGTTATATATTTTGTTCAGTTGAGTATTTACAATATCCCAAATGTTTCCAACTATAATTGTGAGAAAATTGCTATTTTAACCAATGACCTGGGACGTTTCAGCATAGCGCCTGAAAGAGTTGCCGGTCAACTGCGACATATCTGCGTTACCCTCGGTTTCATGCTTAGGGCTGGGTATCGATTCAGATGTTCCAATTCGATTCGATCTCGATTCACAAGCCCTCAAATTGATTCGATTTCGATTCTCGATTCGATTTCCGATTTCGTTTGGGTTTTGGATTCTCGATTCAACTCAAATGAATATAGATTTAATACAAATACTATAGGTATTTATAAAAAAGAACAGTGAACATAAATGGGTAATTAAAAAGAAATGAAGTGCCACAAACCTGTGTATTAAACTTTTTATTTTAGCTACACCTGAGTACATTAAAACAGAACGCATCTCTATATTTCAAATCCATACAATTGTTAAATACAACGTTGATGCAACTTTATTCTAAAACATTTTTTTATAAAAAGTATTTTATGGATATTGATATATTTATTCTAAAACATAAAAAGGATATTGGATGATTTTTTTTTTAGCAATTTTCAGTACACGACAAGCTTTTCTTGCGATTTTGCCGCTCGTCATGTGTGCATTTACTTTTCATATGCTAGAAACGCGTTCTTATTTTTAAATACGCGTACTGTATTTTTTTACAGTCTATGGTTAATTCCTGGAGTAGTTGCCTTGCTAACGGACAACAATACCTTCACGTGCTGACTTAAGTTGACTGTGGACTAACTATTATTAGAGGAAATCTGTTTATAATATAAGCTATTAGGGATTGAATTATTGATCCTGCGCTGTATATGGACTATAATTTGAATATGTCTATAATGGCTAACGTACGTGCAAGTGACTGCTCAATTTTGATCCTAATGCAAGGCAAGCATTCGCATGTATGTGATCTATTTTTAGCGGTTGTGTGATCGGCTGTGTGTGTGTGTGTGTGTGTGTGTGTGTGTGTGTGTGTGTGTGTGTGTGTGTGTGTGTGTGTGTGTGTGTGTGTGTGTTGTCACATCAAATGGTTCCGCTGATTTTTAGTATTACTACAGCATTTCACCACAGCCTTATAAAGGCGACAACGGAAGCTGCCATTTTAAACACTGAATGGATAAATGATGTGCGCCTCTTGCTCCTTTGTAAGATCACGCAAGGCAAATGGGTGACATCTAGTGGAGAAGACTAGTAATTCAATTTACGTTAATCTTATGTTCAATGTTAGCGAAAATAAATATGGGGGGAAAAAAATGATTCGTGGTCTTTGAGAATCGATTCTGAATCGACCAGATTTTAAAAAACGATTAATCGAAAAATCGATTTTTTTGCCCAGACCTATTCCTTCTGCAGAAACGCTTTATTCTTAGTTGTGTGCAACAAGTGTCACAGCAGCCACCGAGCAAACGCACAGAGTAACGTCATAACATCATTTTAGCATCATCTCATACCAATGACCGGAAAAGCAGAAATATTGCGCGCGCCCGGCTACTGTGTTGCGTCCCGTCATAATAAAAGTTACATTTCTCGCAAGCCATGTGTTTGTGTAATGGTCGTGCTCAGCTCCACAACACTCGGTCCTGCTCTGCTTCACACTACAGTAACGTTAATAACCGCATCCATGAACGTGATTTCTGCCCGAGTCCTATTTTCCCCCGGCTGTGAGGTGAAGACCACATGTCCCAAGATGCTGCGCTCAAACTTGGCGTCATCAAACTACACCTTTGTTTTGAATTGGCGACCTCTAGCGGATGGAAAGTTGCATAGTGCACCTTTAATCAAATTATGTTGTTGAGGAAAATAATACGATGATAATACCTAATCGATAATGAGAACAATACAAGTGCTAGTTATTAAAAATAATGCATAAAATAAATTACAAATATATAAAATATATATAAAAAATAATGTTTTTGAAAAAAATATTTAAAAAAAAAATTATATTACAGTAGTAGTAAACATCTTTAATATGACTTTCAAATAACATCATTGCTGTTTGAGAGCACTGAAGCTGAAGAGAATTAACACTCATAAACTGAAGAGCTTGTTGTGGATGCGTTCTTCCCGTAACAACACTGAATCATGGCAACTAAGCTTGAATAATTCACAACGTTTTATTTTAAAATAGTGTATACAATTATAATGTTATGAATATGACAGCCCAAATAAGTTTTTAATGTTTTGTGTTACTGTTGGTGAGCATGAGCGCTCCACTGAAGCTAAACATGATCAGGTACAAAGCGGTGCGGGATATTTACCTCAACGAAACGCTTTATGAGATTAATAAGATTTATACTACATAACTTAATATTACAACTTATATCTGCTAAAGTTAAGCTTGAACTAAGTTATGTGCTACAATGTGTAGCCGAAGACGCGCTCTTCCCACAACAAACAAACCCAGAGAATTCACAACACTTTATTAATAGTGTCCTCATTATAATGTTATATGACAGTCCCAATAGTTATGAATGTTGTGCATTGCTGTTTGGCTGCCAGTGGTCCCTTCTGATTGATGTCAACCATTTAGTCGGTCGATCTAATGCAAGCTACTTTGGATCGAATAAAATTGTAGTTCAGTGTTTCTCAGAACAGATTTCAGCACAAAATATTACGGGCATATTGTAATTGTTGTGAACCTTCCTCTGGTAGTTGTGGCTGCTGGGTCCGTAGACTGAAACAGGTCATACAGATGTGACCAGACACAAAAATGTCGGTGATAAAGCACAGTGACGTCACATGGTCTGAATGAATAGTTTGCTGTATTACAAATACAAATGAGATCAACATTGATCTTATATTCCATCCAATCAGCTTTTGTGTTATTGGCACAAGTCTCTTTCAGGTTGTACCACAGACACATAAAACTGATTTTATTGCTCAGCTAATAGTTCTTAGCTATAGTTCTCGTGAGATCGAAGGTGAATCTTTCTCACCTGCCATATCGCTTAATGACCAAAAAAAGGTATAGCACTAAAAAAGAGTTGAAGGTCCCGTTCTTCGCGTGTTTTCGAAGCTTTGATTATGTTTACAGTGTGCAATATAACATGAGTTCGTTTCGTGTGTAAAAAAACTATTTTTCACACAATTTACTTATCTTTACAGCATAAAAGCTCCTCTGTCCTACAAACGGCCTGATGATTTCCTTGCATAAAAGCAGGAAGTGCAGCAGGAAGTGCAGGAAGTGCAGCGGTGCAGCGGTGTAGCAGGAAGTGCAGCGGTGTAGCCCAAACCGGCCGCTCGCTATAGGCTTTGAAAGGGAACTTCTGTTAAATAAAATATCTCGCTTCGCATTGAACTTTGAGCTTTATAATTTTACAGGTATTATTTATGCTCTAACAGCAACATTACACACTAACTAAAGTTTGAAAGATGGAATCGTGAAGAACGGGACCTTTAATAAAAGCAATGTAAACCACAAACTCAATTCACTACTGACACACAGGGTCACATGGGTTTGCCACCTGTCAGCACTCGAGTGAGTATACCAAAATTCATGTGTTCAATTTCTAGGCTTATTGCCGTTGAACAATCAAATACACACATTATTATGCCTATGTCCATATTGGCGATTATGTTGTGTGTAAAAAAGTTTGGGACATGTGTCAGTATTGGATGCAGCATTACTGTAGGGGCCCTATCTTGCACCCAGCGCAATTGACTTTGTACACCGCCGCATGTGTCATTCCTATTTTGCACCCGCGCCAACCGCACTTTTCCCTCCACAGAAGCACGTCGCTAAACTAGTGAATGAACTTGCGCTCCCTGGGCGGTTCAGCGCAAAAAAGGAGGCGTGTTCCGGCGCAAACAATCCCTGGAGCTATTTTGCTGTTCCATTAAACAATTGCGCCACTGACCAGAAAAAAATCTAGTCTAAAGTCAGTGGCGCGTTGCGTGTTGTTCATTATGCTATTTTACGGGCGCATGCTTGACCATAATGTATAGCGTGTACACTTTGCTCATGTAATCTACACAGATGCAACAGTTATTTTTGCAAATCATAAATTGTTACACTAAAAAAATATTAACGCATGAGATGACGGAAATCATTGTGGTGTGCCACGAAAATGTGAAAAAATAGGCATAAATCTAGCTTACAAATTATTCAGGCTGATTGTAGTAATTAAGGATCAGACCTTTTTGCCCAATAGTGGCAAGACATATATGTATATAAGGACATCTGTCTTTCACTGCTCTTACAAGAACATCAGTCTCCTCGGCTGTGAACCGCTCCTGGTGTGCGCCTGGTAAATACGCCATAATAATAGCGATCCATAATGGAACTTGCGCACCTGCTTTTAAAGGGAATGTTGGATGACGCTCTGATTGGTTTATTCACGTTACGCCCAAACCACACCTATGAATAATGAAGCTACTTCAGACCAACCCATTTTAGATTTGCGCCGGGCGCAAGAGCCATTTATCCCGCCGGGAAAATAGCAACAGCGCCGAGATCCGTCCACAAAGATACTTGCGCTTCGCGCTTTGACACTTGCGTTTCAGATCGTTAAAATAGGGCCCTAAGTCTTAAAGTGAAAGCAACCTAATATAGTCTATGCCCGCTCCTGTCTCTGTCGTTAATGTTAAACAGAAAACAACAAGCGGAGAAAAACGATACCTAAACTTAAAGCACTGTTTGTATCTGTATTTTTATGTTGTATTTATTTGTCCTATTGTAATTTGTTTATAAATTGCTATTTTATTACTTACCATTTACTTGATTACTTAATTACTTGCGAACGTTTTTACTTTTAAGCAATTACTTATTGATGTGGTTTACTTGTAGGATTTTGGTCAAATTTCCCTCCCTAAGCAATCAACTTATCAAAGCTAGATAGCACACCACTGCATTTTGTTTATTTTATTGCCATGAGTGTCTATTGTGCAACATAACATAATAATATGGTATATGTGGCATCCTAATTGGTGGTGGTTGAGGAGATTCCCCCTTCCATGTAAAGCGCTTTGAGTGGTTTGAAAAGTGCTATATAAAATGTATCAAATTATAATTATGAAAAAAAAACAAATCTTTTGGAAATATCTGGAAATTACCACCACTATAGTGAAATCCTGGTGGGATTAAGCTATGATGAAGTGCAAGTTTACTAATACTTTGTTCAATTTGAATAAATTAATTTGCTTTGCAAGTAATATTGAGATTCTGCATTTCCTTTGTACGTTTTTTTATTGCGTGATATAGGTCTTAAATTTAATTCGTAATGGTCTTAAAAAGTCTTATGACTACAGTAATTTATTGTAAAATAATACTCTTGAATCCTGTAAATTCCTGGCAATTTTTTACAATGTAGACAAGACACAATATTGTTTCATTGATCCAAAAAAAAAAACTTAAGATCTTCTAAATCTTTTTTGTAAGACTAATAAAATCTGGATCAGTAGTAGGCCTATCAGTTGACCTAAAAATAGTTATTTTGATGCTAGTGCTTTTGACAGGAAAACAGGAGTGTCTGACATACATTTCTTTCATTCTTTTTTCAGTATGCCAGAGGGCGTTTTGGAGGTGCATGGAGAAGGAAAAGCTGGGTATTCGGGATGGTTGAGATTTTGCCTTCCCGGAAACCAGTACTGCGGTTGGTGGACAAAAGGGACAAGACGACCCTTTTACCAATCATAGAGAAACATGTAAAAAGAGGCAGCATCATTCATAGTGATGAGTGGCGAGCATACTCAGTGCTTTCACAGAGAGGATACCAACACCACACAGTGAACCATAGCATTAATTTTGTTAATCCATTGACAGGGGTACATACACAAAACATTGAAAGGGCATGGGCAAACTTCAAAAGGGAAGTGTGGAGGCTGCGTGCAAACCGTTCAGAGAAGGCTCTCAAAAATCATCTAATATATATAGAATGGACTTATTGGCTAGGCAGGAGACGCAGAGAGGGGGATCTCGGAAGGCTTCTGCGTGATATCAGTCAGTTCTATAATTGACTTGAAGTTATTTGTCAATTTTTTTGTTTTTTTCATATTTGTTTAGTTTAGTTTTGTTAACTTGGTCATCCAAATTTTTATATTTTATACCTGTGGACTTTCTCCTAGATGCACACATAAACATCAATGTAAAAAAAGATACTTTTTCATTCCATGTTGTCCGCTGCAGTGTTTTTTTTTTAAAAGTGTTCATTAAAAGCAGTTGGCTGGACAAACTAATGACTCTGGTATTTATTTTGCAGTTGGCAGATATGTACTTGTAGCCTACTGTGGTACTTGTGGTTATTTTCTTAAAGGTTCAGTGTGTAGTATTTATGAGGATCTATTGACAGAAATGCAATATAATATACATAACTATGATTTCAGTGGTGAATAAATTAATGTACTAAATGTACTGTAATGTTTTTATTATTTAGAATGAGACATTTCTATCTACATACACCGTGGGCTTCTACAGTGAAGTCACCATTTTGCACTGTCATGTAGCCCTAAACGGACAAACTTCTGTACAATGCGCTAGCCACTCTCTGCTCTCTCCTATGACGACATATTTGTCCCGTGTCGGCCACCATAGCTTCTCTATGTGCTTTGAAAGGGAGGGGTGAGCGGTGGGTGGTGTAATTCACAACCTCACCACTAGATATCGCTAAAATGTACACACTGCACCTTTAATATTAAACCCAATAGTTATCAGTGTCGGTAATGTTTGTTGTATCTATTGACTGTCTGCTGAAAATCTACTGACTAGTAGCCTATGATGCGGGCCTGTAAGAGTCTTTCAACAGCATTTCTTTGTTTTTCACTTCATTTTGATGGGCCTAGTGTGGCAACAGAGGAATATATGAATTGAACTCAAAGTAAACTGATAGTCTACTGAAAGGTAATTTATATGCAACAAACGGTCAGTAGAGTACTCCTGAAAATCCTTACGAAAGCAGAAGATCAAGTGTAAGTAACATGGTATATTCTTAAAGTTCATTTGAAATTATGTTGTGTTGCTACTTATAGACAACTGAATGTTTACTGAAAGTATGTTGATACATTGGTTAATAGCTACATACTGACTACTTAAAAGCTCTTATTTTGCGTTACTTAAAGTATTGAGACCTTATTGAAGATTTGTTGCATGTCTGCTAATATGCTGTTGAACATCTACTTATAGACAACTGAATGTTTACTGAAAGTATGTTGATAAATTGGTTAATAGCTACATACTGACTACTTAAAAGCTCTTATTTGTGGTACTTAAAGTACTGAGACCTTATTGAGGATTTGTTGCATGTCTACTAATGCGTTGTTGAACATCTACAACCTAAGTGGATAACACATTGGTAACACTTTACTGACAGAATGTTTAATAGCTGTTTACACTTTGCATACAGTGTAATGATTGTTATAAAACATTTAATAGACAATCTACAGATTATACCCCGATGAGAGTAAGTAGATATGTACTTGTAAAGTAACTTATAGTCAGTAGAATGTCTATAGACTATCTATAGGGGGACCATCAAAATAAAGTGTTACCGAGATATCTTTTTACAACCCTAGTTCACAACCCTAATTTGCAAACCAGAAGAACTACAACTGTAGTACATAGTCGGTTCAAGCTGCATGGTGTGGTTATAGGGAATTGAAGTTCCCTTTCGGGGAACTCGAGCTGCGTCGAAACGCTGTGAGAACGCCTCTGTTTAAATGCGTCGTGAAGCGCCTGTAGAACCATTCCATCGGAAAAAAGATCGATCGTCGGCGTGATGACGTCATCGACCGGAAGCTATAAAACGTCCGTGAAAACAAACAGGAACTAGCTTCTGAGCCTTCAGCAAGCGATCTGTGTGAACCTGTCTGTCTATTTGGTGTTTTTGTCTGTCTATTATACTAGAAAGCAGAGATTTTCCACCCTTTTTGTTAAATATTCAATATATTAACAGAAAAAAGAGAAAATAAGATAGATAGAATGGCGAGTGAAAGCAGCAATTTCAGAAAGTGTGTTCCTCCCTGCCCACGCTACATCACGGGCGGGGATACACATCTTCTCTGTGTTGCATGCTTGGGAGCGCAGCATGCCCAGGCAGCCCTCGAGGGGGCTGCTTGCGAGCACTGTGAGCGTATGCCACTGAGAACGCTGCGCTCCCGCCGGGCACTCTTCGAGGAGGGTGCCTCGGCTCGTGTTCCCCGCGGCTCTGGTCCCGCTGCCGCCGAGGCGGAGCGGAGGCTGCAGTCGTGGGGATCACAATTGGATGTTGCAGAGGGGTTAGAGACGGGCGCTGCCTTATCTCTGCCCTCACCTGCTCCATCCAGCGGTTCTTCTCGGGGCATGGAAGCACGCATGGCGGTTTCTTCCCCCCCGAGAGAGCCGCCGGTACTTCATCTGTCCAGCTCTGAGGAGGTGGACGTTGAAAGTATCGATACTGAAGATTCGCCACTTCAGTCCCCTGCTAGTGAGGAGCTAGTTGAGGTTTTGACGCGAGCAGTGGCCAGGTTAAACATCGACTGGCCCACTGAAAGATCTGAGGCAGGAAGAAAACGTCATAGTAAGCTAGACGAACGCTTCCTGCCGTCTCGCGCGTCAGAACCTCAGCGACGGGGCCTGCCGTTCTTCCACGATTTGCACACCGAGGTGGCAAGATCGTGGAAGAGACCGGCTTCATATCGTGTCTTCAGCCCGCAGACTTCGGTCTACAGCAACATTTGCGGGCTGAGACAGTATGGTTATGGGGCGATGCCAAAGGTTGAAGAGACGCTTGCGAGCCATCTCTCGCCTTCCTCGGCATCGTCCCTGAAGGCCCCGACTTTACCCACCAGACCTCTAAAAACAACGTCGGCGATGGTGGGTAAAGCGTACTCGGCGGCGGGTCAAGCGGCTGCATGCCTGCACACGATGGCTATCGTGCAGGCATACCAGGCTGACCTGCTGAGGGATTTGGACGGTAGTGATGCTGTGGGGGGTGATATTATCGCTGAATTAAGATCGTCAGCCGATCTAGCTCTCCGGGCCACCAAGGAGACGGCCAGATGTGTTGGCCGCTCCATGGCAGCATTGGTGGCTACGGAGAGGCATCTATGGCTAAACCCCACAGACATCAAGGAGAGGGAGAAAGCCTTTCTGCTTGATGCGCCGCTTTCTCCTGGAGGCCTCTTCGGTGACGCAGTTCACACTGTCACCGAGAGGTTCCAGGAGTCGAAAAAGCAAGCTGCGGCGCTCAAGCAGTTCCTCCCTCTCCGGGTCCAGGTCCCTGGGGCTGCTGCTGATACCACCAAGCAGCCCAAGCCGAGTACGAGCTCCTCCTACAGGGCTCAGCAGAAGCAGAGCGTCGCTGCCCGAGCTCCCCCTCAGCGTGGGGACGAGGGGCGGCGCTCTCAGACGAGGCCTTCGAGGGGCAGGGCTGATCTGCGGACAGTCCTGATCGCCAAGAAGGCCTCGTCGAAGCGTTCCTGACGCCAGAAGCGTCAGGACGCTGAGGGTGGTTCCCCCCGTAGGGAAACGGTGCTTACCCCTGCCTACGGTACCCGTTTCCCTACGGCACCCTCGGGGGGCCGCGCTGCCAACCCTGCCGCAATGCCGGGGCGCAGTCGGTCTCCGCGGGCCACCCGAGGGTGGTCCGCACCCCCTTCGGGGGGTCCCCGAGCAGTCAAGTCAGTTGTTCCCTGCCGGTCCGCCGCTTCAGGGCACTGTGCTTGTTGCTCAAAATACACCAGAGGCCAGCCTCGAGAGGCTGGTTCCCTTAGTAGATTTTCTAGACGAGTGGAAACGTCTACCAAATATATCTCGTTGGGTCCTGCAGATAATAGAAAGGGGGTACGCCATTCAATTCGGAAGTCGGCCACCTCCTTTCTCCGGTGTCCTGCCTACAGAGGTGGGCCCGGAGCAGGCTCTGGTAATGGCACAGGAAGTAGAGACACTCCTGCAAAAAGGGGCTATAGAGAGGGTTCCCCCTCCCAGCAGGGAGTCTGGCTTTTACAGCCGTTACTTCATCGTGCCGAAGAAGGATGGGGGCTTACGCCCGATATTAGATCTGCGGCTATTGAATCGCTCGGTGGCCAAGCTCAAATTCAAGATGCTTACACTCAGACAGATTGTAGCGCAGGTCAAATCGGAGGATTGGTTTGTCACCATAGACCTCAAAGATGCGTATTTTCATGTCTCCATCTTTCCACATCACAGGAAGTTCCTGAGGTTTGCCTTCGGGGGAGAGGCATACCAATATCGTGTACTTCCCTTCGGTCTAGCACTGTCACCCCGCACGTTCACCAAGTGTGTGGATGCAGCTCTGGCGCCGCTGCGTCTACAGGGCATCCGCATATTGAACTATATCGACGACTGGCTGATTCTGGCGAATACAGAGCTGATGGCGGTTCAGCATCGAGAT
Source organism: Pseudorasbora parva (assembly GCF_024679245.1). Taxonomy (NCBI): domain Eukaryota; kingdom Metazoa; phylum Chordata; class Actinopteri; order Cypriniformes; family Gobionidae; genus Pseudorasbora; species Pseudorasbora parva. The sequence continues at coordinate 13,209,740 of NC_090193.1, read as the reverse complement.
GCTGTTCTCGCCCATATGTCGAAGCTGGGGTTGAGGCTGAACGCCAAGAAGAGTGTACTTTCTCCGGCTCAGAGAACCACTTTTCTGGGTGTGAACTGGGACTCGGTAATTATGCGGGCGCAATTATCGCCAACACGCATAGCATCGATCCTGGCAGCCGCCAAAGAACAGAAGCTAGGCCAAGCCGTCACTGTGAAACAGTTTCAGAAACTGTTAGGTCTCATGGCAGCAGCGTCCAACGTGATACCTTTTGGCCTACTGTACATGAGGCCACTGCAGTGGTGGCTCAAGACAAAAGGGTTCTCCCCGAGGGGAAATCCGCTCCGCACGATCAAAGTCACGCGGCGATGCCTACGTGCTCTGGTCATGTGGAAAAACCCGGGGTTTTTATCTCAGGGTCCCGTGTTGGGGGCTCTTGTTCGTCGCGTAACGCTAACGACAGACGCCTCTCTCACGGGCTGGGGGGCGACCATGAGTGGTCGCTCGTCCCAGGGTCTATGGCAGGAGCATCAGCGGCACTGGCACATAAATCGGCTAGAGATGCTCGCAGTGTTTCTGGCATTGAAACAGTTCCTGCCCGACCTCAGGGGCCACCATGTACTAGTCAGAACAGACAACACGTCCGTGGTGGCCTACATAAACCACCAGGGGGGTCTGAAGTCTCGTCCGTTGGACAAATTGGCACATCGGATCCTCCTGTGGGCCCAAGGGAAATTGCTGTCAGTCAGGGCAGTATATATCCCGGGGGTCCTGAATCAGGAAGCAGACAGCCTGTCGAGACAGGGGCCGAGGCCCGGGGAATGGAGACTCCATCCAGAGGTGGTGGAGCTCCTTTGGAAGGTTTATGGGAAGGCAGAGATAGACCTGTTCGCTTCGGCGGAGAATTCTCACTGCCCGCAGTGGTTTTCTCTGACCCATCCGGCCCCGCTGGGGCTGGATGCCATGGTACAGGAGTGGCCGAGGCTACCTCTGTACGCCTTCCCCCCGATTGTCCTGCTTCCAGGAGTTCTGGAGAGGGTACGCCGGGACGGGGCCCAGGTACTTCTAGTGGCTCCGAACTGGCCGACCCGAGTGTGGTTTGCGGACCTGATATCTCTCCTGGAAGGCTCTCCGATGGAGATTCCGACCAGGAGGGATCTACTCTCTCAGGCGGGCGGGAGATTCCTGCACCCACGCCCAGAGATGTGGAAACTGTGGGCCTGGCCTCTGAGGGGGCCAGGCTCATAGAGGAGGGTCTCTCGGCCGAGGTCATAGAGACCATCCTACACTCCAGAGCTCCGTCCACAAGGAAGCTGTACGCTTTGAAATGGAGACTTTTCTCAGCATGGTGCAGAGAACGCCAGTGGGATCCAGTTAACTGCCCGGTTGGTACAGTGCTGGAGTTCCTGCAGGAGAGGTTCTCTGCAGGGTTGACCCCCTCCACACTTAAGGTGTACGTGGCGGCCTTGGGTGCTGTCCACGTCCCTTGCAGTGGAGTGTCTTTGGGAAGACACCCTCTAATTACACGCTTCCTTCGTGGCACATTAAGGTTGAGGCCAGTTATGCACTCGAGGGTCCCGGCATGGGACTTGGCCATTGTTTTGAGGGGCTTGTCCGGACCTCCGTTCGAACCTCTGGAGGAGGTTTCGGATAAGTTCCTCACTCTAAAAACCATCTTCCTTTTGGCCATTTCGTCTCTTAAAAGGATAGGAGATATTCAGTCTCTGTCGGTAGAGCCCTCATGTCTAGAGTTTGCGCCAGGGATGGTGAAAGCATTTCTGCATCCCAGGCCGGGTTATGTCCCCAAGGTTCCTACGAGCCCACGGGGCCCCATCACTCTGCAAGCCTTCTGTCCTCCTCCATTTATGACGTCAGACCAGGAAAGATTAAATCTGCTGTGTCCTGTGAGGGCACTGGATACCTATGTCCACAGAGCTGCCCTGTGGAGAAAATCTGAACAATTGTTTGTTTGCTTTGGACCCCCTAAGAAGGGGGCCCCAGTATCCAAGCAGAGGATGAGCAAGTGGGTGGTCGAGGCCATTTCACTTGCTTATGAAGCTACCGGGCAGCCGTCTCCACTGGCTGTCCGGGCGCACTCAACCAGGGGTATGGCTGCTTCTAAAGCACTTTTGTCGGGGGCTTCCCTCCATGATATCTGTAACGCGGCCGGTTGGTCGTCTCCTTCTACTTTCGTCAGGTTCTACGAACTAGACCTGGCATCTACTGTAGGGGCACAGGTACTCTCGTAACCGTGTGCGCTTCGGCTTCACACATACGAGACACTTGGTCCTATGGCGATGTGGGTATAAGCGTTCTCACAGCGTTTCGACGCAGCTCGAGTTCCCCGAAAGGGAACGTCTCGGTTACGTATGTAACCCTAGTTCCCTGAGGGAACGAGACGCTGCGTCGCTTTGCCATACTCCCGGCGTGTCCGTGATCACTTACTTCAGGCTTTATCAGAAGTTAGTTCCTGTTTGTTTTCACGGACGTTTTATAGCTTCCGGTCGATGACGTCATCACGCCGACGATCGATCTTTTTTCCGATGGAATGGTTCTACAGGCGCTTCACGACGCATTTAAACAGAGGCGTTCTCACAGCGTTTCGACGCAGCGTCTCGTTCCCTCAGGGAACTAGGGTTACATACGTAACCGAGACGTTTTTACAACATTTGTGTTTTCCTTAGAATTTGATGTTGTAAATAGTTAGTTGAAAGTACAGTGAGGGGTTTAGGGGTATGGTAAACGCATCTATGTAATCAGATTTTGAATATGTCATTGTTAAGTGGGTTTAAATACATTTTAACCATATTTGACAGCACCCCCAGTTGTTGACTATACTGTATATACCTCAGTATGATAGCTGAGGTCAAGAGCAGTCTATACCAGTTTGTCCCAAATCTGTAGCCTCTTTTGTTAATGAATTATAAGCCTTCAAATATGCACCAATGTGACGTTTCAAAGGTCAGTATTTCAAAGTAGGAGCCATATAGAGTTTTCATATTAATTTATGTTACTCTCCAGGTCAAGACCTTTCCAGCGATGTATTTGGTTTAGCTGTACAACAAAATTTAAATTTTCTCATTTCATGGATACAAGACCATCTCAGGTCTTGTTTCAGAGAGGACTTTGAGGTGTCAGTATATAAAGTGAACATGTTTGTTTGTTTGTTTGTTTGTTTTTTTCTGATTGTGTTAACAGATTAATGACCCCACAACATGAGGAATACCTTGTACACACACACACACACACACACACACACACACACACACACACACACACACACACACACACACACACACACACACACACACACACACACACACACACACACACCACCCACACACCCACACACATGTTAGTTTTTGTGACATATGGGGACATTCCATAGGCGTAATGGTTTTAATACCGTACACACACCCACACCCACCCACACACACACACACACACACACACACACACACACACACACACACACACACACACACACACACACACACACACACACACACACACACACACACACACACACACGTTAGTTTTTGTGACATATGGGGACATTCCAAAGGCGTAATGGTTTTAATACCGTACACACACCCACACCCACACCCACACACACCCACCCACACACACCAACCCACACACACACACCAACCCACCCACACACACACACACACACACACACACACACATACACACACACACACACACACACACACACACACACACACACACACACACACACACACACACACCAACCCACACACACACACGTTAGTTTTTGTGACATATGGGGACATTCCATAGGCGTAATGGTTTTAATACCGTACACACACCCACACCCACACACACGTTAGTTTTTGTGACATATGGGGACATTCCATAGGTGTAAGGGTTTTAATACCGTACACACACCCACACACAACCACACACACCAAAAGACCACATTCTAGAATATAATTTGGGTAGTCGTCTCATCTTGTACCTGTAGTATTATTATTGGTATTCAAAACAAAGAGTACACATACTGTAGGCCCTGTGGCATCCTCTGTATTTATTTCTCTGTTTAAAGATTTCGTTTCTATCCATAAAAAAAAAGGAAAAATAGATTTCCCATTAACCTTTTCCTCCTTCCAACACCTGTCACTGTGAGAAACTACAAACCCAATTTCCAGAAAAGTTGGGATATTTGTATGCCAGTACCCCCTGGCATATGGGTGAGCTGCATGTGTGTGAAGGTACCATTGACACAGAGGCATATATTGTGATAACTAACACATTAATTTACATCATTATTTAATATAATGTTATTTGGGAATTAACACGATGTCAAATTTAATTAACAGCAATTCATGTATTATTTCATCTATGATTCATATACAATGTTCATTAGTTGCTGTAGCAGTAATCATTAATAAATGGTTTAGTTCTTCATGAGCGATACATTAAATCCTTATAATCTAGATTCATCTTCTCACTTGTCCAGATGGATATGGTTATTACCTTTACATGGACAACATGGACTTGAGTTGTTGCTTAAATGTGTATGGCATAACTGATTACTTATATTTTCATGTTGTTTGTATTCAGTGCATTTCAAAGTAATCTGACCCAACCCTGCCAACTGTTCCTCAGTATAACATGGTGAGCTAAGCCTCAATGTTTCTACATAGTCAGTTTTGTATGGTATATTACACAGAATTTATCTGTGTACAGTATGTAAGTTTCTTATATCTTATTATGGGATCTGCTGTGACCTCTAATGTTTCAAAATGTTGGTAGCTCAGTTTGAATCTGAAAGTTCCCAGTTCTCTCTTATCCTAAGGGTTGATGAGCCAAAATCAACTCAATAGTCAGATGACAAATCACATTTGTATTTCTGTTTACATATATACAGATATCAGCAAGTATTTACAGACATTATCAGTTGCATACATAACCCTGATTATCACAATTCCAGTAACATAAAAGAGAGTAGAATATGAGAGCATATGTAGCAAACAAACTAATTTACAAAAACACAGTCAAGACTTTTGTCAAGACTTCAGAAACCTTTTCAAATCATTAAAGTGACCTGAGTCTGACTTTAGTCTCAAGTCAAGTGACTTGAGTCCCCACCTCTGCATCATCATCATCATCATCATCAGCAGCATTAACATCATCATCGCTGATGTCATGTAGCCAATCCAATTCTTCATCCATTTCCCCTTCCTCCTCTTCCGCCAGCCTAGGAGTTCATTTGAGAATGCCTCTGTAGGTGCATGCTATAGTCTGCTGCCTGAGTCTGAAGTCTTGCAGTTTTCTCTTAGGTAGACTGATGAGGCCCTTGGACCCCTCCTCTGTGAATCCATTCATATAGCCTGTAAGGTCACACATGAATAATAATGGAATTACCGTCACACTAAACATTTAATCAGAGATAGATTATTTATGTTACAGTTCTCAATCGATTTGGTACATTTCTCCAAACTTAGGTAACTGCTCTCAATACATTTAACACAGTGATCCATACACTTTGTAATTGTCCTAAACAGATAGTAAATTCTCCTTACATACATCTCATTATCTCATACAAATTACAAATCAAAAGCATCATTTTCTCAAAACACTGAGCACAAAAAATCCCTAACGTTATCACAGCAATTTATACAGCCAATCAAATCTCTTAAATATATCAGGAAAAACATTTGCCACTTTTTCATTGGTTTTCATAAAGATCACAAGCATTTTTGTGCCATTTTCAAAACACAACAAACAAAACTGTGAATGCAATTTAATTCACAGAAATTCAATTCGGCCAACTGAAAAATTTCGATGTAATCAGTCATTTGAACATTTTAAATTGGAGACCTGAATTTTTTTTACAGTGTATACAACTAAACTCGTCATTAAAGAACTTTGAAGAACACAATTAAAGAACATGAAAAATGGGTAATTTCATTCATGTATTTGTGTATCTACAGCTGCATTTTTTATTAAATCAACAGAGAAAACACTTGTAGTTTTAATGTCAGTATTAACTTTTGATAAATGCATTAATAGAATAAACTGCAGTGCTTCATTATGCAGTGAATACTAAACTGTTTTGCCAATATAAGAATGTTTTTAGTTTGCTGTGTTAATAGTTTTGAGAGTAACTACATTAATTTGGAGAAATATGTAAAATCGATTTAGAAAAACTGTAAGATGAATCAAATTAAAATAATCTTTGAAGGCTAATTATCCTTAGTTTTTTGAGAAAATACTAGCATGATTGCTTTTCACTTTAAAATAGTTTGACCTACGAATGTTAAAATCCATAAAGCCAGATAGTTTGACTTACTTCCTGTTTGTGTGCGGACTGAAACGGTGGCCATCAGTGACTGAACCTTTTCTATGAAGCATACATTATTATGAAAAGTGTTTTTTTTTTTTAAAGTAGTAGTTTTTCTACTTACCAGGATATTGGTAGCTAGTACATGGTGAAGTTGGGATGGAGGAACTAGCACATGGAGAAGTACTGTTTGGAAATAAAAAATAACAAACCACATTAGAACAATTCTTTCGAACTCTTTGCCAGATGTACAAAAATAAACACTTCAAAACTATCAAGTGTTCTATCAAGAAACTATCAAACCTGAATGAATTTGGCATTATAATGTAATTTACATTATGAACGTGCAAGTATACAAAATATTGAGTGCCAACAGCACTATAAAACCAGCACTTACTCCAAATCACACATCGTCACTCTCCATTAAAGCACAGTACTTGAGTTCTGTACTTAAGTACATTTTTTGAGTTTCTGTTCTTTACTTGAGTATTATTTTTTTTTTAAAAAGGGAAATTTAATTTTGATACTCAAGTACTTTTAAATACAAATACTTCTGTACTTTTAAAAAATCTGAAAAAAATCAGTTTTTACAACTTTCACTTGTAACGGAGTAATATTTGACCAGTAGTACTTTTACTTTTACTCAAGTAATAGAGTTGTGTACTTTGTCCACCTCTGTTTGGTCATCATATTGCAATATATCATTTTACATGTTGATTTCAGCTGATTGGCTAACCCACAAGATGAATGGAAAGACATAAACAGAAATATAGGTACACTTTGATTTATTTGAACAGCTTTTAACAAAAATCAATAATAAAGAAAAAAATAACAGCATGACAGCATGTGTAACGTGGCTCCTCTTTCTCGTCTCAAATAGTCACATCCGTAACCAGGATGGCGACGTCACTCATGGCTGGCACCTCGTGGGAACTGGCAGGCCGGCTCCCATGTCTCCTCCCAGATTTTTCCACTGTATCAGTAAAAAAAACAAAAGAGTAAAAAAATAAATATTGTATGATTGTATGATAATTCTTGTATTTCATTGTTTTTATACAAACCTATACATATATAGTGCTTGATGCAATGTAACAGATAAACATCAGCCACATTAATTGATAAAATGATAGAAAGTTAACTAGCCAATAGCCGATATCAGTCAACAAGGCCAATTATAATTATTAATTATTTAAATATTTCAGAATAAACTGGTACATTTCTTGTTTTATTGAATTCATTATTTATTTAATTAATTTGGTCCTCCATAACAGTGTAACCAACAGTGTAATTCATATACAGGTAGGTCTCCAAAATTAAAATATTGTGCAATATTTCAAGCAATTTTTGTTGTTTTAATCTTGATGATTACAGTTACAGCTCATGAAAACCATAAATTATCAACTCAAAAAAATAGAATAAAGAGGAATACAAAAATGTTGACCTTTTGAAAATAGATGTACAAATCTGACTTATCAAAAATTGTTAATGCATACATTCTATATTGGTATGGCTGCTTTTGCACAAATTACTGCATCAGTGTGGTGTGGTATGGAGGCCATCAGTGTATGGCATTGCTGAGGTGTTATGGAATCCCAGGTTGCTTTGATAGTGACCTTGAGGTTGTCTGTAATGTTGGGTTTGGTGTCTATCATTGTCCTCTCTATATGGGGTTCAGGTGAGATGAGTTAAGCACAGCAATACCATGCTAAGCAAACCAGTTACTAGCAATTTTGGCACTGTGGCAGAGGCAGAGTGCTGCTGGTAAAGGAAATCAGCATGTACATAAAGCTTGTCAGCAGATGGAACCATGGTCTAAAATCTTCAGGTAGAAGGCTGCATTGACTCTGGACTTAAAACCTAGTGGACATGACAATTCTCTCAACGCTGCTTGTTGGTTGCAAAACTTTGAGACAATCTGTACATTTGAAGTTGTGTGTGTTACAATATACATTCCAACCTTTATCCACCACCTATGAGATGGTTAAAAGTGGAAATAGAAAGGACATTTATGAAGGCAATATAACCCAATATAAAGCAGTACTTACCATGCAGAGCAAGGTAACCATTTCACCCTTACTTCTGCTTGACCCTACAGAAAGACACAAATATATAATCAGGTTTTAAAAATCATCATTTTTGGGGCAAGGCCACTTGGCCTTCAGTTGAACTTAAATGGACTTAAATTACCACTTTCTTAAATGGTCAGAATTTTGTGAAATGCCAGATGAGCCATAGACAATGAAGAGATGATCAGAGTCTAATGAAAAATATATTTCTTACCTCATTTATCCTTCTTCTTGTTATGGAGTCATATTTGAAAACTTGCTGCCTACTACATTTCCGGCAAACTTAAATGACAAAAAATAAATAAATGAATAAATTATAAATTAACCATAAATGTCAAAACACTTTAACAATTTACACTTTAACAAATTCTTAACCCAGTTTCATAAAACCTGGGGACCAACATTAACCATTGTCCTTGAACTTTGAAAATATCAGAAAATACAGCTAAATAACTAAAGAATACATTATATTAAGGGCCATTCACACCAAGAACGATAACTATATAAAAAAATATTGTTCTCGTTAATATGATAAACTATAACGATAATGACATGGAGAACAATATCATTGGGGATCACTTTTAAAGTGATTTTGAGAACGATAAAAAGCTAACAGCCAATAAGAACCCTTCACATTTTAGCCATCACATTTATTAACACAAAGCGAAACTTTGCTTATCGTTGGTCAGTCTGGGCTCTTTTATCGTTATGGTTATAGTTATCATTCCTGGAATGAAGGGGCTGACTACTATTTGAGCTGACCACTGATCTGTGTGTGTGTGTATTCATCTCTCCTCAAGTGTGTATTGTTCATTGCTTTACTCCTAGTGTGTGTGTTCAGTACTGAAAGGTATGTATGTGAGGACAAATTCCTTTGTGTATTACAAAAATTTAAAATTACTCACTATTAACTGATTGACTGTACTTAAATTCACCTGGAAATTTCTGTATTTCATATATAATGATTACAAAAAGGGGAAATTAATGCATAGTGTGCTATGACCACAGTTCACTTACACTTTCTTTTTTTGGGGGGGGGGTTGTTCCTTCACAGGGAGAGAGACAGGGTATAAATTTAAAAGGAAAAATTTCTCCTTTTGTTGGTCCTGAGGCTGGGGCTCGGTCTGGGCCTCTGGCAGGTCCTGAGGCTGGGGCTCGGTCTGGGGCTCGGTCTGGGGCTCTGACAGGTCCTGAGGCTGGGGCTCGGTCTGGGGCTCGGTCTGGGGCTCTGACAGGTCCTGAGGCTGGGGCTCGGTCTGGGGCTCGGTCTGGGGCTCTGACAGGTCCTGAGGCTGGGGCTCGGTCTGGGGCTCGGTCTGGGTCTCTGACAGGTCCTGAGGCTGGGGCTCGGTCTGGGCCTCTGGCAGGTCCTGAGGCTGGGGCTCGGTCTGGGGCTCTGGAAATGTTGTTGTGGAGTTCCCTACAATATTGTATGTTAATTTTCAATATTTCCTCATCATAAAAAAAAACCCAGTTTAAAACTGTCATGACTTAAATTACACAAATCCTACCTTCTTTCATCAGTACAAAATTGTAGGCCTTTTTCATGGTGGCCACAATTTTTATGTTGTCTTCAGTGGGTGGCAGATGAGTCACCACATCGGCCGCCCACTTTCCAGAGACCTTATCTTTCTTGGCGTAAAAAAGAATTGGGACATAGCCCAATGCACTTAGTTTTTTTTACCTGTAATAAATAAATGCAGACAGCAAAAATTTGTTATTCCTACTGCATTATTTTCCATCCTATTGAAAAAAATTTCATTAAATATCCCAAGCTAGGAGCCCTCCCCCGGACAGCCCGTACGCCAAATACGCATAAACTTTGATCTAGAATCTAGATATAAAATCTTGATTATAAATGCACTAATAAATTAAAACATTAACATTTAACATTTTTTGTGATTATGACTAATCAAGTCAATCTGTTGTGTATCACCTGAATCACTTCACTCAGGTCATGATGAACCGTTCTTCCTGCTGCTTAGCTTTGCTTATTTGAATTAAGATAGCTGATGAATGTGGATAAATGTTTGATCATTAGTGATTCTAATCTGTAGTTAGCAATCTGGGTTTCTAACGGGAACACTAAAAGTCCTAACACCCTTCAAAAATAATTATATTGATTGGACACACAAAACAAAATATGATGACAAACATTAATTTTGACTGGACTCCCTCTTTGGCCACCTATCCACCTGATCCAAACGCTACAGTGGTAAATGGATAATTTAAGTAACAGAGATTGTTTTGGCTTTATAGCGGTTCTTGAATAAAGACTGATGGCATTCACATGCGCATTCTATTCCATGCATGCATGCATGTCAATAAAATGACAAATTAATTAAAATAATATTTTACACCAATGCCATCTATGACTACCTCAAATTAATTCACTGACAGATTAAACTTATTTTTGTAAAATGAGGCCCTTGCCCTATCATACAATATTAATGAAAGTGAAACAAATCATATTGCTTAATGAAATATGAGCATTTCTACTTACTGCAATATGGGCAGAGTCCACCACTCTTCCTGCATTTCTATTTTTTAGGACCCTTTCCCCCCACTTACTGCCCAGGTTTTTTTTTTTTTTTTTTTGGCTGCTACTTTGTTTTTGTGAGATGGCTGCGAAACAAGAGCTGCAGGTTTTGCAGCTCACCTGTGTTGGTAAAATTATACCAAAGTCAGACATCATATGATGTGGAAATGATCAAGATACAGTTTAACTTGGCTGTATACAGGAAAAAGAGGAACACAAGAAGCACAGTGCAATCCAGAATATGCATCTCTAGATTGACACAGGATTATTATTATTATAATCATACAGTGAAAGTGGCAGATGTAGACACCCAGGCTACTCTAATCAATGTTGCCTATCGCGTTTGGTGCAAAACAAGCAATCAAAATTTATATCAACCAGACGCCTTACATTATCACTGTTTTGTAACAGTACAGATATCATACAGGGTCATTTAGTAAGCGCATACTTTAGTGTCCAATTGACCTAATAATGAGAAATGTAGAACATTAAAACCAAATATTTGAATTATGGACATAATGCTCTATTCAACTTTCCCTCACCTGGTTAGGTGCTTGGCAGGAGGGGCAAGGCTTGAACTTCTTTGGAGACATTTTGAAATCTACATCACACACACACACACACACACACACACACACACACACACACACACACACACACACACACACACACACACACACACACACACACACACACACACACACACACACACACACACACACACACACACACACTTTATACAGTGCACTTTAGACAGCATCAACAAACACAACACAACTTATTGGCATAACCAATCATTTTTCATATGTGTCATTGTTATATATTTTCTAATTTACGTATTTTGGAAGCTACTTTGAATCAGTCAAAAATTGACGACAGCATTACTTATTACATTACAATGAATTGTTTTATTTCATATTGAAAAAATGTTATGCTACAGTGTAGTAGTTATGGATTCATTTGTATTGTCAATTATGGATTTATTTTGGTTGTGTATTATATAATTTTGCGTTGATTTTTAACAATTAGACTGTAAAACAAACCAATCTGGCAACACCGTTCTTCATTCTGAACATTTAGCCTATAATGTTGGATAATAGTTGTGGGCTAATGCAATATGTCTTAATGCAATACTTCAAAAAATATTACATCCCTCTATGATTGTATCTTACATGATTATATGCGACAAAAATTACCTTGAATTAAATTAGCTAACATGTGCTAACCCGCACATATGGTGCAGAAAGCTATATTTTTATAATGTCCTATTATTTATCGTCATAAGAAATGGCCACCTTACAAATCTAAAGTTTCTAAACACAACTTCTTGTCCTGATTGAACAGTTTTTGATGTGTAATTTGATGTGTAATCCATCTCTATTAATTAACCCTTATACTTACCGAGTAGAAAATCGCAATGAACCTTGGGATCGGCCATACGGTGACATCAGCGTTTAATTTTGAGGATTTAATAAAAATAAAATAATAATAATAAAAAAAGATTAATTGAACTCAATCGTAGCATATTATATTTATTATAATCAACAAACCTCCGCTAAAAATACGTTATCCAGCATGCTATAAATAAAGCAGTGTCATACCTGGACAAGAAAACGCTTAAACTGCTTACTTGCATGCGCCTTGGAGCGTTGTTAAACTCACCTTTTAATGCCCCTTTACCTGCAGTTGAGCGTTGCTTAGATCAAAATCACCTTTGAATGCCGTTTTACCTGCAGTTGAGCGTTGTTAAACTCACCGCTGAATGCGGTTGTACATCATGTGTGTTGTTAAACTCACCGCAGACGAACGCGCCAAACCTTTATATAGAGGGCACTTTGATATCCAATTGCGAGGGTTTTTAAACATCAAAAACCAGTCGGAGCGCCAGATAAAAATGATCTGGGGGCCACCATTTGACTCGCCCTGGCATAAATAGTTTTTGTAACATATTCCTTTTTATTTTTATTGATTGTACAGTCGACCCATAAGGCAGACAACGGGTTACGGTGTGCGGACCCAAGACGTCAAATTTCAACGCAGTTGAGTTCTATAGAAGTCTATCGGACTACCTTGCACGTTGAAAAATAACGCCAAAGGTATACCCATTGCGTTCAAAAGTGACGCCATGGTCCCTTGACCATGCGTCAGACATTTGACGAGTAGGGAGTGAGACTGTGTTGGGAGTGAAGGATGGCCCCCTCAGAGGCCAGGCCCACAGTTTCCATAACTCTGGGCGCGGATGCAGGTATCTCCCGCCCGCCTGAGAGAGGAGATCCCTCCTGGTCAGAATCTCCATCGGAGAGCCTTCCAGGAGAGATATCAGGTCCAAAAACCATATTCTGGTCGGCCAGTACGGAGCCACTAGAAGTACCTGGGCCCCGTCCCGGCGTACCCTCTCCAGAACTCCTGGTAGCAGGACAATCGGGGGAAATGCGTACAGGGGCAGCCTCGGCCACTCCTGTACCATGGCGTCCAACCCCAGTGGGGCTGGATGTGACAGAGAGAACCACTGAGGACAGAGAGAATTCTCTGCCGAAGCAAACAGGTCTATCTTTAGGACCCCTGGGATGTAAACTGCCCTGATGGAAAGCAGTTTCCCTTGGGCCCACAGGAGGATCTGACGTGCCAGTTTGTATAAGGGACGGGACCTCAGACCCCCTTGTGATTTATATAGGCAACCACCGATGTGTTGTCTGTCCTGACTAATACATGATGGCCCCTGAGGTCAGGCAGAAACTGTTTAAATGCAAGAAACACAGTGAGCATCTCTAGCCGATTTATGTGCCATAGCCGCTGGTGTTCCTGCCATAGACCCTGGGATGAACGGCCACTCATGGTCGCACCCAGAGGTGGGTAGAGTAGCCAAAATCTTTACTCAAGTAAAAGTACAAGTACTTACGTAAATATTTACTCAAGTAAAAGTAAAAGTATCAATCGTAATAGTTACTTGAGTAAGAGTAAAAAAGTATTAGATGAAAAAACTACTCAAGTACTTAGTTACTAGTTACTTTCGATCTGATTGATAAGATCCAAAACCCTGAATTTCATATATATATATATATATATATATATATATATATATATATATATATATATATATATATATATATATATATATATATATATATATATATATATATATATTAGGCTAAACAACATGTATATATATACAACAAATACAAATTGAATAGCCTAATATATATATATATATATATATATATATATATATATATATATATATATATATATATATATATATATATATATATATATATACATATTAGGCTATTCAATTTGTTTCGTTTTTAGCCTGATCTCATCAGTACCTATGGCAACGTTTTTGCAAACCACAAAATATGTACCAATACGCACATATTGCGACAGTTTCAAAGTGAAATGTCCACTGGGACGCTAAAAGCTTTTTTTTTTTTTTTCCAGAACAGATTTGCATGAATCTGACATGTTTTGTTACGTTGTTACATTGTTTTTAACGTACACCCACACTAAACCTACCCGAAAGTGTTAACAAAAGCAAATGTGACAAAAATGAAATTGTGTCCATGTATTTTTAGCTTGTGTTTAAAACTCGTCTTTGAGCTCTTTTATCATGACCCGATCGTTCTTCATGGGGTTCGTTCTCAAGCTATTTGCATTGCAAATACAAATCTGTATCAGCTGAGCTATCGAGCAAATCTGGTGAATCAGAAAAGCAGAACATGGAGTTGTGACGCAAAATTCAAAATGTTTTAGTTTACAAACCATAGACTAAAAAAATGCAGTTTTTCTGCTATACAGTGTTCATTTCTGTTGGAATTCCTGCAGTGTGTATTGGTACGTATTTTGTGGTTTGCAAAAACATTGTCACAGGTACATTTTGCCAATGAGGTTGCTCGTTTTATGAGGAAAAAAAAAAGATATATATATGTGCAGATGTGAACATTTGTTTGTGGACGTGTGTTCGCAGGATTCAAACGATTTGTCAGCTTGCACAAGACGCATATGAGGAAAACACTCGGACAGTGTGTATTACAATAAAGGAAAAGTGCCCATAGTTATCAAATTACCATTAATAGTGTTCAAATATAGCCATCATTGTACACTTACCGCTGTTTTCTCAGGTTGGAGCTGGAATTATTGTATGCTGAGATGTCAGTTCATTTTGGTGCACACGGCATGCATTAAATTATGAAACTGTTCTTTTTGACATCTTGGACTGAAAACAGGCTGAACTTGAGGCCACGTACGGGTGATCTCTCACACATCACCCTCTGATTCGGCCATCATCTTCTGACTAAACGCGCGCTAATTTTATGCGGGGGATGCGTATCCACCTCTCGCAAAGCAGCCTCTCCAACGTTTCGCGAGACTTGCGAAGCTTATTTTAAAATATATAATTAATCATCACCATTGACAGTAGCGGAGGAACGCCACCGAATGTAACGAAGTAAAAGTACATTTTTTTCACAAGAAATGTACTTGAGTAAAAGTAAAAGTACCCATTTTTAAATATACTCTAAAAGTACAAGTTACACAAAAAATGTACTCAAGTAAATGTAACGAAGTAAATGTAATTCGTTACTACGCACCTCTCGTCGCACCCCACACAATGAGGGAAGCATCTGTCGTTAGCGTTACGCGACGAACATGAGCCCCCAACAGGGGTCCCTGGGATAGAAACCCGGGATTTTTCCACATGACCAGAGCACGAAGGCATCGCCGTGTGACTTTGATCGTGCAATGCGGATTTCCCCTCAGGGAGAACCCTTTTGTTCTGAGCCACCACTGTAGCCGCCTCATGTTCAGCAGGCCAAAAGGTATCACGTTGGACGCAGCTGCCATGAGACCTAACAGTTTCTGGAACTGTTTCACAGTGACGGCACGGTCTAGCTTCGGTTCTTTGACTGCTGCCAGGATCGATGCTATGCGTGTTGGCGATAATTGCGCCCACATAATTACAGAATCCCAGTTCACGCCTAAAAAAGTGGTTCTCTGAGAGAAAAGCACAGGAGAAAGCACACTCTTCTTGGCGTTCAGCCTCAACCCCAATTTCGACATGTGTGCGAGAACAGCATCTCAATGCTGAACCGCCATCTGCTCCGTGTGAGCTAGGATCAACCAATCGTCAATATAATTCAGTATGCGGATGCCCTGCAGACGCAACGGCGCCAGAGCTGCATCCACACACTTGATGAATGTGCGGGGTGACAGTGCTAGACCGAAGGGAAGTACTCGATATTGGTATGCCTCTCGTTTATGCTCGACCCTATATGCTCGACCCTATAAGACCCTAATTCGCCATAGGTGTCAGGTTTTAAGATCGACTGAAGCGATACCTGAGAAGCATAAACACGGCACGGAACGTAATACTCGTTCCTCTCTCTCAGGGAACTGAGGTTACGAAAGTAACCGAGTACGTTCCCTTTCGAGAGAGGTTCCTCGTATTACGTATGGGGAACAGAATGTAAAGCGCAGTGTGTGCTGACTGACCCCGTATACCCAAAGCACATGTTAATAAACCCCCGAGAGACCGACAGAGGCGGCTTATAAGGGGAATGAAGAACCGGAAGAGTCGGTTCATTTGAACAGCTGATCGGACATAGTCGGATCTTATGATGAATGAATAAGTGCTTAAGGACTAATGTGTACAGGCCAAAACGAAAGACAATCTGTTTGCCAGGGTCAAGACAGAGCCTAGATGGAGAGAAGCCCTGCTTGTAGAGCTGGAACCTCCAATTTGTAGAATCTGATAAAAGTGGATGGAGAGGCCCAGCCTGCCGCTGCACAGATATCTTCCAAAGAAAAGCCACACGACCAAGCCCAAGATGAGGCCATGCCTCTAGTGGAGTGGGCTTTAACGCCTATAGGGCAAGTCAGGTTTTTAGACTCATATGCCAGCGAGATCGCGTCCACTATCCAGTGTGAGAGTCTTTGCTTCGTGACAGCACAACCTTTAGTGTGGCCGCCGAAGCAGACAAACAGCTGGTCCGACTGCCTGAAGGGGGAGGAGCGCTCCAGATACAGTCTCAAAGCTCTGACCGGGCAGAGTAGGTTGGCGTACACTGTGGAGTGGGCGCCGGGACATTTATAGCATGGGTGGGAGGGGTATATGAGTGGAGGAGTGCAGACTGATATGTGGGCACATTTACTACAGAGAAAAAGCTCTTTTTGAGATTTATTTGGGTCGCCGTGATAACGGCGTTTGTGTGCAGGCGAGTGCGTTTGACAACGGGCTCGTTGGCTGTGAAACTGAGGTCGGCAGTCCCCTGGGTGCAGGGAACTGGGAGACCGGGAGGGAGAAATGGTCCGGCCGAGGCGAGACCTGACCATCTCCTCTTTCTCCTTGCGGCTAGGACGGCTTCGGAGGCTCGGGGTTCAACACAAGCTTGGGTCGAGGTCCCCGGTGTTCAGGCTGCCTGCTGCGGTTCGTGGAGCGGGAGCGTTGGCGCGTTCCAGAAGAGAAGCAAGGCCGAGAAGGTGGCGCAGCCGGCTTAGCGGGTTGAAAGGGTGGCGGTCTACCTTAAAGGCATCCCCGGCCTGAAGAAGAGCTAGAGCGCTTGGGTAGGAAGTGCCTCATAGCCTGAGAAGCCTTTTGCGCTTCGGTGAAACGCTCCGCGAAGCCCACGACTGACAGACCGAAGGGACCGGTAGTAGAGATAGGGGCGTCCAAGAAGGAGGCTTTATCCGCGTCCTTCATCTCGGTCAAATTCAGCCAAAGGTGCCTCTCTAAGACCGTCAGGTTAGCCATATTCTTTCCAATGGCTTGCGTGGTGGCTTTAGTAGCACGAAGGGCCAAGTCCGTCGCGCTGCGTAGGTCCTTCAAAACTTCGGGGTCGGGGACAGACTTGGAGCTCGTGGCGGTCTGCGTCAAAGCGGGGGGCTCCGAGACAGAAACTGACCACTCGCTACCCGAAGCGGCAGTGGAGAGGCTGTCCTCGTCTTCCTCTGGCGAGGGGCCACCGAAGGAAACCGAACAGGCCGCTGCATGAGAGGGGCGCTGTTCCTCCTGAGTGAAGGTGACCGGCGAAGGCGAGGCACGCGGGGAATCATCCGGCGTGCAGTCGCCCGACCGCTCTGGCAGCCTCTGGTCGCGGCGTTTCTTACGGCGCGGCCCAGCGGCAGGAGGAGAGACCTGGTCGAAGGTGGCGAGGCGAGCCTGAAGGGTCTGCAGCGCCATCATATCACACTCAGGGCAGCAGCCCCTGGAAAGCGCGAGCTGTGCGTGGTCCCGACCGAGGCATGTCACACAGATGATGTGACGGTCGTCGCCGAGGAGAGGGGCTCTGCATGAGCCGCAGTTAATGCGAGGCATTTGCAACAACGCCTCGTGCTCTTTTAGAAAGAAGAGAGAATAAAAGGATACTGGCGCCGGATTCCGTAGCTGGAACGGCAGAGAAGGCAGAGACCAGGGGAATCCGTCGTCCTCAGCTGCAGGTTCCGCTGGTGCTTGTTCGACGGCGGTGCTTCTTCCGGAGGTCAGTGAAGGTGTCGCTGAAGGAGAAAAATTCTGACACCTATGGCGAATTAGGGTCTTATATAGCCTCCTGTATGCAAATATAAGCACCTTTTACGGCGGGCTTTCTGGAACTTTTCCATTGGTTCGTTCCTCTCAGCCGCCTCACCATAGGTTCCTGCAGTTGCCGCGGCCCGGCCAATCAGAGCGCTCCTCGCGCTGGGCTATGACCGTACAGTGGCACTACGCTTTACATGGATACCTTTATTAATAAAGTTTTGCTTCATATTCTCGAGAAAAGGAGTTTTTCCCCATACGTAATACGAGGAACCTCTCTCAAAAGGGAACTTGTGCACTGAAGACTTTTGCATGCATTGCATACAAAAACTATTGTCGATAGATGAAATTTGTGTTTTTGCATTGCATTGCATAAAAAACTCGCTTTGCAACGAAGAGACGGTGCCTTTGCATTGCATAGATCTCGTGCAAAGAAGACATTAGCGCTTTTGCTTTGCATATAACAATTCGCGGTGCATTGAAGACTTTTTGCATGCATTGCATACAAAAACTATTGTGCATTGAAGAAATTTGTGTTTTTGCATTGCATTGCATTTAAGTCGCTGTTTACTGAGAGTAAGTGTTTTTGCAATGCATTGGATTACCAAAAACTTGTGCAATGAGATTAGTTATTTTGCATTGCATTGCATACAAAAAAGCTTGCGCAATGCATTGCATACAAAAACATGCATGAAAACATGCAAAACCCAAATTTCTTCAATGCACAATAGTTTATGTATGCAATGCATGCAAAAGTCTTTAATGCACGAGTTTTTTCGTATGCAATGCAATGCAATGCAAAAGCACTAATAAAAACATGCATGCATTGCATACAAAAACTATGCATGCATTGCATACAAAAACTATTGTGCATTGAAGAAATGTGTGTTTTTGCATTGCATTGTATTTAAGTCGCTGTTCACTGAGAGTAAGTGTTTTTGCAATGCATTGAAATGAAATACCAAAAACTTGTGCAATGAGATTAGTTATTTTGCATTGCATTGCATACAAAAAGCTTGCGCAATGAGGAGATTAGTGCTTTTGCATTGCATTGCATAAAAAACTTGCTTTGCACTGAAGAGACGGTGCCTTTGTATTGCATAGAACTCGTGCAATAAAGATATTAGCGCTTTTGCTTTGCACACAACAATTCGCTGTGCAATGAAGATATACGTGCTTTAGCATTGCATTGCATAAGAAAAAAAACTTGGGCAATGAGGAGAGTCGCTGTGCATCGACGGCTGTAATGTCAACCTTTGAATTGCATAGAAAGCATTGTGGATTTAAGAATAAGCGCTGTTCCATTGCATTTATTATTTTGCTGTGCACTGAGAGTATAGCGCTTTTGCTTTTTGCATATAGCAATTCGCTCTGCAATGAAGTGCTTCTCATTGTGCTTTTGCATTGCATAAGAAAAAATCTTGCACAATGTGGAGATTTGAGCTTTGCATTGCATTGCAAAAAAACTCGCTTCGCACCGAAGTGACAGTGCCTTTGCATTGCATAGATCTCGGGCAATGAAGATATCAAGTGCTTTTGCTTTGCATATAACAATTTGCGGTGCATTGAAGAGATACGTGCTTTTGCATTGCAATGCATAAGAAAAAACTTGTGCAATGAGGAGGGTAGAGCTTTTGCACTGCATTGCATAAAAAAACTCGCTGTGCGTCGACGAGACAGTACCTTTGCATTGCATAGGATAAGCATTGTGGATTTTACAATTAGCGCTTTTCCATTGCATATAATATATCGCTGTGCTATGAACAGATTAGTGCTTTTGCATTGCATTGCATTGCATACGAAAAAAACTCGTGCATTGAAGACTTTTGCATGCATTGCATACAAAAACTACTGTGCATTGAGGAAATTAGTGTTTTTTGCATTGCATTGCATTTAAGTCGCTGTTCACTGAGAGTAAGTGTTTTTGCAATGCATTGAAATACCGGTCCCACTTTATATTAGGTGGCCTTAAGTACTATGTACTTAGATAAAAAAAATAAGTACAATGTACTTATTTTGTTCAAATTGTATTGCAAAACACCTTTGCTGAAATTGAGGTGGGATACGGGTAGAGTTAGGGACAGGTGTGGTGGTGTGTGTAAGTTTAAGGGTAGAGTTAGGTGTAAGGGAAGTGTCAACTGTGTAACTACAAATGTAACTACAGAAATTAATTACAGACGTAATTACATGCAGGTATTTTTTTAAATGTAAGTACAATGTAAAAACATGTATGTACACAATAAGTGCATTGTATCAAATGATTAATTACAATGTTACTACATTGTACTTAAGGCCACCTAATATAAAGTGGGTCCGAAATACCCAAAACTTGTGCACTTAGATTAGTTATTTTGCATTGCATTGCATGCAAAAAAACTTGCGCAATGAGGAGATTAGTGCTTTTGCATTGCATTGCATAAGAAAAAACTTGGGCAATGAGGAGAGTAGAGCTTTTGCATTTGAGTAGAACTATTGTGCTTTGAAGAAATTTGTGTTTTTGCATTGCAATGCATTACAAATTCGCAGTGCATCGACGAGACGCTGCCTTTGCATTGCATAGAACTCGTGTAATGAAGATTAGCGCTTTTGCTTTGCATATAAAAATTCTCTGTGCAATGAAGATATACGTGCTTTTGCATTGCATTGCATACAAAAAGCTTGCGCAATGAATGAGGAGATTAGTACTTTTGCATTGCGTAAAAATACTCGCTGTGCATCGACGAGACAGTACATTTGCATTTCATAGAAAGCGTTGTGGATTTAAGAATTAGCGCTTTTCCAGAGCATATCATATTTTGCTGTGCAATGAACAGATTAGTGCTTTTGCATTGCATTGCATTGCATACGAAAAAACTCATGCATTGAAGACGTTTGCATGCATTGCATACAAAAAATATTGTGCATTGAAGAAATGATTGTTTTTTCAGTGCATTGCATTTAAGTCGCTGTTCACTGAGAGGTGTTTTTGCATATATTCAATACGAAAAAAACTTCTCGGGTTACTATTGTAACCCTTGTTCCCTGAGAGGGAACGAGACACTGCGTCGTCGAGTGACGACACTCTGGGAACGCCCCCAGCGTGACGGCTCTGAAGTTTGAATGAAATCAGCCACCAATCCGATTGGTGCAACGTCATGACGTAGTAGGCGACGGCATACGCGGAAGCTATAAGAAGGCGCCGCCCCAAACAACAGACAGCCTTTGCGATGAAGCGAGCGCTCTACGTGTAGGTGTGGCGACGAGACGCAGTGTCTCGTTCCCTCTCAGGGAACAAGTGTTACAATAGTAACCCGAGACGTTCCCTTTATCGAGGGAACTTAACACTGCGTCGTCGAGTGACGACACTCTGGGAACGTTAATACCCACTATGCCACACCGAAACGCGCACATCCTGGTGTGAAGCTGGGAACCAGGCACACTCAGGACACAAGCACTCTAGCACCCGGCGTAGCCGGGAGGTCCAGCTTATAAAATCATATAAAGGTGTGTGGATTAGCCCAACCCGCTGCCTCACAAATCTCAATAAGTGTGGCTCCTGAAAGGAGGGCCACCGAGGAGGCCAAGCCCCTCGTAGAGTGAGCCCTCACGGCCATGGGTGAAGGCATATTGCGCACCCGATAAGCCGTGGCTATAGCCTGCACGATCCAGTTACTGATAGTCTGTCTCGCCGCAGGCAACCCTTTCTTAGGGGGGCCAAAGCACACCAAAAACTGGTCCGACTTCCTCCAATGAGCTGACCTGTCCAGATAGACCCTCAGTGCCCTAACAGGGCAGAGCAGGTGCAGCCTAGCTTCCTCTGCCGTCACCTGAGGCGGAGGATTAAAAGCCTGAAGAAATACTGACCCCATCCCCGTAGACGGGACCTTGGGCATGTAGCCCGGTCTGGGGTGCAAGATAGCTTTCACCCCGCCTGGGGCAAACTTCAAGCAGTTTGGCGTGACCGCCAAGGCCTGGAGGTCCCCCACTCTCCTCAGAGAAGTGATAGCGAGGAGAAAAGCCACCTTCAGGGTCAGATTTCTCGCCTCAGCCGACTCCAATGGTTCGAAGGGGGCCTCAGCCAGCCCTTCGAGAACCACTGCCAGGTCCCAAGCTGGGACTCTGGGATTAGCCGCAGGCCTCAGACTCCTAGCCCCACGGAGAAACCGCACAACCAAGTGGTGTCTGCCCAGTGGGCCCCCTTCCAAAGGCGAGTGGAAAGCCCCTATGGCAGCCACATACACCTTTAGAGTGGATGGGGTCAAACCGGCGGAGAAACGGTCTTGAAGGAACTCCAGCACTGAGGCGACTGCGCAGTCAACTGGGTTCACCCCCCTTTCTCTACACCAGCTAGTGAAGACATTCCACTTCAGGCTATACAGTTTCCTCGTAGAGGGAGCCCTAGAGCTGAGAATGGTCTCTACGACCTCTTGTGGCAGACCCTCCTCTAGGTACTGTGCCCCCTCAAGGGCCAGACCTAGAGGTCCCACAACTCTGGCCTGGGGTGGAATATCATTCCCCCTGCCTGAGACAGCAGATCCCTCCTCAGAGGGACCTGCCATGGGGTTCCGTCTAGAAGTGCCACAATGTCGGAGAAACAAGCTCGGGACAGCCACTGGGGTGCCACTAATAGGAGGCTGATGCCCTCCCGGTGGACTCGCTCTAGAACTCCCGGGAGCAGAACGATCGGGGGAAATGCGTACAGACGCCGCCTCGGCCACGTCTGTGTCATGGCATCCAGCCCCAATGGGGCCGGAGGCCTGAGGCCGAACCACAGCGGGCAGTGGGTCATTTCTAGAGATGCAAACAGATCCACTTCCACCGGGCCGAACCTCTCGCACATGGCCTCCACCACCTCCGGGTGGAGCCGCCACTCCCCGGGCCTCAGCCCCTGCCTCGACAGGACGTCCGCTCCCTGGTTCTGGTCCCCTGGGACATACATCGCTCTGAGAGACGACAGTTTCCCCTGGGACCACAGGAGGATCTGATGCGCCAACCTGCATAGTGGGCGCGACCTCAACCCCCCCTGGTGATTCAGATACGATACCACTGACGTGTTGTCGGATCGTATCAGGACATGGTGGCCGTGGAGGTCCGGGAGAAAGCTCCTCAAAGCTTTGTAAACCGCCAACATTTCCAAGCAATTTATGTGCCAGGAGGAATGTTGGGGTCCCCACAGACCCGTCATGAACCGGCCTTCCATGACCGCGCCCCAGCTCGTGAGGGAGGCGTCTGTTGAAAGGATCTTCCTGCAACATAACGCTCCTAACACAGGCCCTTTGGACAGGAACCTCGGATTTTTCCATATGACGAGGGAATGAAGGCATCTGCACGTTACCCTGATCATACGGAAAGGTTTTCCCCTCGAGGAGAACCCCTTGTAGCGACTCAGGCGAATCAAACACACAATCGCCAGTTACATTTAACAAATATGTTTTGAATGCTTTGTGCTTAGTAACAGACCTTCCCCCAACACAACAGAGAAAGATTCTCCGTTACCTGGAAACCATCTGATAAGACGTTTTACGGCCCAAAAGAATTTGGCCACACGAAAAGTCCAGAGTTAAAGCTTGTAAAACACACGCTTTTGCCTCAAATTATAGACAACCATCTATAAATAAACATGCACCCCAGGACATTGTATGTATATTAACACATAACTGTTTTGTAAAATGTTTCTTCTGTGTGGTATTTTGCATCTTTTGGTCTTTTTACTAGTTCAGGTAACCTCATATATGTCATGTCTCCTATCAAATTAATGCTCACTTCACGACTTACACTTCCATGTATATAACTTATTCAGAAAATGCAGTGTGTGTTTGTTGCATTAATTAGAGTATGAATAGTCAGAGACCCACTGATTCAAGCTTGAAACAAAGAGCCATAAAATCTCCAGAGGAATTTCCCGCTTGGAAATCCCAACAATCTCATTGGTCGAGTCTACCCCAGGAGGGCGTGACTACTCCCAGACCTTAAAAAGAGGTGCTCGGATGCCCTCCCTCTCTCTCTCTTCTCTCTCTGGCTGAACCAACACGTCATCGTGGCTGGCCCTTGAGCCAGGCCACCAATGCAGGCCCTCCAAGCAGGCCCACGCACGACTATTGGACCAGCAGACAACAATCTCTTCCCCTCGTCTCTTCCTCCTCTTCCCTCCTCGCTTCGCTTTTGCATCACATCAAATTCCTGGCCCTGAGGGCATTTCTTCAGGGAGAACACAGAGCATCTCTAGAGCAACCAGCCGCTCCACCCCGACCTCGGAAAGAACCGCCGGACACGCAGGACATTTGAACTCGGAACACACGCACACACGCGAGAAGCCAAAACTAAAGCAAGTATTCTTATTTCCAAATTCAAACTGCTGTTAAGAGGGTGTGTTATTTTCCCGTTGGGACAAGTTAACTTCTTGAGGCCTCTGTATTTGATGAACTAAAGGAAAGCTGCTTCTAATCCCTAATTCTGTTTCTCATCCCTATCTCTCTTTATCTCTCTAATTTTAGTCTATTCATTATTCTCATTTATGTATTCTTTCGTTACTATCTATATTTCTACTCTCTTGATGCATATTTAGTGTGTACTTTCTGTGTGAATCGTAGTGTTATTTTTAGTCTGTGTTTATTAAACTTCCAAAAGACATTTAATGAGTTGAATCTGTTATTCTTCCACATACACGAAGTCAATGAAACTTACGATCTAATGTTACCTAACTGCTTATGCTACTATTTTAGCAAAGTAAACTGTACGACCATTTGAAATATTGAACTTGTCCTGATCAGTAACGTTGATGTTTCTTATGCGCTCGTAAAGCAGTAATCCCTTATTGAGAATTGATTTGAAATTCTATAACTAATTTGCAGGACAAACTTGGTAAGATAATTTCAAGCAATTCCGTAAAAGGGTTACTTGTATTTAATTAAACATTTTTCCCTAGCGGAAATTTTTAATACGTAATGAATGACTAGCAAATTATATTCATAAATTCATGAATATTGAATATTAAATCCCTTTTGAGTTAATTATTCCCCGAGACATTAAACTCACAGTCGTTGTTGTTACACCCTTGGTCCCTAGCCACCACTGGAGGGGCCTCATGTATAGCAGGCTGAACGGAATCACGTTGGACGCTGCTGCCATGAGTCCCAGCAGTCTCTGAAACTGCTTCACAGTGCGGCTGTGGCCTAGCTTCATTCCTGAGACCTCCGCCAGTATGGAACCCACCCGTGCGGGAGACATGCTCGCTCGCATCGAGGTTGAGTCCCATACTACACCGAGGAACATGGTCCTCTGGGTGGGTGTTAACACGCTCTTGGCCGTGTTTAGTCTCAGCCCCAAGCACCTGAGATGGGCTAAAACGCGGCTGGGACGGCGCACGTACGCGGGAAATCGATGTGGCCCGAAGCGTTGTTAACAACGGGAACGCAGCATCGATTTCCCCAGAGTTGCGGGTTCGGAACAACCTCGGTCGTCCGCCCCCGGGAGGGCCAGCTCTGAGCGGTCCTGCCGCAGCTAGGACTGCTTGCCAGAAGCCTTCTTCGCCTGAAGGACTTCCCTCAAGTCGCCCTTCGGCTTAGAAGACTTCTGGCGAGAGCGCCGCCTCCTTTGCCAGGCTCCCTCGGGAGGGGCGCAGGAAGCGACGCTCTCCTTCTGCGCCTGCCTATGGGCGCTGGCGGAGGGCCAGGACTGTCCTCCAGAGACCTCCCTGCTGGCTACAGGAGGCCCCTGGCGGCGAGGGAGGTACTGCCGGAAAGCCGCCGACTGCTTCCTCACCTCCTGGAATCTCTCGACGACGCTGTTGACTGCGTCGCCGAAGAGACCCACAGGAGCTATCGGGGAATCCAGCAGGAAAGATTTCTCCTTCTCCTTCATCCTCGATAGGTTCACCCAGAGGTGTCTCTCCACGCACACCATGCCAGCCATAGAGCGGCCGATAGCACGGGCCGTCTCTTTGGTGACGCGGAGAGACAAGTCGGTAGCGTTCCGCAGCTCTGTAATATCGTCCGGTGACGGACCTTCTCCCTCATCTAGCTCCTTAAGGAGCTCAGCTTGGTAGGCCTGCAGTACCGCCATGGTGTGCAGACAACTACCAGCTCTCCCGGCCGCTCGGTAAGCCCTGCCCACCAGGGACGACGTGTCCCTGCATGGCTTGGTGGGCAGGACAGGGGCTTTCAGGGACGCTGCTGCGAGGCAGCGTCTCATAGCCAGCCTCAGCCGCGCCCACAACACACCCGAAGTCGAGAACTGGGGGTGTCGATAGGCGCGACGAGTACGGTTTTCCCCAGGATTTGCACAACTCATTGTGCAAATCCGGGAAAAACGGCAAGCCCCTGCGTGGCGGCTGAACACGCTTTTTGAAGAAGCGCCCATCCAACCTGCTCACAGGCTGGACTTTCACCTCTTCCTGTGGCCAGTCGATGTTGAGTTTGGCCACAGCACGTGTCAGCACATCCACAAGCTCTTCTTGAGCAGGAGAGTGAAGAGGTGAATTCACCTGCACTGACGCGATAAGTTGGCGGATGTCGATTCCCAAGGCGGTTGGCAACAGCTGGATTGTGAGTGGACAGGAGAGTGTGGAGGGAAGTGACGGATCAGGAAATGAACGAGGAGAGATGGAAGTAGGTGGCAGGATGTATGAAAAATGGGAGACGACTAGGAATAATAAACGGAAAAAGAAAAGGAAAGATAAAACAGATGAAAGTGACTCGGATAGGGAATCGAATATACAGGATGAGCGGAGGGAGGAGTATGTGATCTTTGCAAAACTTGTGGATGAAGGGGATTCGTTTGGAGGTATGAATCCAATGCAGCTAACGAAATCTCTTAATAGGGAAATAGGTGAAATAAAGAGTGCTAAAGTATTAAGAAATGGAGCACTGCTGGTTGTGTGTAAGGATGAAAGACAAATGGGGAAAGCAATCAAAATAAACATGATAAACAAAAAGAAAGTGGAGTGTTCTATGACTTATAGGAAATTCGCAAAAGGAGTAATTACAGGGATTCCGGTAAACGTATCAGTTGAAGAGGTGAAAAAAAACATAACAAATGTAAAAGTAAATGATGTTAGACGTCTAAAAATAAACAGGAACGGAAATATGCAAGATAGCCTTTCAGTTATGATCAATTTTGATCAGGAAAAACTCCCGGAGAGAGTGTATATTGGTTTCATGTGTTATGATGTGAGGCTCTACATTCCACCTCCACTTAGATGCTTTAAATGTCAGAGATTTGGACATGTGGCAGCAGTTTGCAAGGGCAAGCAAAGATGTGGTAAATGTGGTGGTGAGCATGAGTATGGAAAATGCCAAGAGGGTACAAAGCTGAAATGTTGTAATTGTGGTGGGGAACACAGTTCTGCCTACAGAGGATGTGAGGTTAGCAAGAGGCAAGCTGAAGTGCAACGTGTCAAGGCTGTACAGGGAATTAGCTATGCAGAAGCAGCAAGGAAGGTTCCAGGAATTGTGTCGATGGTTAGACAACCAGGAAATAGGAGCAAAGAAATGAATATGTGTCAAGGATGTGATAAGCTGAAAGAAGAAACTCTGATAGTGAAAAGGAATGATTTTGTAATGTTCATGGCGGAGATTATAAACTGTTCTGCTCAGACAAAAAGCCGAAATGAAAGAATTAAAATAATTGTTAAATCTGCAGAGAAGTATCTAGATGTGAAAGGGCTGCTATGGGAGACCGTTAGAGATACCCTTAATGTAGAGACACAGTCTTCTCAGGCATGTGCTGGATCATCTTAATGTTTTTGACAATACTATAGTGGAATGCAAGAAGTTTAATTGCGAATGGTCAAGAGTTTAAGAAATATATAGATAATTTAAAAGAGAAACCTAACGTCCCCGGTTACGTATGTAACCTTAGTTCCCTGAGAACAGGGAACGAGACGCTGCGTCAGCTGACGCTATGGGGAACGCCTTCAGCGTGACAGGTGTCTGAAATCGCTATCAAATCACAATCCTACTGACCGTCGGCAGCTGGTGATGTCATCACCGTGCGACCAGGAAGTATAAAAAGGCACCGTGCCAACATGACAACATCCGCTTCGTCTGAAGGGACTGTGGGCAGGCACACCTTGAAGCATGGCCATGTGACGCAGCGTCTCGTTCCCTGTTCTCAGGGAACTAAGGTTACATACGTAACCGTGGACGTTCCCTTTCGAAAGGGAACTCGCGCTGCGTCAGCTGACGCTATGGGGAACGATATACCCACGCCGCCATGCTGAGGGGAGTGCACGCCCCTTACTGGCAGTGAGAACTGCCTGGACGAGTGTTCGCGGAAAGTCTGAACCACTCCCCCTCTAGCCACACAGGCTGCCAGTGACATCATTCCCCACGGTCATAGCCCAAGCTATATGCCTAAGAGAGAACCTAAACAAGTTTTAACTGAGGTTTCCTACTCTCGGCTTGCTCGAGGGCCTGGGACCTACTGCTTTGAAGGAAGGAGTCCCTTAAGGGAATGTGGCTAGGGGACCCGAGGGCGCCACCAGCCGTCACTAATTCGGGAAAACCCTTCACCGAATGCCACCAGGGAGGCCTCACCTGGCATCACTTCTGTGGGACACCCCAGCTTGGCCAACCCTGTCTGTCAAAACAGAGCCTCCGGACATCGCTCTACTTATGAGCATCCAGACTGAGGGACTGCAAAGTGGCAGTGTCCTCCTCAGACCGGAACTCGGAGACGGGAATCCTGGAGAGCAGTACTCAGCTTAGTGCTTCTTACCCTTGCCATCGAGGGGAGTCTCCTCTGCTCGATCCTAGGATCTACTGAGCACATTTATTACAGGGGTGCTCAGGAGGCCTAAAAAAAGGCCTATGGACTGATCTACCCGGGAGGCCCCGAGGGGGGCCTGCCCGTCTGATCAGATTTAAGCGGCCGTAAGCTCGCAGACGACCCTCAATGAGGGGAGCTCTTAAGCCAGCTTGGTAGGTAACCCATGCTGTAGGCTAGCCAGTCCCTGTCCTGAAGGGACTGCACAGCAGAAACGGAGTCTCGTTGTGCTAGGGCATAAGCCCGCCCTTGAGTTATACCGGCGCAGGCCGGGACCCACCGGCGGGCAGCCGCTAGCTGTCAGCCCAAAGCCAATTATACGTTCCTGTTCCAAGGAACCGTTTCCCCTCCAGGGAGGCCATGAGGCGCCTCCACCCAGCACCGTTAGTGTTAGCTGTTTGCTGTTAAAAGCCGCAGGAAGGTGGCTTTACTGGTTCCTCAGGGGGCTCATGAGGCTATAACGCCAGAAGCCACCCACGCTAATGGCTAGCGTGTCACCGAGACCTTGGTCCGGGAATCCTCTCCCAAAAAGGCCCAAAGAGGCCTGACAGCATACTACACTGGCCTAACGAGCGTCCCAGCTCGGGGCTCACCCTCAGGCGGCCTGCAGGCAGGTGGCTTTACTGGTTCCTCAGGGGGCTCATGAGGCTATAGCGCCAGAAGCCACCCATGCTAATAGCTAGCTTGTCACCGAGACCTGGTCCGGGAATCCCTCCCAAAAAGGCCAAAAGAGGCCTGACAGCATAATACACTGGCCTACCGAGCGTCCCAGCTCGGGGGCTCACCCTCAGGCGGCCTAGAGCGGCCTACTTCCTGCCAGCCAACGTGCAAACTGTTGGGAGCTGTTGTGTTCCCGGGGCTCGCCTCCAGGGAGGCCTGTTTGATGCCTACGTACAGTCCGGTCTTTTTAGGGCGGCCCGGAGAGGCCTATTGCCGAATGGCAGTTCCCTATTAGATTGGTGACATACGGTGCTTATCCGATGGCAAATCCCACCGGAAACCCCGCAGGGCCGGGAAACGACCATAGGACGGCCTGAAGCGGCCCGTCCCTGATAGCAGACTATGCTAGCCGCCTGGCTAGCACCTGCGCACACTGTTGCAAGACCTGGGAACCGGGGCTCACCCTACAGGCGGCCTCAAGCGGCCTAGATCCTGTCAACCAATGGTCGGAACCCTAGGTCACCCCCTCAGGGGACGCCATGTGAGGCGTGCTGAAACTCAGCGAGCCCTTAAAGTCGGGCTGACAGTGGCTGTCTGCTGGCTGATGAGGACTGGGTATCCAGTCACTACCTGGGGACTCATCCCCAGGGAGGCCGTTAGGGGCCTACTTATGACGAGGTTTCTACTGCAGCCGACATCGTTGGGGGAGAACCCTCCCCGCTCACATGGGAACTCACCCGCAGGGAGGCCTACTGAGGCCTACCACCTGACCCAGAGTTAACTGCCCGGACTGCCTTGGCTGGCGTCTCCCGCCAGCCAGCCTTCTATAGTCGGTCCGCCACAGCGGCCCATAGCAGCCTTCTGCGACGGCGCAGTCTCTCAGGCAGCGCCTACCAGCATGGACCTAAAACACAATGCCCACAGCAGTGCACTCAGCATAAAACGCCATGAACCCTCTAAAGCGAGGGGAGTACAACTTACGCCACCTGCCTCCAGGGCGGCCGTCTGGACGTCCAGCGGTCCGCCGTCCGCGCAAGGGCGTCTGCCGTGACAGTGTTTCGACTCCAGGGGAGTATCCTACCAACCGATGCTTTCAGATGGTTGCGAAGTACAGCTCGACCCGAGCCTAAAAGGTGAAGCAGAAGACACAGAGCAGAAAGTGAAAGACATTGAACACACACCACCGGCCATTTCCTGAACCAAGCCGGGGGGCCGCCCAGAAGTGGCAGCCGCACTAGCTCTGGGGGGCGGGGCTAGCAAAACCAGTCTAACTGCGCACCGCGAAGAGACGCCTACCCCGTCCCCACGACCACTGGTGAGTCGCGATACATTCTGCTATACACCTTTTTGCATTAATAACAACCCCTTAATAACAACCCCCAAATGCAGAAGGGGGGTGGGCATTGGCCGGACGACCCTACTACGGGGAGGCCGGGTAGGGATACAAAGCTCCTGCGGGGATACCGGCAGGAGCCCGGGGCAACTGCCAGGGCGATATGCCACCGCGAGACGCCACCGTCATCCCATCAACAGCCTAGGCCAACTTGATGCACTAGCATCGGTCTGATAATCCCACAACAACGGCCCTAAAAAGGACTGGGACAGACCTTACTGTAGTTCATGCGCTAGCCTAACCTCACAAATTAATCTAGATATTTCACTAGCAGAGGTGCCAACGCTACCCAGAGGTGGCTACAGCTAAAAACGTTCGCCAGGAGAACATATGTCAGTTTATATCGCCGCTACATGCCCGCGGCATGTGCGGTGGCCTCAACTGCTCATATTACACATATCCAGAAGAGAAAACAGCCTTTATAAACTACTGTTGCTACACTAGCAAACATACAGCCTACATAAACACACTGTGTTTATACAAACATCGTTCTAGCCACCTTTACCGGGGAACTACAGGCCCACTTCTCCAACTGTTACACTTTTCTTCATCTTTTGTAGACAAAATATCCCTCAGGGAAGCATAGAGTCCAAACATACGGCATTGAAAAGAAGAATGTTTGCCCTAAAAGGGGACTCACCCGCTGTCTTCAGTGCCTCATCGCTTCATGTAACATGCATGCTTCGGCGCACTAACCTGAGGGCTGGGCGCTTTATTCTCACATGTAAGGCCGAGGAGTCGGCCGCGAAATCCCGCTTTTCCCAGAGACGATGCCCTGTGTGCGGGCAGAGCACACACCGGCCTGGCAGGCCTTCGTCAGAGTCTCACCTCCGCTCATCATCAGCCCGCGCGGCCTGGTGTAAAGCGCGCCCGGGGAGAAAACAGAAAAACAACAGAAAAACAAAGGAGGGGACACAACATCACTTCCGCGCCCTCGGGGGCGGAGACTCACCACCTCGCTTCCGGCGCTGGAAGCGGTTCTTCTCCCCGATGTCCCTCCTCCTGTTGCGGGTGTCCCGCCTCTTCCACGTCCTACTCCTCCACGGAGGGGGCGCACGAGAGGCCACGCTACTGCGTTGGCCCATTTTCCTTTTTTTTTTTTTTTTTTGATGGGCCAGGGACACCCTCCTGCCTGGGCGCCACCCCAGACCTCAGCGGAATACACGTTCTATACGCCGCTGAGCGCGCCCTCGCCTCTCTGAACCTTCCCACCACCGCCTCGACGGAGGTGCCGAAAACTCAGAGGGCGAGCCACCGAAGCCTCTCCGTGGCTACCATAGCCGCCATCGACCGCCCGATGGCGACTGCTATGTGTTTGGCCGCCCGGAGAGAGAGATCCGTGGTGCGCCACTCAGCCATCGCATCAGGGGGTAGTCCCTCCCCCTGATCGAGGTCCCTCAGCAGGCCAGCTTGATAAGCCTGCAACACAGCCATTATGTGCAAGGCTGCCGCCGCCTGACCCGCCGATGTGTATGCCCTGCCATTAAGACGTGAAGTCGTCTTTAATGGTTTCGATGGCAGGGCTGGAGCTCTTAGTGTCGACGGCCGCCCGGACGCGAGACAGTTCGCGAACGTATAGTCGATGGGCGGCATCGACACATACCCTGCCTCGGCCAATCCCCCGAAATCAGCAAAATTAAAGCGCTGATGTCGATGGATTCGCGCCGAGTAGGGTTTCTTCCATGCCCCCACGACCTGCTCGTGAAGGTCGGGGAGGAATGGAAGGCTCCCGGGAGCTGGGCGGCTATGTATCACATCCAGCAGCTCCCCATACACGGGGCAGGATGGCTGGGAGGATTTGGCCTCAGCCTCATTTTCCTCCTCATCCACAGCCATCCTCTGATCGACTGGAAAATCACGGGCTGACGAAGAGGAGGAGTCTCCATCCGACTCCTCCTCCGTCCGCCTGCTCTCGCGACCTGGCTGATCGTCCGCGAGCACTGTGTTCTCCAGACGATGAGCCAGATCCATCTGGGAGCCCCAGGACAAACGGCGCCGTTCAGCCTCGGCATGAGCGGGACCGCTCCCAGATGCTGGCTCTTCTTCCCTCGAGAAGAAGACCAAGCGAGAGCGGAGCGTCCTCAGTCGGAAAACGCTCGCAGTTTGCGCAGGAAGCCCCCTCGAGAACCTCCCGGGCATGCTCTTCCCCCAGGCAGAGCACACAAAGGGTGTGCGTGTTCCCAGGCGTGAGAAACCTGGGACACGGATCAGCGCACTTCCTGTACGCTCCCTTAGATTTACGTGTGCACTTCATTTTAGAAAGACTTTCTAGCGAACCAGACAAAACAGTCCCTGAAGACGAAAGGATGTTGTCATGTTGGCACGGTGCCTTTTATACTTCCTGGTCGCACGGTGATGACATCACCAGCTGCCGACGGTCAGTAGGATTGTGATTTGATAGCGATTTCAGACACCTGTCACGCTGAAGGCGTTCCCCATAGCGTCAGCTGACGCAGCGCAAGTTCCCTTTCGAAAGGGAACATAATATGTATTCAGGAAACATGGTTAATACCACAATTGGATTTTTTAATAAAAGGATATAATGTAATAAGAAGAGATAGAGAATCTGGTAGAGGGGGAGGAATAGCAACATTTATACAAAATGGAATGAAATATAAGGTAGTAGAAATAAATAAAGATAATGAATCAATTATAAGTAAGATATGGACTGAAAGAGGGTGTGTAGATATCATAAATTACTATAATCCATGTGGAAAATTAAGTCAAAATATTTTAGAAGCTGTTGTTGGTCCTTTGTTTGACAATGTAGTATGGTGTGGAGATTTTAACTCTTATAATTCATTATGGGGAAGTAATAAAACTGATGTGAATGGCCAACTTATTGAAGATTTTATTGATGATAATGATTTAGTGTGTATTAATAATGGAGAAGGAACGCGATATAATAGTTTACAAAATACAGAAACGGCACTAGACCATACGTTTGTATCTACACTAATAGCAGGGATAAGTGCATGGAGTGTGATCAAACATACTACAATAGGGAGTGATCATTATCCTGTAGTGACTACAGTTGGTACTAAGATATGTTATGAAAAAGAAAATAGAAGTCCTAGATGGAAATTGGAGAAGGTAAATTGGGAAGTTTTTCAAGTAATATGTGGAAATAGATGTATGACTCTACTAGAGGAGAACCAAATGGATGTAAATGAATTCAACAAAAAGCTAGTAAGTGAAATAATTCAGTCAGCGGAGGAAGTAATACCCAAAACTACAGGAATTAGACGTATCAAGAACGTACCCTGGTGGAATGATGATTGTAAAGTAGTTGTGAACGCAAGAAATAAAGCATTTAGGCAACTTAAAAAAAAGCATTCTATGGACGCCATGATCAAGTATAAATGTGCCCAGGCATTAGTAAGGAAAACAATAAAAATACAAAAGCGTATTTTTTGGAGGCAGAACTGTGATAGTATTGGAAGAGAAGTGCAACTGTCAGAATTATGGAATATGATCAGAAAAATATGATCGGGGGGGGGGGGGGGGGGGGGGGGGTTGAAGGAATTATGAGTTACCAGTGTTGGTCGGTGCAGACAAAATGGCTGTTAGTAATATAGATAAAGCCAAACTTCTAGTACAATCTTTTAAGAAAGTTCATAGCTCAGACAATCTTTCAGAAGAAGCTAGGTAGAGTAGGAGTAGAACATTAATGGACTACCCAAATATATTAGAGAAAGATGAGATGTCAGATAGTTTACTTAACCTTCCTCTAAACATGTTTGAGTTAAGAAGAGCAATTATAAGTGCTCGGCAGACTACTCCTGGGAAAGATGGAGTATGTTACAAAATGTTGGCACACATGACAGATACTACACTGGAAATCGTTTTAAAATTATTTAACCTAATTTGGGATACTGGTCAACTCCCTATTGTTTGGAAACAAGCAACAATAGTACCTATTCTTAAACCTGGGAAAAACTCATCAGATCCTACTAATTATAGGCCTATTGCCTTAACTTCTCATTTATGCAAAGTAATGGAAAGAATAATCACAGAAAGAATGATGTACTTCTTTGAGAGTAAAGATCTATTATCTCCTTATCAGAGTGGATTCCGAAGGGGTCGGAATACAATGGACTCTGTATTATGTCTAGAGTCAGACATCAGAAAAGAAACAAAGTAACAAAGAAGTAGTAATAGCTGTTGTTGTTTTTTTTGATGTGGAAAAGGCATATGATATGCTCTGGAAAGAAGGATTATTAATAAAGTTAAAGTCTTTGGGAATTGAAGGTAAAACATATAATTGGGTTCAAGATTTTTTATTAAACAGGAAAATACAAGTAAAAATAGGTGAAGAATACTCCAGTGTGTATACAGTGGAGAATGGAACACCAGAAGGTAGTGTATGTAGTCCGTTATTGTTTAATATAATGATTAATGATATTTTCTCTCAAGTTGAACAAAACATTGGAAAATCTTTATATGCAGATGATGGGGCTTTGTGGATTAGAGGTCGTTTGTCAGGACAGGAATGGGGAGCAAGTAGAACATCTCTACAAAATATGTACTGGGCACTCATGAGGTCTGTCTTTGACTATGGATGTATAGCTTATATGTCGGCAGCAGAATCAAATCTCAAACAATTAGATGTATTGCAAGCTCAAGCCTTAAGAATCTGTAGTGGATCATTTAAAACATCCCCAGTATCATCAATGCAGGTGGAGATGGGAGAAATGCCTTTAGGCATCAGGCGAATGAAGCTGATGTTGACATATTGGGTTAATATCCAGGGACAAAATGTTTTGCATCCTGTCAAAAGTGTATTGAAAGAGTGCTGGGAACATAATGAAACAAACTATGTAAGTTTTGGTTGGATAGGTGATGCTAAGGGTAGGAATATAGGTTTATGTCAATTACAGTACAGCAATGCAGTATCAATATCCTCCATCCCTCCATGGTTATTCCCCTCCCCTGCTATTGACCTCAATATAAAGCGAGAAATAAATAATAAATCTAAACAAGTTCCAGTGTGTCATATAGTGAGGAATTATTTTGAGATGCATTTCCAAGATTCAGTGGTTTTATTTACAGATGGATCAAAAGATCCGGATACAGGATATGCAGGGGCAGCTGTATATATTCCAACATATGATTTTTATATCAAGAAAAGAGTTACCAATCATTTGTCAGTTTATACAACAGAGTTATTAGCGATATTATTGGCCTTGCAGTGGTTAGAGGAGAAAGAACGTCTCGGGTTACTATTGTAACCCTTGTTCCCTGAGAGGGAACGAGACACTGCGTCGTCAAGTGACAACACTCTGGGAACGCCCCCAGCGTGACGGCTCTGAAGTATGAATGAAATCAGCCACCAATCCGATTGGTGCAACGTCATGACGTAGTAGGCGACGGCGTACGCGGAAGCTATAAGAAGGCGCCGCCCCAAACAACAGACAGCCTTTGCGATGAAGCGAGCGCTCTACGTGCAGGTGTGGCGACGAGACGCAGTGTCTCGTTCCCTCTCAGGGAACAAGGGTTACAATAGTAACCCGAGACGTTCCCTTTATCGAGGGAACTCAACACTGCATCATCGAGTGACGACACTCTGGGAACGTTAATACCCACTATGCCACACCGAAACACCCACATCCTGGTGTGAAGCTGGGAACCAGGCACACTCAGGATGCAAGCACTCTAGCACCTGGCGTAGCCGGGAGGTCCAGCTTATAAAACCTTATAAAGGTGTGTGGATTAGCCCAACCCGCCGCCTCACAAATCTCAATAAGTGAGGCTCCCGAAAGGAGGGCCACTGAGGAGGCCAAGCCCCTCGTAGAGTGAGCCCTCACGGCCATGGGTGAAGGCATATTGCGCACCCAATAAGCCGTGGCTATAGCCTGCACGATCCAGTTACTGATAGTCTGTCTCGCCGCAGGCAACCCTTTCTTAGGGGGGCCAAAGCACACCAAAAGCTGGTCTGACTTCCTCCAATGAGCTGACCTGTCCAGATAGATCCTCAATGCCCTAACAGGGCAGAGCAGGTGCAGCCTAGCTTCCTCTGCCGTCGCGTGAGGCGGAGGATGAAAAGCCTGAAGAAATACTGACCCCATCCCCGTAGATGGGACCTTGGGCACGTAGCCCGGTCTGGGGTGCAAGATAACTTTCACCCCACCAGGGGCAAACTCCAAGCAGGTTGGCGTGACCGCCAAGGCCTGGAGGTCCCCCACTCTCCTCAGAGAAGTGATAGCGAGGAGAAAAGCTACCTTCAGGGTCAGATTCCTCGCCTCAGCCGACTCCAATGGTTCGAAGGGGGCCTAAGCCAGCCCTTCGAGAACCACTGCCAGATCCCAAGCTGGGACTCTGGGATGAGCCGCAGGCCTCAATCTCCTAGCCCGGAGGAACCGTACAACCAAGTGGTGCCTGCCCAGTGGGCCCCCTTCCAAAGGCGAGTGGAAAGCTCCTATGGCAGCCACATATACCTTTAGAGTGGATGGGGTCAAACCGGCGGAGAAATGGTCTTGGAGGAACTCCAGCACTGAGGCGACTGCGCAGTCAACTGGGTTCACCCCCCGTTCTCTACACCAGCTAGTGAAGACATTCAACTTCAGGCTATACAGTTTCCTCGTAGAGGGAGCCCTAGAGCTGAGAATGGTCTCTATGACCTCTTGTGGCAGACCCTCCTCTAGGTACTGTGCCCCCTCAAGGGCCAGACCCAGAGGTCCCACAACTCTGGCCTGGGGTGGAATATCATTCCCCCTGCCTGAGACAGCAGATCCCTCCTCAGAGGGACCTGCCATGGGATTCCGTCTAGTAGTGCCACAATGTCGGAGAACCAAGCTCGGGACGGCCACCGGGGTGCCACTAATAGGAGGCTGATGCCCTCCCGGCAGACTCGCTCTAGAACTCCCGGGAGCAGAACGATCGGAGGGAAATGCGTACAGACGCCGCCTCGGCCACGTCTGTGTCATGGCATCCAGCCCCAACAGGGCCGGAGGCCTGAGGCGGAACCACAGCGGGCAGTGGGTCGTTTCTAGTGATGCAAATAGATCCACTTCCACTCTCATGAACCGGCCTTCCATGACCGCGCCCCAGCCCGTGAGGGAGGCGTCTGTTGAAAGGATCTTCCTGCAACATAACGCTCCTAACACTGGCCCTTGGGACAGGAACCTCGGATTTTTCCATATGACGAGGGAACGAAGGCATCTGCGTGTTACCCTGATCATACGGAAAGGTTTTCCCCTCGAGGAGAACCCCTTGGTCCCTAGCCACCACTGGAGGGGCCTCATGTATAGCAGGCTGAACGGAATCACGTTGGACGCTGCTGCCATGAGTCCCAGCAGTCTCTGAAACTGCTTCACAGTGCTGAACACCTCTGATCTTCGGTGGTGGAGCTCTGAACTGTAATCTGTACCCCCTTCCCACTATACTCAGGACCCAAGCAGAAATATTCGGGAGGCATGACCATGCGCCGATATATTCTACTAGGGGAACCAGCCTCTCGAGGCTGGTCTCTGGTACCCACCGAACCTCCTGCCCGACCCCCTGAAGCGGCCACCCGGCAGAGCTTAGTCGGGGAGGATTTTCGGTGTGCGCACACATTCGCTGCCCCGCCGCAGGTCGAATTCGAGGCGGCTGGAATGGCGCACAGACGCGGGAAATCGATGAGGCCCGAAGCGTTGTTAACGGCGGGAACACAGCATCGATTTCCCCAGAGCTGCGGGTTCGGAACGACCTCGGTCGTCCGCCCCCGGGAGGGCCAGCTCTGAGTGGACCTGCCGCAGCTAGGACCGCTTGCCAGAAGCCTTCTTCGCCTGAAGAACTTCTCTGAAGTCGCCCATCGGCTTAGAAGACTTCTGGCGAGAACGCCGCCTCCATTGCCAAGCTCCCTCGGGAGGGGCGCGGGAAGCGACGCTCTCTTTCTGCGCCTGTCTGTAGGTGCTGGTGGAGGGCCGGGACTGGCCACCAGAGACCTCCTTGCTGGCTACAGGAGGCCCCTGGCGGCGAGGGAGATACTGACGGAAAGCCGCCGACTGCTTCCTCACCTCCTGGAATCTCTCGACGACGCTGTTGACTGCGTCGCCGAAGAGACCCACAGGAGCTATCGGGGAATTCAGCAGAAAGAATTTCTCCTTCTCCTTCATCCCCGATAGGTTCAACCAGAGGTGTCTCTCCACGCACACCATGCCAGCCATAGAGCGGCCGATAGCACGGGCCATCTCTTCGGTGACGCGGAGAGACAAGACGGTAGCTTTCCGCAGCTCTGTAATATCGTCCGGTGACGGACCTTCTCCCTCATCGAGCTCCTTGAGGAGCTCAGCTTGGTAGGCCTGCAGTACCGCCATGGTGTGCAGGCAACTACCAGCTCTCCGGGCCGCTCGATAAGCCCTGCCCACCAGGGACGACGTGTCCCTGCATGGCTTGGTGGGCAGGACAGGGGCTTTCAGGGACGCTGCTGCCTCGGGAGACAGATAGCTCGCTAACGCCTCCTCGACGCAAGGCAGCGTCCCATAGCCAGCCTCAGCCGTGCCCACAACACACCCGAAGTCGAGAACTGGGGGTGTCGATAGGCGTGACGAGTACGGTTCCAGTTGTGAGCCCCAGGATCTACGCCGCCGCGCTGCCTCGACAGACGCGGGACCAGATCCACGGGGCTCGCGAGCCTGGCCGCTCTCAGAGAACACGGCCAGCCGTGAGCGCAGCACCCGGAGCGGCAGCCTCTCACACTCGCTGCAGGCGGCACCCTGAAGCGCCGCCTGAGCGTGCTGCGCCCCGAGACACTGCACACACAGTGTGTCCGAGCCCGTAATGTAGCGCGGGCACGGATGAACACACCTTCTGAACTGCTCGCTTGCTATGCTTATTCTAAAGACTGGTGACAGACAACAGTAAATAGACAAACAATATTCACACAGAGCGCCTCGCTGAAGAGCAAAGACTGTCTGTTGTTTGGGGCGGCGCCTTCTTATAGCTTCCGCGTACGCCGTCGCCTACTATGTCATGACGTTGCACCAATCGGATTGGTGGCTGATTTCATTCATCCTTCAGAGCCGTCACGCTGGGGGCGTTCCCAGAGTGTCGTCACTCAACGACGCAGTGTTGAGTTTCCTCGATAAAGGGAACTAAATAACACAGTCATTGCATCTGATAGTTATTCTGCACTGAAAAGTATAAAATCTGGCAGGTCATCTTTTAGAATGGACATAATTAATGAAATTTTCCATAAGGTATATAATTTGAAGGTGAAAGGCAAAGAAACACAATTTGTTTGGGTTCCTGCTCATGTTGGTGTGGAAGGTAATGAGAAGGTGGATATTCTGGCAAAACAAACTCTAAAATTAAAACGGATAGATCTACAAGTTCCATTAAGCAAAATGGAAGCTAAAGTATACATTAGGAAATTCGCGTATTCAGTATGGCAGATACATTGGGATGATACTGAATTAGGCAGACACCTATATAATATACAAAATCAAGTTGGTTCTGGGAGGAGGGAGAGCAGGAATCGAAGAGAAGGAAGAATTATAACTCGGATGAGAAGAGGTCAAACAGGACTTAATAGTACACTATATAAGATTGGAAAGCATCCAACTGGGGAATGCACATACTGTTGTAAACAAGAAACAGTTGAGCATGTACTGTTTCATTGTGTGAAGTATAATAATGAGACACATCAACTTATTCAGTCACTTAAGATCGCAAAACATCATGACTTCACATTGCCAGGTTTGTTAGGGAAAACAGATAGCAAGTTGAATGGTGATATTATTAAATTTTTGAAAGTAAGTAAATTATACAAAAGAGTATAATGTTTTGATTGTTTGTTTATTTGTTATGTTTTATTTTTCAGTTTGTTTATTTGTTTTGATTGTTTTTTGTGTTTGTTTATTTAAATGCCGGATACAAACAATATCATTATCCATACTCCATTCCAGTCGGTGGTGGTAATGCACCAATAAGTTAGGTTGCCAACCGCCAATAAACACCAAAAAGAAGAAGGAGAACGGTTGGTGCGTTTGTTTCTGGCAGGCAGGAAATGATCGACACTCCTACTGTGATTGCCAGCAGTTCGCATTTGGGTTTGCTTGGACCGCGGAGATAGGTATGAGTTTATGTGAACTCCTAAATGTGTTTTAACATGTTTGTTGTGGGAAGAATGATAAATGTGTTTTAATGTGTGCATTTCAGCTCTACAGAGCCAATGGTTCATATGCGGGGGATTTGCGTGTCGTCTTTTGGACCTTTTGACATAGGTAGCCTACAAGTTGTGTGATGCACTAAAACATTTTTTAATAAGTGGTTTTTGATATAAATAATAAAGGTATTTTATTGTGTTTCAGCTTTGCTGAGCCTATATGTTGCTCTTGTTGTTATTTGAGTTAGTTAGTTTGTTCTTTTGGTCTAGTCCGCTCTGGTAATTGAGCCGAGTGAGAGGGGAATGGCTCTTTGGGCGGATTAGTTTTTTTTCTTTTTTTGTGTTGTTTTGTTTGTTTCCCCACTTTATATCTGTACGTTCCAGGAGGCTATATGCTTGGTGTTTAAGCAGAGTTGGGTTATTTTTGCATTAACACCTTTTTGATGAATTGTGTGTTTTGTTTCACAGAGTTTATTTTCTGTATTCTGAATTTATTTAATGGATTTCTTGTGTGACTTTTGGATGGTTTGATACCCAACTCTTGCTTGGTTAACTTGTCTG
Organism: Pseudorasbora parva; assembly: GCF_024679245.1. Lineage (NCBI taxonomy): Eukaryota > Metazoa > Chordata > Actinopteri > Cypriniformes > Gobionidae > Pseudorasbora > Pseudorasbora parva. The sequence continues at coordinate 13,167,892 of NC_090193.1, read as the reverse complement.
TAGAGCATCCTGTGTAATGTATATCTATATAAGTGCTCTGTAAAGCCACCAATAAATCTTGGGGAGTTTGTATTTAAATGAACCTGTGTTGATGTTTATTTCAAGGTGGGCCTTGTTACGTACGCAAAAACTTGTGCAATGAGATTAGTTCTATTGCATTGCATACAAAAAAAAAACTTGGCAATGAGGAGATTAGTGCTTTTGCATTGCATTACATAAAAAACTCGCTTTGCACCGAAGAGACAGTGCCTTTGCATTGCATAGATCTCGTGCAATGAAGATATTAGCGCTTTTGCTTTTTGCAAATAGCTATTCGCTGTGCAATGAAGAGATACCTGCTTTTTGCATAAGAAAAAGCTTGTGCAATTAGGAGATTCGTGCTTTTGCATTGCATTGCATAATTTTTTTTGCTGTGCATCGATGAGACAGTAGGCTACATTTGCATTGCATAGAAAGCGTTGTGGATTTAAGAATTAGCGCTTTTGCTTTTTGCATATAGCAATTCGCTGTGCAATGAAGAGATTAGTGCATTTGCATTAGTATATATAGAAAGTTCAAGTTTAAATTCTCTTTGGCTACAAATAAGTTAAAAAGTTCATCCTTCAACAACTGATGAAACATTAGGATAATGTTAGGATAAATAAGAATTGGTATGCATAGAAAGTTCAAGTTCATAGTTCCCTTTCGTTCAGTCTTTGAAGTAACGTCAGTGACTGACGAATGGGGGTGTAGGAAATTGTTCCTGTGTCTTTGTGTGTCTCAGTCTCTGCTCAGCAATCAGTTACAGCTTCAGGATCCTGGGAGAGTGCAAATCAATGAACCACACGAGTAGAGTCAATATGGTTTATTCAGAATGCAGCTCTCGAAGTACAACAGGAAAACAGTGATATTTATACCATTAATCCACGCCCTAACAGTTGGACGCACCCCACATAGGAACAGAAAGATAACTCCATGTATGGCAACAATATGATAAAACGGTTGAACGCCTTTAGCTGTCAAACACCAGGAACAGATTGCTCTGCAGTCAAACGACAACAGCTGGGTGGGTGTGCGCTTTACATGCACACAGCAAAACAGGAAACAAACACCAGTTCCCTTTTTCATGCTTGCAGAAGGACAGTTTGCAGAAAACACATACACAGAATATATTTGCACATATAATCTTTCAATCCCCTCTTTTAAGCTGAAAGCTTAACGTTTTGAAATTGGTTCATAGTGATGTGGCGGTGTCATGCTAGAGATCGTAGCATATACTCTATTCATCAAACATTGCATTAAGCATGGCCCAAAGATACACACGGCCAATAAAATCAGCAGTATTGGAATCAACATTGTCACAAAAGGTGTTACCCAACCAAACAAAGAATGCATCAGCCCCCAACCCCAATCCTTCTCTTGACTTTCATCCCCATACAGCTTATTTGCCGTCTTTCTCATCTCTTCCACAGCATGGCCCACGGCTCCTTCAGCTTCATCCTCGGCAGGAACAAAGGTGCAGCACTGATCCCCTACCATGGCACAGACGCCCCCCCTTATCAGCCAGGAGCATGTCCAATGCCAGGCGGTTTTGCGTGGTCATCAGGCGCAGGGCACCTAGTTCTCTTCTCACCCCTGTCATACCATCAGTGGTGTCATTGACAAACTTTGCCAGTCGATAGTGAAGGACCTCTATATGAACCCATTGATCGGCAGTTCCTTTTTGGGGGAACATAGAGGTCCACCACCTAGTCCAGTTAGTCGGTGGTTTCCAGGGACTTCGTCCATAGACACGTCCCTCCTCAGTCGACGGTGCGTGGGCCTATGCTGATGAACCTTCTTGAATATCTGGATTGGGTAAGATAACTGAATTGGGGCACACAGACCGGACCAGTTTCCTGGTATATCTTTGAACATTGCTCCGGGGCCGCAATACCACCACCAATCAATGTGTAATCTGAAGGTGACATCTCTAGCAGTAGATTTGGCATATTGCCAAAGCAGATTATCAGTCGGCCTTACAGCCAGGGTACAGGTCATACAGAGAGCAATTACACTCACATAATACAGCTGCATTCTGAGAATATGCGTAATATCAATACAACAAAAATAACAATGATAATAATAATGGTTTCAAAGCAAATAAAATCAAAAGGATATTGGTACTCATGAGTGTTATGTCATGAGCAGCGCTGCATGTTCAGCTCCTCTGCTATGCTATAACAGACAGTCAGCAAAGCAAAGAATCGTGGTCAGTCCCAGTCAGTCCAGGTCACGCACCGCCCCAGCCTCTCCGTCCCTTGACGCAGTAGTGGTCTTTTGGAAACCCTACCCCAAGTGGCCCCTTGTTCAGGTATTGGACAGCTCTAGTAAACCTAGACAGACATGGTTATTTCCACAACTATTGCTCTATGCACACATCCTGGGACACCTGTAACACACAAAATTAGTTAGCAGTTTATCCAGGGAACGAACTTCAGTCTGGTAGCGTGGATCCACTGTGGAAAAGATTCAGTTTAGTGCTGCAGTTCGAGTTACCGCCACGATTTTTGTTGGGGAGCTATATTTTGTAGCTTCAAAAGAATCCCCCATCTTTAAGAATTGTTTGACCATCACCTCATCCCCAATTTTGAACGGGTGTGTTGGGTCTAACGGCAGTGGTGCAGAACTCGAATGCAGCCTCCTCCAGTTTTCATGGAGGGCCTCACATAATAACCTATATAGCATATTCCCCCAGGGGCACGTCACATCCAACGCCACATCCTTTAAGACCCTTATGGGGTGCCATTCTCATCTCGGCTAGGACAACGGGCAACAATTTTGGCCAGTCACTGTGACCTACTGTATGCATTGCTTTTCTTAATTTGTCCTTAATGGTTCTAATTCCTGATGACTGTGGATGATACGGGATGTGGTGCTGCCACGTGATTTGTAACTGTTTTGTCATATCCATCAATACCCTTGCAATGAAAGCAGGGCCTTTGTCTGAGTCAATGGCGAGTGGTATACCATATCTGGGTATAATTTCCCTCATTAGATGTGTTACAACTGTCTTTGCATCTTCCTTAGCGCACAGGAAAGCCTCAATCCATCTTGAAAACTTATCAATAAATACCAATAAGTATTTATACAGACCTTTTTTAGGTAAATGCGTAAAATCTACTTGCCATTGTTGTAACGGGCTATCCGGTAGCGGTAAAGCCTGATGCTTTGCTACTGGTTTTGTGGTATTATTCATTGCACATGTCACACATCTCCCTAACGTATCTTGTATTCTTGCTGCCAAATCTTGTATGCATAAGAATTTAGACATATCCTCATATACCCCTCTTTGGCCGCGGTGTGTGACACCATGAAATTCCCAAATGAGGAAATAAGCGCATGAGGCTGGCACACAAACGCGGCCATTATTATCAATAACAACGCCCATCGCGTTCTTAGCACATCCAATTGTGCAATCAGGAATCCACTGCCGGCAATAATTAATCAAACCAAGGAATGCCATTAACGCATGCTTAGTGGCTGGTCGTTTTCTGTCAACAATTATTTTTATTCGCTCTGGTGAAAAGCAGCTTTTGGCCCTTTGAAAGCACATGGCCTAAATAGTTGACTTGTGGTAGGCAGAACTGCATCTTCTGTTTTGACACCTTCAAACCACAGTCAGCCAGTCACTGCAAAAGGCAGACAGTAGCCTCCTTACAGTCTACAGCGGTTTCACCAGTAACCATGATGTCATCTGCATACTGCAACATGCATGAATTTGTGGGCAATTTAAGATCAGACAAGCAGTCCCTGATTACCTGTGTGAAGACTGCTGGTGAATCAACAACCCATACGGAAATGTAATATATGTACATATATGTCCCTATATCCGAGTAGTGATGTCATATATGTTTCATATAAGGCAATACATTATTAGCGCATATATACATTCTCATGATATATGAAGATATAGGTTTATACCATGTATGAAATACCCATATAATAATTATTATATATACATATATTAAAATTATTTATATGATGATTTTTTATATGGTACTGTATGTTAATGCCATATATGTAAACAATATATGTCGAATTTATATATGTAAGTTTATTTAAACATAATATATGCAAACATTCAGTATGCTTGTATAGGAGTTAAATGGATTTATATAGTGGTGTTTGAATCCTGGCATTTCTTAATTTGGTTTTGGTTCAGGCTTCGGACATTAAAAGCTCCATGTGTGTTTTTCTCCCCGTTGTAAGTGTACAGTTTGAGCATTCACTTGGTCTCGTGTGAGCATCTAGTTTTGCTTGGGCAGTATACACTCTTTTGTCCATGTGTTTAGGGTTGTTTGTTTAGCATGCGGCTTGTGCTCATGGCGTGAACTTTCATGTTTTGTTCTGTGTAGCATGTAACGGTTACTCTGGTACATGGGTGACATTTTTCATCCTGTCCTCTAGAGGGCAACAGAGGGAGGAAGTGGTTTTAAGGTTACGAGTAGCATAGAGGAGAGGCATGGCAGTGGAGCATGGGTGAAAATGCCTGGAATCACATTGTGTTTGAGAGTTAAGTGAATTGTACATTCTAATGCTTCACAATCTTGTTCAAATGCACATTTGTATGTACCCATAAAAATGTTAATTCATAGTGTTTGGAAGTTTGCAGAGAAGCTCACAGAGGACTCTGTTATGGGGCTTGAGTGCACTGATACCTACTTCTTACCTGTGTTGGATTGTGCCAGTGCCTAATCTAGGATTTAGGATTGTATATCTTCATTGCCTGCTGGGACTGGGACTTCTACAACACTCAAGAGACTTGCATTGCAGACTGTATATCCTTTTCCCTCTATGACATTTTGAATTGTTTGGTACTGTTTTTTGTTTGTGTATCACTAGTATTTTGGGTTTGGAATTGATTTACTGTTTATTAGTTTACTTATAGTGTTGAGCTTTGATATTGACAATGCTGTCTTGGATTTCCATCCATGTGCTAATTGTTACTATGTTATCTCATTCAGTGGTTAAATAGATACAATTTATTTTCACTCCCTCATTGAGAATCTTACAGTTAGTTTGAACACAAACTATTGGCAAAAGTGAATTCCCGTTTTTTTGAGGATTTCTTATTGTATAAAAAACTAAGGCAAGCCAGTTACAAGCATGAAGGGGTTTGATTGTTTCGATTGTTTATTTTTGAAGTCTAATAAAAAGCCCATTAACCTCTGCACCCTTGAGTCCTTCATCTCTTGCCTCAATAAGTAACATTATAAATATTTTATATTTTAAATGTCATTTGTTTTATACATAGTATAGATTTTAAGAATCTACGACATTTGACAGTGATAATGATTTGTCACATATATAATTTAAACATATATAATATGTGGACTAAAGATATATGTCAATATATGGAATTTCTGATGCTGTGCATATATGTGCATTTATGTTTTTACTCTATATGAGCATATTAGGATATTTCATATATGAGACCTATGTGTCAATATATGTATTATACATACATTAACATATATAATATATGGGATACATTTATATGTCAATATATGGAATTGTTCCAATTTCTAATATGTTTCATATATGTTTTTACTTTATATATCACATATATCGCATATATTGATATTTCATATATAGACATATATTACATTTCCGTATGGGAAACCCTTGTGGCATTCCTGTCCAGGTCAACTGGCGGCCCCGGTGCCTAAATGCAAACAATTGCTGTGTGTTCGGGTGCACTGGGACACTAAAAAAGGCAGAGCACAAGTCAACAACAGAGAAATATTCATGATCCGATTTTATCGATGACATAATGGCCGGTACATCAGGGACCACGGGGGCCACTGGCACAATTATTTTGTTTATTGTCCTTAAGTCCTGAGTGAATCTCCAGGTACGATCAGCCTTCTTAACTGGATTCACTGGTGTGTTATATGAGCTTTTACATGGCACGACCACTCCCTGTTCTATGAGTGAGTTTAAGACCTTGTCAATACCCAGGCCCAGTACTGCGCTGGGGGCCATAGTTGCTATGCCCTGCTTGCTCATATTGCTGAGGACCCGGAAAACCAGGTCCAGCACCATACATGGGCACAGACAGTGGCCTCTTCCCCATCTTTAGGACACCGCCGGTTTGTTCGTCCGATATGCGCTTCCTGCACTCCCTATACCAATGTCCTGGCTTCTGACAATAATTACATTTACCTGGCTTCCTACCCTTATTCTGGCCCTGCCCCTGATTCTGGGTTCGGACTGCAACACAGACAACATTTTTCTTGACACCCTGGGTCTGAAACAACCCGTCAGACTCTAACGTTCGAATTTTGGCTGCACCATCTTTAATTTTCAGTGTACTTCTATCACTGAGGTAATGTTTTAGTGTATCCTGATGGGCGGGAGTACAATTAGCCATGAAAGTAGACAAGAACATAGGGCGTTCCTTGTTAACATCTAAATCCAGCCCACCAACATTGATCCAAACATCGATAAATCGCTTCATGAACTGCGCTGGCGGTTCATCCTTTTCCTGTTTACAATTAGTGACCTGTGATAAGTCACGGTTCGCTGCCTTTAGATTTAGCAAGTATTTTTTCAACGTTTTTTACAATTCTGTGTGCATTTCGGGCGCCTGATCACGCCACTTGAAGGTAATAAGCGTCTTTTTTGTCTTCCTAGTCTCATCTTTCTCTTCTTCTTTTACTGTCTCTATCTTATCAGTTTCTGGTGCTAACACTGGCACTGCATCTATCAACGCTTCCTCATTCTACGAGTCTCCCAATTTGCACTGTAAAATGAATCTATAATCCGCACCCACTAACTGGCAATGACGGGAAGTCCTGATTAACATATCTACGAACGGTATAGGTTTCAACGGACTTGGTAGCAGATCGATTATGTCTTTTAGGGCGCTTGGAGATGGAGGCTGAATATCAATTCCCCCCCTTTTCTCCATCCACACGGCCGCTACATTCTGCACTTTAGGAGGATCGATGATGGACCCTGAATCAGGTCCTGCATCGTCCGTATATTTGTTATCATCAAACTCAGAATTGTCCGAATTGGTCCCTTCACTTGTAGGAAGTGAGGGATCATTTTGGGTATTTCTCTTATTTTTTGTTCTTTTTTGTTTTCGCAAGGCTTCTCTGAAACCTGGAGGGGTGCAGACGGCGAAGTTTTCGAAAGGCATGCCAAATTAGACGGTGGAACATAAGGTGGAGGATTTTCCCGTGGCAAAGTACAATGTTCTGACACGGCAGTCGTCGATTTTTTTCTTTTTGAGTTTTTCTGGATTAGGAACAGTTTTTAAGACGGCTTTTGGCACGTATGCCCGAGTTTTGTCTCTCCATACATCAGCCATTTTATACCACACGTCATATCCCCCTTTCATATAATCATAGTCCCAGTTTGGATCACCCTGTTTACCCTAAATTAGGTTGAATTCACTACGTAGGAATCCAGGGTCGAAAGTTCCTTCCCTAGGATAACTACGCCATTGTATACCCTCTGTCCAGCCGGCTAAATTATCCAAATATGGATTGGTATAATATCCCCAACTACATCTTTCCATTCATGCTTTAGGAGTTTCACTTGGTTCTGGCTTTGGATATGTTTGCCCCATTTTCAAAGATTAACTGGCCAGACACTGACACACAGTTCAGTAATTCAATCTACAATTTTTCGCGCTCAGATCGCAAAATTTTTTTCCCCTAAGTTTCAAGATACAACCAGAACAGGTAGGGAACCAAATTCATCTCTTACCTGTCTGGATGTATCCCGGACGAGCCCCCAGAACACTGTAGGAAATTGTTCCTGTGTCTTTGTGTGTCTCAGTCTCTGCTCAGCAATCAGTTACAGCTTCAGGATCCTGGGAGAGTGCAAATCAATGAACCACACGAGTAGAGTCAATATGGTTTATTCAGAATGCAGCTCTCGAAGTACAACAGGAAAACAGTGATATTTATACCATTAATCCACGCCCTAACAGTTGGACGCACCCCACATAGGAACAGAAAGATAACTCCATGTATGGCAACAATATGATAAAACGGTTGAACGCCTTTAGCTGTCAAACACCAGGAACAGATTGCTCTGCAGTCAAACGAAAACAGCTGGGTGGGTGTGCGCTTTACATGCACACAGCAAAACAGGAAACAAACACCAGTTCCCTTTTTCATGCTTGCAGAAGGACAGTTTGCAGAAAACACATACACAGAATATATTTGCACATATAATCTTTCAGGGGGTTTCGCCTAGAAGCCAATCATCTTCGAGATCTTAGAAAGCGCCCAATGGCAGTGCCAATGCCATGGGCATGCGAGATTTGCATGCGTAACTCCGCCTACCCACATGGGTATTTAAGGAAGTTCCTGGCATGATCGCATTATGTTTCTGCTTCGGAGCCAAGAGCATCTCTTCACTCCTGCAAGCCTGAAACTGAAGTTCTCTCTTCAGTCTTCGAGACGAGCTGTTATCCAGGGTGTTGGTGCAACGGTGCGTTCCAGCGATCTCACATTGCCTGCCTGCTGATCTGTGCAGTGATCTGCAACAGCTGTGTGTGTTTTCCCTGGGCGTTTCGACACTCTCTGTAGAGCTTTCCTTTCACAAAAAAAGCTTGCGTGTGGCACGTCTTTTTCAAGATGGTTTGCCCACGCACTTCCAGGTGTGATCAATATCCGTTGCTGTCTTTGGGGCGCATTCACTGCTCGACGTGTTTGAGTTCAGCACGTTCGGACAATGTTTGTGGGTGTGCTGTGTTCCCTCTGTGGGAACATGACCATTGCGATGTTGTAGAGAATATTTTGTTCAACTGCTTGCCCATGGGTCAGCAGCACCCGAATGTAAAGAAAGAACTGGCAGTGCGCGCCGCCCCTGGGCCACGCTGCTCTCGTCCCTCTCTGTTGCCAGCCCCCTCTCAGAGCAGACCCCAGTGGAACGCGAGTCCTTCCCTGTCCTCCTCTGTCAGGGCGCAGCCGTTACCAGTGCCCCCACACCGGCCCGCTATACCACCCACGTCTGGGCCAGTAACGCTGCTTCGCTTCTCCACCGCGGGTACGCCAGTTCTCCATATGACCCGGTTGGTGCACTTCCTGGAAGCCTGGCTTCAGCTTCTGGGACTGTCCTGCTGGGTCAGGCGGACCACCAGGCTTGGCTACGCGATTCAGTTTGCGCGTGCTCCTCCCAGCTTCCGGGGTGTCTGCTACACCATGGTGGGGCCCAATGCCCCTGTCATCCTTGTGGAGATCGCGACCCTACTGGTGGTGGGCGCGATCGAGCCCATCACTCCAGCCGAGATGAAGTCCGGCTTCTACAGCACTTACTTCATTGTACCGAAGAAAACTGGTGAGTTACGGCCAATCCTGGACCTCCACATCCTGAACCGATCCCTTCACAGGCTTCTGTTCGGGAGGTTGACTGCGAAACGCCTTTTCGAATGCGTTCGTCCATGCGATTGGTTTGCAGCGATTGACCTGAAGGATGCGTACTTCCATGTGTCCATCCTTCTGCGACACAGACCGTTCCTGCGGTTTGCGTTCAAAGGACAGGCATATCAGTATGCTGTACTCCCATTCGGGCTAGCTCTGTCCCCTCGCGTCTTCGCAAAGATTGTCAAGAGCAAGAGTGTGGTTCCACTGAAACTATTTCAGAGTCTCCTGGGGCATATGGCATCTGCAGGCGCGGTGACGCTGCTCGGATTGCTTCATATGAGACCGCTTCAGCACTGGCTTCCCGATCAAGTCCCGAGATGGGCATGGCAGTCTGGAACGCTCCGGGTCCCAGTGACTCGGGCCTGCAGACAGACACTCGCCCAGTGGTCGAACCTCAGTTTTCTATGGGCAGGTATTCCCTTAGAACGAGTTTCCAGGCATGTTGTTGTGTCAACAGATGCTTCCACTACAGTGTGGGGTGCCATGTAATGGACATGCTGCCGCGGGCTCCTGGACAGAGAGCCAGCGCCGCCTGCATGTCAATTGCCTCGAGTTGCTGGCAGTACGGTTCGCCCTGCACCACTTCCAAGCGTTGCTGAAGGGCCAACACGTATTAGTCAGGTCAGACAACTCGCCCGCCATCTCGTGGTTTGGAGTCAGACGCGCCTGAGGTCCCTTCGTGCTGTCCATATCCCGGGGATCCTGAACCGTGTAGCTGACGAGCTTTCACGGATTCAGCCAATCCCTGGGGAGTAGAGACTCCATCCCCAGTCAGTCCAACTGATCTGGGATCAGTTTGAGGCGCACAGCGATTCAGCCGCGCGCAGGTAGATCTGTTGCCTCCCTCGACTCGTCCCATTTCAGCCTGCATTATTCCCTGACAGAGGGCACGCTTGGCACGGATGCACTGACGCACAGCTGGCCGCAGGGCCTACGCAAGTATACGTTCCCCCCAGTGAGTCTTCTTGCACAGCTTCCGTGCAAGGTCAGGGAGGACAAGGAGCAGGTCATCTTGGTCGCCCCGTACTGGCACACAGGTAACATAATGCGATCATGCCAGCTACTTCCTTATATACCCATGTGGGTAGGTGGAGTTAAGCATGCAAATCTCGCATGCCCATGGCATTGGCACTGCCATTGGGTGCTTTCTAAGATCTCGAAGATGATTGGCTTCTAAGCGAAACCCCCATTCGTCAGTCACTGACGTTACGTCTCCGTTCCCTCCTCAGGGAACGAGGGTTACATACGTAACCGAGACGTTTTTGCATTGCATTGCTTTAAGTTGCTGTGCACTGAGAGTACTTGTTTTTGCATTGCATTGCATACAAAAAAAACTTGCACAATGAGGAGATAAGTGCCTTAGCATTGCATTGCATAAAAACTCCTTTGCACCAAAGTGACAGTGCCTTTGCATTGCATAGATTTCGTGCAATGAAGATATTAGCATTAAACTTAAGTTACATTTCTTTTTTTTCCATTAAATGTTAGTGGTCTAAGAGACAATAGAAAAGCCACACTTTTGTTTTGTAAAGAAAGAAAGGCTCAATTTATTTTTTTGCAGGAAACTCATTCAAGTGGTAGTGATTGTACTTTTTGGTCTAATCAGTGGGGTGAACCAATTTTATTTGCTCATGGCACAACTCGCTCAGAGGGAGTTACATTTCTTTTCAACAATTTCCCTGGAAAACTTGTGGAGTCAAGATCTAGCTTGGATTGACATTGGCTATTTTGTGTTAAAAAAATTGAACAATGTTACATTATCTTAGGAAATGTATATGGTTATAGCAATCTATTCCAAAAAAAACTTTTTATTTCAGAAATTTCACTGATTTTAGATGAACTTAAAACAAAGTATGCTACTAATTTTATTATATTGGGTGGTGACTTTAATATGGTGTATGGTGTAATATGGGTATGATGAGTGGTTAGATAGGTCACCAACCAAATAGAATGTGAATCATTACAAGTGTTTATTGTTACACTTTTGTAATAGTAAAGGTTTAATAGATCCCTGGTGTGAGTCAAACCCCTATCTAAGACAGTTTTCTTGGTTTAAACCTGATGCCGCTAGCAAATCTTGAATTACATAAAAAAATCTCATAGCTTCTTGCCTTATCAAACTATATCTTGTATATCGGCAGCTCCCCTAACGGATCACTGTTCAATCCTACAAATAATTCTCCGTAACAAAGATTATTGGAAGTTTAATTCTAACCTCCTTGGAAATGAAGAGTTGGTTAAAAACATTGTTTCAGATATTATTAATGATAATTCCCTGGTTTCCTAGACAAGTAAATGGGAATTTTTTAAATGCAAACTTCGCCAGTTATCCATATCTCATAGTAAACAGTTAAACAAATCTTATATTTTAAAAGAGACTTCTATTATTAAATAAATAAATGAATGTGCTAACAAATTAATTTTAACAGAGGAAGATAGGTCAAAATAGTTATCTTTGCAATCACAGTTGGATGAAATTTATATGAGAAAAGCAAAGGGAGCATATATTAGATCAAGAGCTAAGTGGATGGAAAAAGGGGAGAAAAACTCTGCGTATTTTTGCAGGTTAGAAAAAAAACGACAAGAAAGAAACTCTGTTAAAACTTTAATTATTAATGGTAAAGAGTGTTCTAATGCACAATTAATAGCTAAAGAAATTGCCAACTTTTATCAAAATTTATATTCACCTTCCTCTTCAATATTAGACCCTAAATCTCTTTGAAAAAAATGGAATTTATTTTCCTAATATAGACGAAAAATTCAAATTGATATGTGATGGTCAATGCCAGGAAAAGACTCTAGATTCTTGGACAATAATATATATATATATATGGGTTAGTAATCTATGGTCATTGTTCAGTAAAGTTATAGGTCGTAAATTGTCCAAGAATCTAGAGTCTTTTCCTGGTTTGGGAATAATCGTAATTAGGCCTTGTCTCATCGAACTAGGCAAAACATAGGTTGTAGTTTTTTCTTGAAAAACCCTTAATAAGTCCCAAAAATGATGATAAAAATTGGACGTTATACCGTCTAGGCCAGGTGATTTATCTAATGACAGACACATAACAGCAGAATCAAGCTCTTCAATTGTTAATTTTGCATCACATATCAATTTGAATTTTATTTGTATTAACACAATTATTTAACTAATTATATAAAACAATATTTTCAATGCCCTACAAATAAACTGGTTTTATACATTTATTCTTTTATTCAAACCCAGAATAATATGTTTTATCCTTTAATGTGCCAAAGCACAGTATTGAAAGGTAATCTTTTTAGACAGAAGAGTGGCTCTCTTTTTCTACACACACACACTCACACGCACATACGAGCGTGCGTGCGTGCGTGTGTGTGTGAGCCACTCTTCTGTCTAAAAAGATTACCTCTCAATGCTTTGCTTTGGCCTGCATTAAAGGATTAAACATATTATTCTGGGTTTGAATAAAAATTAAATGTATAAAACCAGTTTATTTGTAGGGCATTGACAATATTGTTTTATATAATTAGTTAAATAATTGTGTCAATACAAATAATTATTAATACAAAAATATAAATATAAAACAAAAGAAATTACAAAAAAAAAGAAAAAACACATTTAATTGTCTTTTAAAAAACAATGTAGTGTGTGTAACTTAAAAATGAGAAGATGAATGCATTTTGTTTAAGGACAAAAATGAGAACCAATAAGCTACCAGTATATAGAATAACCAGAAGGTGGAAGTGTAGCCTTGTTTAGTAACCAGGTTGCATATATCCTAGGGAACACTGTTTTGAAGATAAAACTATTGTTGTTATTGCAAAACAGTGTTTTCAGACAGTGAAATAAAAACAATGTTCTCTCACTGTTTAGATTTTGAGTCTGTCACCCCCCCCCCCCCTCTTTCTCTCTCAGGATCACTCTATGTGTGTGTGTGTGTGTGTGTGTGTGTGTGTGTGTGTGTGTGTGTGTGTGGAGGGGGTCTCTCTCACTCTGTGTGTCACCTTGTCTCTTGTTTTTTTTTTTAAATTTAATCCTTTCATATCATAGGCTATCACAAATATCTATCACTTTATTTTGAAAAATAAGTAAAACAAAAACATATATTATATCTTTAATTAAATACTGGTCTTCTGAACTTACAAAATTTTGAGCTGCAAAAAATAAATTTGCACATAAGTGAAAGTAATATCCTAATACTTTTAATTGTTTTCTAACATGGGCTTTAAAGAAGGTCATGTGCTGTGTTTGCAAAGATCACATATGACACCTCTTTAAACAAATTATTTATTGATAGAATTCAAATGGATAAATAATAATAATAATAATTTCACATGATTTTATAAAAGTGTCTGTTTAAAATAAACTCCCATAAATTATATGCACGCATATTACTCTTACCTGACACTGATATTAAAATCATTGTTGCAGTGATTTGGCTCAATTTATTTTTAAGAGAAGGATAATACATCTTCAGCATTTGGACAGTATTCTGCACTCATTTTGAAATTGACATTTCACATCATCTGACATAAAATTAATGAATAAAATGTAATTGATCTCATAGATGGGGCTGTTGTGGTTCCTGGTCATAGCAGCACAGTTGCTGTAGTTAATACTCCCACCTTCTTTATATTAACACATAACTAAATATTAAACTAAAAAATATTGTCAATGCCCTACACATGAACTGGTTTTATACATCATTTTTTTATTCAAACCCAGCATAAGATAATAGGCACATAAATGCTTTTTGTTTGAGGACAAAAAAAAAAAAAAAAAAAAAAACAGCCAGTGTGATATATAGAATAACGAGCAGGTGGGAGTATAGCCTTATTTAGGAACCAGGCACCTGTGCCCCTCTTTTGTCTTTTTTAGTCTTTTGCTAAGGGAACACCATTTTGAGATAACCAATACTTCATGTTGTCCGAGTTTGGAGGAGATTGGATGAATCGCTTTTGAGGAGAAGGTAAAAACTCAGAGCTCGCTTAGCCACTTTTTCTCATTTTAAAACCAAATTATCTGACTTCCGGTTGGTCAGAGCTAATGACAGTAAATAAGAAAGTTGTCCGGCTTGAAAAGTACAATATATATACCGAGTTTGGTGACTGCAGATAAAACTAACCCCCTGCTTTGGACAAAAGATGGCGCTACTGAGCCCCTCTACCACGCTCGTTTCTGAGTCTTTGCTTGCATCTTCTGGACAGCATGTCATGTGTGTGTCGAGGTGCAATTTAAAGCATGCTAAGAGTCTCAAAAACACCCAAAAGATTATTAGATTTTGAAACGTTGCCATGGTAACAGTTTTAAAAAAATGAGGAATCCATATATACATCTATATCTGCCATGTTTTAACATTATACTGATGAAGTTTGAAGTAAATCGGATGAAAATAAGATGGGGATTTAAAGCAATTTTGAAAGTGACACTTCCTGCTGCCAGTTGGTGGCGCTATAACTTTGACTCACAAAAGTCATATCCAAGTTAAATATTGCATTCAAGGGGGCGCTGTCGAGCCCCCTTGCACATTCATATGGGCAGGGGTACCATCCAGTTACCATCTTCAGCCCAGCGCTGATGGCCGGGCATTCTGATGCATGTGCAAAGTTTCAAGAGTTTTCGAGCATGGTAAGCGCCATGCCCAAATAGTCAAAAATGCCCAAATAGTCTAAAGAAAAATAAAAAATAAATAATAATAATAATAATAATAATAATAATAATAATAATAATAATAATAATCCTTAGAAGAACAATAGGGCTCTGCGCCCTTTCAGGGCTTGGGACCTAATAACAGTAATAATGATTAAAGCTGCGAGCAGCGATTACGGGCCAAAGCCGGTGTCACCGCCATCCCTGATGGCATCAGCTTAACTGTGTGCAGCAGGAAATATAGGCATTTAATATGGGGAAAAAAAAAGGACTGTGTCAAAGTCATTTGAATTCACCTCATTATCTGCAGCAACTGGTGCTGCTATGACCAGGAACCACAACAGTCACATCTATGAGATCAATTACATTTTATTCAATAATTTTATGTCAGATGATGTCAAATGTCAATTTCAAAATGAGTGCAGAATACTGTCCAAATGCTGATGTTGTATTATCCTTACACTTCTCTTTGTGTTTTTGACATACCGTAGCTTGTGATTGTTCACCAATCTTATGCCGCAAAAAGCATGCTTGTTTTTATTTCAATATGTGTGGCATTCAATATTTTTTTTAAATAAAAATAAATAAAAAAATTAAGCCAAATCACAGAAACCGCAACAATGATTTTAATATCAGTGTCAGGTAAGAGTAATATGCGTGCATATAATTTATGTAAGTTTATTATAAACAGCCACTTTTATAAAATCATGTGAAATTAAATTCTATTATCCATTTGAATTCTATCAATAAATAATTAGTTTACACTGACAAATTACAACTGCATTAAATAATGTTATGAGATTGTTTTAACTATATATTTTTAATACAATAAGAAATGTTGTGAAGAATGTTTAAACATGAAACTAAACTACCAGTAGGTGGAGGCAGGTCTTAATGAGTTAGTCATTGAGTCGGTTCGTTCAAATGGCTGATTCATTCATGAATGAGGCAGTCGTTTACGAACAGGTCATTGAATCTTTGATTCAACCGATTCATTCAAACGCTGAATCATTTATTAACACACTATTGCTGTGAGATGTTGTGGTTCTGATGTGTAAATATGATCTGATCTTGGAATTATTTTCGCTGCTGTAATAGAACAAAATCAGTTTATATTGCATCTAAAATGTAAGTGACTAAATTTAATTCATTGTTTCACGAGTTCCCACTTACATCAAATTAAATAGAGTAAAGATTATGCGTATTTGGCGTGCTGTCCAGGGGAGGGCTCCGGGCTCGGATTTTTGCCCGAACCCAGAGTATCCCCCCCCGTGGTAAAGATACTCTATAACTAGACTGTAATGTTTTATGGATTGTGATGGCATCTAATGAGGGTTTATTAAATTGAAGTGAGGAGATGGGGTGGTGGAGGGATGCCAAAATAAAAATGGTCAACGAGAGGAGGTAAATCTGTAGTATAAGTACACCTCCTATCGTTGATCAGATTGGTTAGCTTACCATGCTCCACCTGTGTTTAATTAGGTTTAATTATCTGACGTGCTCCCCTTGTTAATTAGGTTTGATTAGCTGACGGCTCCGTTGTTTAATTATCTGTTAGTGCTCCTCCCGAAATTAGTTAATAAAACTTCACTTACGGAACTGTCATGAAATCAGTGTCACATTTTCAGTTGTGATGGTATTCAGGTAAACAGCACTCTTGGTCGTGTCATGTGATGTTTTTTAACTGTAGGCTATTATATGTTATGAAATATAAAAACCTTCACATTTTTAATATTCACTGCAGTATGTTACTGAGTTTTCATTTCTCCTCGAGAGGCTGCGCAATTGTCAACAGCGCAACCGTCAGTTCATACATTAGCCTATTATTATCCTTTAATTATCTGAACAAACCTTATTCTCGAGCACTGAAACTGATCAGAAAATGTAACGAAAATGTAACGAAACGTTTTAGAAATGTAGTGGAGTAGAAAGTAAAATATTTGCTGCAAAATGTAACGAAGTAAAAGTAAAAAGTATGCACTATTGATTCTACTTAAGTAAAGTACAGATACATGAAAAATTTACTTAAGTAAAGTAACGAAGTATTTGTACTTCGTTACATTCCACCACTGGTCTCAGAGACGTCTTTCAGCTGCTCGAAGATCTCACCTTTGGAGGAAACTGTTGATTGTATACTCGAAAAATTTAAGTATCACTATAAAAAAATTAAGATTACCCCCAGAATGAACTGCACTGCTAGCCCACCCACAAACACTTACAATAATAACAAATGCTGACCAATACTACCAATACTAAATATTACTTTTTTATATTGTTTTAGAAAAACAAGGCAACTTGTCATATGACATAGCGATGCATGCCATGAACACACATTAGAAAAATGTAGCCGATGTGAATACATATCAATTTTCAGCCAAGCAATGAATTAATGCATATGAATAATTATATAAAATATTATTTAATTTACTGACAACAATGGGAAACATGAATAAATTAGTCAAATAATTAATAAAAGTAAACATCACAATAAATGAATAAAAGTCAACACATCAATCAATCAATCAATCAACTTTATTTATATAGCGCTTTTACAATCACGATTGTGTCAAAACAGCTTCACAGTGTCAAACAGGATAATATTGCGACAAAATTAGATTTGGCTGTACAGTCGTACTGGAGAAAACAGTGATGTTATCAGCTTATTTTAATTTATCATATAGCGACAATGTTGGCAGATCAGTATTATAGTTTATAGAATTAAATAAGACCTAATTCATATATTTTATTTGTATAATAAGTTGAATAACTTTAATCATATTTTTAGTGTCCCCAACTGAGCAAGCCAAGCCAAAGGCGACAGTGGCAAGGAACCAAAACTCATGAAACAAAACTTTATTCAAACGTATTGTTCTAACGATCACACATTTTCAGTTGGTGAACGCCACATCCGCTGCCCGTCTCAACACAGATGTGCCAATTCTGCAGCTTTATATTGATGAAGCAGTTGACCACCGTGAACACCTTCACCTGTCCTAGCCATCCATCATGTCCCTTATAGCGTTTTGACTTTTGTGGTGTAGTGGGCTTAAGCACTGAACTGATAAGCAGAAGGTTTCTGGTTTGATCTCCACAGCCGTCACCACCAGTCTGTCCTTGAGAAAGGCTCTTAGCTCCCGGGGGATTGTCCCTGTAATAAGTGCTCTGTAAGTCACTTTTGGTCTTTTTATAGAAGTCTCACTGGCTCTAGGTTTACTGATTAGGCAACAAGGGCAGGTGAAGTGATGAAGGGTCCAGGATCCTCAGTACTCACACCCGTCTGCTGACATTTCAGATCCTACCAGAATACACAAACATGATACAAAAACACTCATTTTAACAGCACAATGTCATTTGATTTCTTTATTAGAAGTAACTAATCGAACTTACTTGATATTTTCGTTTCAGGTTTTCCCCACACATCCTGTGTCTTGCAGGCCCTGCTCCACCACAAAAGCTCTGCAGCAAATACTCCAATAATCATAAAAGTGCTGAAATAACTGTTTGAAATAGAAATAAAATACAACTTAAGATTTAAATAGATGTTGTATTCATTTCTGTAGTATACTGACTCAAAGCCTCGGATGACAGCATCCTTTATCAGCCGCTCTCCACCAGATAAATACACACACACACACACACGCTCTTCTGTCCCTGTAACATCAGACAAGATTAACGTTACTTCTGTAATTTATGTTACATTTAAATGTTGAGGTAGTTGCTGATGTGTTAATGTTCCTCAGTTTATCGACAGTACTAATGGACAAATGAAATTGATAACTTATGTTATGTTACTTTATGTAGATTTGTTTATTTACATTGCTGACATTCAACTCTACATTATAGCACACACACATCATTCGGATCTATTCAGATGTATGTCTATTTCATGTTGTGATGTGCTCATCTGCAATACTTATCGAAAATTCCTATCAGATGTTAAATAAACATTAAGTAAGTATCTTTATCTAACATGTATATGGTTTATGTTAATCCACTTTGGAGACGCTCGATCCCCTGCTAGCTATGCTATGTGTTTTTACAGCACAATCACAACTATTTACGCAACTTTACACCTTCAACAATTCAAAAGTTTACTCTAAAGAAGCTCAACAAATGTGATTTGAACACAATGGAATCGTTGGTTTGTAAAACTCATGTTTAGCCTATACTTTTCGCTCACCTATTGCTTTTTCCATACTATATAGTAGGGAAGTATGCGGTTTTGAAGTTAGCCATTGGCTGCGTTCGGAACCGCATACTTCCCTACTATATAGTATGGAAAAAGCAGTAGGCGAGTGAATAGTATGTTCAAATCCTTAGTATTCATAAAAGAGTAGGCGAGAACTACTGGGGGTTTGGACTATCTCTTGCGAGATTCGGACGTGCGTGTACTTAAATTGTGTCCGAATATGCCTACTAACCTACAATATAGTTAGGAGAAAACAGTATGTGAAAGGAGTAGTATGTTTGAAACCTCAGTAATCATAAAAAAGTGGGCAAGAAATCCCCTGATGGCCTACTGCATTCCGCCCAGATTGTGAAGCACTCATCGTCGGATACTTTTCTATCCCTGCCTTCCCATAAGGCCACAGGAAAAGGATACGTCAGGTGGAGGAAAGCGATGCGGGTGTTTTCAAATGTCAGTATTACAAACTAAAATCACGATTGTCTTGTGTTCAAATCACATTTGTTGAGCTTCTGTAAAGTAAACTTTTGAATTGTTGAAGGTGTAAAGGTGTGTAAATAGTTGTGATTGTGCTGTAAAAACAAGTTTTATTGTGTATAACAGTGGAGCTCCAGTAACACATACGTCTCCAAAGTGGATTACACATCTTAAGATAAATGTTTATTTAACATCTGAGAGGAATTGTTGATAAGTATTGCAGATGAGCACATAACAACATAAAATAGACGTCTGATACATCTGAATAGATCAGAATTATTTGTGTGTGTGTTACAATGTAGAGTTCACTGTTGTCAACTCTGCTTATACTTTACATGAACCTCAGCAATGTAAATAAACAAATCTACATAACTAAAGTAACTAAACATAAATCTGTTTAATTATCAATTTAATTTGTCCATTAGTACTGTTGATAAACTGAGGAACATTAACACATCAGCAACTACATTTAAATGTAGTATTAAACAAAAAACACATAGGTATTTAATCGTGTCTGATGTTACAGGGACAGAAGAGCTTGTGTGTGTGTTTGTTTATCTGGTGGAGAGCAGCTGATGAAGGAATGCTGTCATCAAAGGCTTTGAGTCTATTTAAATCTTATGTTGTATTTTATTTCAAACAGAGTTATTTCAGCACTTTTCTAATTCTTGATGGCTTTGCATTTGCTTGCAGAGCTTTTGTGGTTGAGCAGGGCCTGCAAGACACGGGTGTCATGTGTGGGGAAAACCTGAAACTTATAAAGTAAAAATAGAACAAAAATAGAACAAAAATATAAAGTAAGATCATTTAGTTACTTCTAATACAGAAATCAAATGACAATGTGAACAAAAATAGAACAAAAATATAAAGTAAGATCATTTAGTTACTTCTAATACAGAAATCAAATGACAATGTGCTGTTTAAATGAGTGCTTTTGTATTATGTTTGTGCATTTTTGTAGGATCTGAGATGTCAGCAGACAGGTGTGAGCACTGAGGATCCTGGACCCTTCATCACTTCACCTGCCCTTAGTGCCTAATCTGGCCCAGATGCTGCTGTAGTCTCTTCATCCTCAGTAAACCTAGAGCCAGTGAGACTTCTAGAAAAAGACCAAAAGCAACTTATAGTGCACTTATTACAGGGACAATCCCCCTGGAGCTAAGAGCCTTTCTCAAGGACACACTGCTGGTGACGGCTATGGAGACCAAACCTTCTGCTTATCAGTTCAGTGCTTTAGCCCACTACACCACAAAAATCAAACGCTATGAGGGACATAATGGATGGCTAGGACAGGGGAAGGTGTTCACGGTGGTCAATCAATATAAGGCTGCAGAATTGGCACAGCTGTGTTGAGCAGATGTGACATTCACCAACTGTAAATGTGTGATCGTTAGAACAATACGTTTGAATAAAACATTTTTTTATGAGGTTTACTTTTATTAATTCTTTTACTCATTTATTCATGTTTCCTTAGTTGTCAGTAAATACAATTATTCACATCATATTCACTCTGGCTGCATTTGTCTAATGTGTATGTCATGAATCGCTATGTCATATGACAAGTTGCCTTTTGCTTGTTTAAATAAAACGATATAAAAAATTAATATAATTAATTATTGGTCAGCATTTTTCATTATTATTGTAAGTGTTTGCGGGTTGCAGTGCAGTTCTTTCTGGGGGTAAACTTAATTTTTTAGAGAGGCTAGAGGTGAAGCATTGATTGACTGATAGACAACTACTCTGTAAGCGTTTGTAACTTTTCTCATTTGATTGTTTGTTCATTTGTTGTTGGATAAGTGTGTCTGTGTAGTGCAGTGGTGTGTATTATTAGTTTTAGTGTATTCTCGCGGTGTGTGTGGGAGTTATCATTTGTTTGGTCATTGCCACGTTGTGAGTGAGCGTTTGTTGGGGGCGTGGCCAGCGAGGTATTAAAAGCCTCATGTGTTTGTAGCATTTGGCTAGAGGTGAAGCATTGATTGACTGATAGACAACTACTCTGTAAGTGTTTGTAACTTTTCTTACAAGCCACGTTGTGAGTGAGCGTTTGTTGGGGGCGTTCCCAGCTGCTTTCAATAACGATACCTAGGTGAGTATAAATAGCGTGATAGTACACGGCAGCGGAAGCGTCAGTGTGAAGCCTGACTAGTGTAAAGACCTCAACTCTTCCCTGTGCAAGACCGACGAGTGTAAAGACTTTAACTATTCCCTGTGCAAGACCGACGAGTGTAAAGACTTCAACTATTCCTTGTGCAACTCCTCCCGAGCAAGGACCCCGGCAAGGCACTTTAGTATCATCTTCCTTTTCATTATTTGTGTTCGGTTCTTTTCTAATTCCTATCTGGCCTTTTCTCTGATCTGTATTCACCATGTGCTTTCAAATTTCAACTATTACTACTAGCACTCGTAAATCACTCTCTGTACGCACGAGACGCCACAATAATTTGCGCTATATCCTAACATCCTCTGCTACTTTACTCTCTATTCCAATTGGTCTCTGGAATTGCCAGTCTGCTGTAAACAAAGCAGACTTTATTTTATCTATTGGGACTCATTCTCAGCTCAGCCTCATGGCCCTAACTGAGACCTGGATCAAACCAGAGGACACTGCCACTCCTGCAGCCCTCTTAACCAATTTAACTTTTTCACACACTCCTCGGCCTATTGGGAGGGGTGGGGGTACTGGTTTGCTTATCTCAAATGATTGGAAATTTGATCCCTTACCATCTCTACCGGCCAGTTCATTTGAATCGCACTCAATCACTATTACTCACCCTGTTAAAATCCATGTGGTAGTGGTCTATCGTCCTCCAGGTCACCTCGGTAACTTTGTGGAGGAGTTGGATGTGTTACTTTCTAGCTTCCCTGAGGATGGCACTCCACTGACTCTGCTTGGTGCTTGGTGACAACATCCATCTTGATAAACACCTAGCCACAGACTTCAGCACTCTACTGACTTCATTTGACCTTAAGTTAGTATCTACTACGGCTACTCACAGATCAGGTAACCAATTAGACCTCGTCTACACGCGCAACTGCTCCACGGACAACACTTTAGTTACTCCATTACACACCTCAGACCACTTTCTCATCACTCTTAACCTTGTACTGACTCCTGATACAACACGTACTCCTATACAGATTACCTTTCGGCGTAATCTACGCTCACTCTCTCCCTCTCACCTATCCACTATGGTTTCATCTTCACTCCCTCCACCTGCTCAGTTCTCAGCACTGGATGCCAACAGTGCTACTGACACCCTTTGCTCCACTCAGGGCGGCAGAGAGGAAATGGCGGAAATCTAAAAACTATACTGACCTTACCTTGTACCAGTCTCTTCTCTCTTCTTTCTCTACAAATGTCTCCACTGCTAAAACAACATACTACCACAAAAAATCAACAAATGCTCTGACTCTCGCAAACTCTTTAAAACATTCTCCTCTCTCCTTTTTCATCCTCCTCCCCCTCCTTCATCAACTCTTACAGCTGATGACTTTGCATCATTTTTCACAAACAAAACATCTCTCATCAGCAACCAGTTCTCCTCACCACAAACTGACACGCACATCTCAACAACTAACACGAACACGCTTCCATCCTTCATTCTGCTCTCTGAGGCAGATATTTCTAACCTCATCCTTTCCAATCAACCTACTACCTGTCCACTTGATCCTATACCCACTCACCTCCTTCAGGCCATTTCGTCTTCAATCACTCCTGCACTCACTCACATTGTCAACACTTCTCTTCACACGGGAACCTTTCCCACAGCATTTAAGCAGGCTCGGGTAACCCCACTGCTTAAGAAACCCTCTCTGAATCCAGCACTTTTAGAAAACTATCGTTCGGTATCCCTTCTGCCTTTCATTGCAAAGACCCTTGAGCAAGTTGTGTTCAATTAACTCTCTATGTTTCTTGAACAGGACAACCTCCTAGACAACAACCAATCCGGCTTCAAAAGCGGCCATTCAACTGAGACTGCCTTGCTCTCGGTAACTGAGGCACTGAGACTGGCAAAAGCAGCTTCCAAATCCTCAGTGCTCATTCTGCTGGATCTGTCTGCTGCTTTTGACACAGTTAACCACCTGATCCTCCTGTCAACACTTAAGAAGACGGGGATCTCAGGAACTGCTCTCCAGTGGTTCAGGTCTTACCTCTCTGGTAGGTCCTACAGGGTGTCATGGAGAGGTGAAGTGTCTAAGTCACATCATCTAGCTACTGGGATTCCCCAGGGCTCAGTGCTTGGACCACTTCTCTTCTCCATCTACATGTCATCATTAGGTTCTGTCGTTCAGAAACACGGCTTCTCCTATCACTGCTATGCTGATGACACTCAACTCTACTTCTCATTTCAACCAGATGATCCTACAGTCAGTTTTCGTATCGCTGCCTGTCTGACAGACATTTCTGACTGGATGAAGGAGCATCACCTTCAACTCAATCTTGCAAAGACAGAATTACTTGTTTTCTCAACCAACCCAGCACTTCATCAAAATTTCTCCATTCAGCTTGGTTCATCGACCATAACTCCATCCAGGACAGCCAGGAACCTTGGAGTTGTGATTGATGACCAGTAAACTTCACTGACCACATTACTGCAGCAGCCTGGTCCTGCAGATTTGCTTTATACAACATTAGAAAAATTAGACCCTTCTTATCAGAACAGGCTGCACAACTCCTGGTTAAAGCTCTTGTTCTCTCCAGACTGGACTATTGTAATGCTCTTCTGGCTGGGCTTCCAGCATGCACTATCAAACCCTTGCAGCTGATCCAGAATGCAGCGGCGAGAGTGGTCTTTAATGAGCCGAAGAGAGCGCATGTTATGCCTCTCTTCATCAGACTGCACTGGTTGCCAATGGCTGCTCGCATCAAATTCAAGGCACTAGTTCTTGCCTACAAAACAACCACTGGCTCTGCACCAATATACCTAAACTCACTTGTTCAGACTTACACACCCTCACTGTAAAAAAAAAAGGTTTTTTGTTGGTTTAACTTAAAAAAGTAAGTAACCTGGTTGCCTTAAAATTTTGAGTTTATTGAAATTAAAAACTTTAGTTGATACAATGAAGGAAATTTGTTTAACAACAAAATAGAAACTCAAAATATTTTTGTATCTGAACCACATAAAAAATTTGATAAATCATGAAAATAGCACTATTTGGCATGTTTCACTGCATCATCAGAAATAAAACACACAATTACCCAATATGCTTACAAAATCTTTTAATAATATTTTAATAAACGTTGTCAAATCTCAAAAAAATGTTCATTGTATTAACTCAAAATTTCAATTTCAATTAACTCAAAATTTTAAGGCAACTAGGTAACTTTTTTCTAAATAATTTTTTACAGTGCTCCAGAAGCTTGCGTTCTGCGAGTGAGCGGAGCCTCGTGGTTCCATCCCAAAGAGGCATGAAATCGCTCTCACGGACCTTTTCCTGGACCGTTCCCACCTGGTGGAATGACTTGCCGATCTCAATTCGTGCTGCCGAGTCTGTAGCCATTTTTAAAAAACATTTTTAGACACATCTTTTCCAATTGCACCTGACCAATACAGAATAGCACTTACTGATCACCACAGCAACGACCAAAAAGCGCACACTCCTGGATCATATCTACGTCTCTCATCCGGATTTGTGCCTTCAGGTGGGTGTGTTACATAGTTATCATAGCTATCATAATCCGGTGTACTGTATTTTGCGTACGTGAGTTTTTGTTGTAGATGGCTATTGCTGCGTGTTTAGCTAGAATGCCATACAAAACCAACCCATTGGGCCACTGTATCTGCATTAACGGCAACAGCCTTAGTCCTAATGGGTTGTTATCATGGCTATCAAAATCCAGTGTTCTGTATTTTGCGTACGTGAGTTTTTGTTGTAGGTGGCTATTGTAGATGGCTATTGTAGATGGCTATAAAAAAAAAAAGTGTACTGTGCTAATTAATTGAGACTTCTTACAGCTCTTACAGGTTGTTGGCCTTGTTTGTTTCGTTGCTTCTATTCCTCTCCCCTTTTTTGTAAGTCGCTTTGGATAAAAGCGTCTGCTAAATGATTAAATGTAAATGTAAATGTTATAGTGATACTTTTTCTATTTTTGGAGTATACAATCAACAGTTTCCTCCAAAGGTGAGATCTTCAAGCAGCTGAAAGACGTCTCTGAGACTCTGAGGGAAACCACAGAGGTCGGGCTGTGGAGTTACTCATGCTATGAGCTCTTACTGCACTTGTCACTCATATCTGTTCTTTTATTGTTTTATAATTACATGGTGGTATATTTAACAATGAACAATTGTAATAATAAAACAAATATGGGTTTGTGTACATTTATATACACAGAACAAAAAACACAATAACAAGGTTAGATATCTTGAATAAATCATCATATGCAATATTTATTTATTTATTTTTTGTTGTAGTTATTATTTCATAAGCCTGGGATGAAACAGGCGTTAAATTTAACAAGAAAAAGGGAAATATAGAGGAGATTTAGCCCACTTTTGCCTGTGGATTACATTTTTTTTGCATATAAAATAAAGAAATTAACAATACATATTCAAGAGATAACGATTTTGGGTTTTTTGCAAGGATAAAAAAGGATGAAACTCTCAGATTAGTAGGGTTAAAATGTATTTATTTTACTACAATGAAAAAATAAATGGGCAGCTTATTCTTGAACAAGACCACAAAATGAGCATGTTTAAACCAATATTAATATATAGAAGATGGATGAATTAAACCTGTCACACAAGTTGTTGCGCTTGTGATATCGTCATGGGTCACACGATAACGTCAACATGGCGCATAAAGTGCGGATCGCATTCATACCTAACGAGATCTGGATATATAGCACCTACTCTTTTAGCGCTCGTTAAGTAAGTACATATTGAAATTGAGTACCTACTCAATGAGTATGCGGTCCGAACGCAGCCATTGTCATGTTTTGTCATGCACTTCCTGGTTTTGTCATGTGTTCTATTGTCATGTGACTCCATGCTCTCATGTGTTCCTGCCACTTGTTCCTGTATCATGTTGTCATTGGTTTATGGGTTGATCATTGTTCACAGGTGTCCCTTGTCTTGTCATTAGCCCTTGTGTATTTAAGCCCTCAAGTTGCCTTAGTCTTTGGCCCTGTCCCAAATGGCACCCTAAACCATGGCAGTCTTCCTCTGAGTCTGCATTTTCATGACATAATGCTGCTTTGACTGCTGGGTAGAAGTCCTCTGTGTAGCTCACAAACTTGCAGACTCAGCTGAAGTGTGCATCGAGGGCGTGTAGCAGCTGCAAATGGGGCGCTCACGAGCACCCTTCACAAGCATTTTTTTTTTTTTTTTTTTTTTAAGACATCTACAACAAAAACTCACACACGCCAAATGCCGAACACTGGATTTTGATAGCTATGATAACAACCCATTAGGACTAAGGCTGTTGCCCCAGCTGTTGTCGTTAATGCAGATTCAGTGGCCCAATGGGTTGGTTTTGTATGGCATTCTAGCTAAACGCGCAGCAATAGCCATCTACAACAAAAACTCACGTACGCAAAATACAGAACACTGGATTCTGATAGTTATGATAACTATGTAACATACCCGCCTGAAGGCACAAATCCGGATGAGAGACGTAGATATGATCCAGGAGTGTGCGCTTTTTGGTCGTTGCTGTGGTGATCAGTAAGTGCAATTCTGTATTGGTCAAGTGCAATTGGAAAAGATGTGTCTTAAGATGTTTTTTAAAAATGGCTACAGACTCGGCAGCACGAATTGAGATCGGCAGGTCATTCCACCAGGTGGGAACGGTCCAGGAAAATGTCCGTAAGAGCGATTTCTTGCCTCTTTGGGATGGAACCACGAGGCGCCGCTCGCTCGCAGAACGCAAGCTTCTGGAGGGTGTGTAAGTCTGAACAAGTGAGTTTAGGTATATTGGTGCAGAGCCAGTGATTGTTTTGTAGGCGGTAACTAGTGCCTTGAATTTGATGCGAGCAGCCATTGGCAACCAGTGCAGTTTGATGAAGAGAGGCGTAACATGCGCTCTCTTCGGCTCATTAAAGACCACTCTCGCCGCTGCATTCTGGATCAGCTGCAAGGGTTTGATAGTGCATGCTGGAAGCCCAGCCAGAAGAGCATTACAATAGTCCAGTCTGGAGAGAACAAGAGCTTGAACCAGGAGTTGTGCAGCCTGTTCTGATAGGAAGGGTCTGATCTTTCTAATGTTGTATAAAGCAAATCTGCAGGACCGGGCTGTTGCAGTAATGTGGTCAGTGAAGTTTAACTGGTCATCAATCACAACTCCAAGGTTTCTGGCTGTCCTTGATGGAGTTATGGTCGATGAACCAAGCTGAATGGAGAAATTTTGATGAAGTGCTGGGTTGGTTGAGAAAACAAGTAATTCTGTCTTTGCAAGATTGAGTTTAAGATGATGCTCTTTCATCCAGTCAGAAATGTCTGTCAGACAGGCAGCGATACGAACACTGACTGTAGGATCATCTGGTTGAAATGAGAAGTAGAGTTGAGTGTCATCAGCATAGCAGTGAATTCTTGTTGCTGTAAGTCACGAGTATATCAATAAGGTATGTTGGAAGTATAAAAAAATCTACATGTTTCTTTATGTACACAACATACACAAGTAGACCCATTTCTATTTTTAAATAAGTTAAATAAAATAAACATAATGCCCATTTACATTTGTGAATAAATTGTTTCTATATATAGTGAGTAAATTCAAAAATAATGTCCACATAACAATCATATTCTTTGGTTGGTATTGGTAAGTGGTGTGTTTATGTCCTATTCTTGGCCAAAAAGAATGCAAAGTTCACATACCACAATTTCTAAATAACATTAATTTATAAATGGTGTGTCTGCTCGGGTTGTGTATGGATGCTGGAGCATGCTGCTAAGTTAATTTGACAAAGGTTTCTTCCTGTTGCTCTGAATTAGTGGTGAAATGTCTCTTTCAGTTCCATTCAGTGCCACTGGCAGCCAGGCAACAACAGTTCATGTATCCGGACAGGAAGAGAACAGCCATATAGCACTTCAAAACAGTTTAAGGTACAGTGCACATACATTTCAATATGTAATTTCAGTTAATGTGTGAAATGTGTTTTTCCCTGATCTGTTCAGATCTAATCTGTACTGTATGCAGACATTTAAAGATAATGCTAAGTGTATTCTACAGATTTTTTCATATATATTTATATAAAATAATTTTGCTTCCGTTTATGGTTCTGCACAAGAGAACTATAATTTCGAGGTTCATGAGTAGATATTTGTTGTTATAAACCGCCCTCTATGAGTAGCCATCTATGTTAATAATATTCATTTTGTGTATATATTGTATACTTTGTTAGTCGTCCAGTTTGATCAAAACAAATATGGTTTTAAAATGTCAACATTTTGTAAAAGATAAGTAAAACATTTTCTACAGCAGGAAATAAACCCAAGTCACATGACACTTTCTTTCAAAGTAACATTCCTTCTCTTATCTACATTCAATTCTAGCTCGCCTTAATTCAATATAACATCAACTTGTTCACAGTCATGTGGCTACATCTAACTGCAGGACAAAGATCTCTTTCAGGGCAACATTATTGGTTGTCTTAACCATTTCCGTGTTCTCCAACAAAAGCAGAGTGCTTGTATTTTAGATTTTAGATTAATTTGTACATTGTAAATACTAAAGGTTAATAAAGTTTATGAATGTACACTACCAGTGAAACAGTTTGGACACACCTTAATTCAAGCATAAGGCTTGAAAGAAACACTTTTTTCCCCACCATGTCATTCATAATGCAGAACATGCATTTGAGAAGTAAGTGAGATCAGAGAACTTGTTAAACCGAGTTTTAGGAAGCTGTGTTAAAATGAAAGGGGAAGTTTATTTTAACTTGGGAAAAGTCAGGTAAACTGGTCCGACCAATAACCAAGTTTGTTATACTGTGGATTAGCTCTCAACTGTATCCGCCTATGGTGTATCAACATTTATAAAGGATGCAGAGAAAATTGCATTTAAAATAAAATAATGATATTCAACCAAAAATAAAAAAAAATATTTATAGATTTTATTATCATATGACATCCCCTTCAGCTAATCAAACTTAAATATGTACCATGTGCTTGATATTTTTGGCAACAAGGAAGTGAAGGAGAAGTCAGCAAATTAGGTGACACACTCTCATATATATATATATATATATCCCTTTTGTCTGTGATTTAGGTTGGTATTAGTACGTTTGGTAACACTTTACAGTAAGGGTACATGCATTATCATGAATTCATGCATTAATTCATGCATGACTTATGCATTACTACATGCATTAATATCTAATGAATCATCAGGAACTAACAGGAATTCAAAGTCTTTCATTCATGACTTCATGGATGAACAACACCTTTAATTAAAACATTAACTAAGGTGAGTAAATCATGATGAATTATGGTTTATTACACATGATCATGATGTTTTCAGTGTTAACAAAAAACATTGATCTAATTCATGCAAGACTACTTTAAATTATATTTTATTATATTTATCGGGAGGAGCACATTCAGACAATTAACCTAATTAATTTGCTTTACTCTATTTGTGTAATGGAAGTGTGAACTTGTGAATTATTAAAGGAATATACAAAAATCAACGTTACTTTATGCACAGGCTAGACCAGTAAATAAATGAATGTGATTAACTAAAGTTTTTTATTAAACATGATCTCTGAGTTTAGCATGTTCATGTCTTCTTTATAGTAGCCTGCAGGTAAATGGTCAGACCCCAAAACTGGCCACGGGCTCAGCACATAACACATGAATTCTGTTGGCATTATAATACAGTAGTCATCATTAACTAAGCATCAGCTTCTAATGACTTCATCATGTTTGTGGCCCCTCAACTAAAGTGGTGACTTGGTCCTTTGAAACAATTATGATGTGTTATTAATGATGGTGAATTGACATGCATATGTACATGAAAGTTCAAGCCTTTAAACACAGTTAACGTATGCTTTAATGTGAGGTACAGATGAATATTGAAGTCAATAAATTCAATTTTATGTAAACTCTTCCTCTGCTGCGGGGTTGCGTTATGACTGTCAACACGATGATGATTCAATATTCCTGTTATTATACTTAAAATAGTTTACAGAAAAGGCTTAACAAACTATTGCATAGATAAGCTATAAGGCATACAGTACGCATTAATATCTCTTTCATTTGTGCTTTTAATGTTGTGAAGCGGAAGCGTTGCCTCTACACGTGTGCTTGCTATGACTCTGTGTTGCTTTGAGCACATCATTCTGCGCACAGGATGTGTATTTGTTTATTTTAATGGGTCCCATTATCTTGAATGTTTATGCATTTAGCTAGTCTTCATGGTTGCCATTCTAAAATGTTACACTGCAACTACAACAACAACATTACATCATAGTAGGTAAAATATACACAAATTACATAAATACATTCAAACATACATCAATTCTGGTTTCGAAAATAGTCTTACATGCATGAATTAGACCAAATTTTAAACACAGAAATTATCATGATCATGTGTAATAAACCATAATGTATGATGATTTACTCACCTTAGTTAAGTTTTAATTAAGTGGTTGTTCATCCATGAAGTCATGAATGAAAGACTTTGAATTTCTGTTAGTTCCTGATGATTCATAATATAAATGCATGTAATGCATAAGTCATGCATGAATTAATGCATGAATTCATGATAATTCATGTACCCTTACTGTAAAGTGTTACCGTAAGTTTTATAGAAGACAGGGAGGAAAAGCTCTATCTTTTCCAGAAAGTATTAATGGCAGTGCATCAGGAAATAAGGTTAAAGATGTTATGATCCCAATTCGATTCCTAAGACAAAAGGAAAGTACGGTTTTAAAGAAAAGGTTAGCTACAAATAGAGGTTTAAATCTAACATGATTATATTTATGCTACATTTATGTAAATTAACTGTTACATTAGATGTTATATGTAATGTTTATCGTCTTTTCGGAGAGGATGTCCTATATTTCAACCATCAATGTGGGTGTTAACAGCGCACTTCCTATGGGTAACTTGTAACAATTGGCCTTGCCCCTATGCAAGTGTCCAACCGTGTATATACAAAAGTGATAGTAAATTCAAATGCTGGTAACTGGAAAGGTGAGAGAAATATAAAGTCTTTGTTACATATGGTAACCCTCGTTCCTTGAAGGAGGGAATGGAGACGTACGTCGGACATCTGCGGACAATTTTGGACCACTTCAGGGGGCCCTGTCAGCTTCGAGATAATAGAGAACGGGCCACTGAACATTGGCATGCAGGATTTGCATATCGCACCCCGCCCACAGCGCGGGTATAAAGTGGAATTTAAGCGGTTGTTTTTAACTGAGAAGCCGAACTAGCGACTCGACCTGCAGTGATGGTACACTAACTGTGGCGACGGGATGTACATCTCCGTTCCCTCTTTCAGGGAACAAGGGTTACCATATGTAACCCAAACATTCCCCAAACACCACAGTTTTCTACCACTTCCAATGCCTCGCGAGAGCCCCTCAGACCCCGTCTGTTCCGGGCAGGGAAATTCATGCAGGGAGAGTCACTGCCGCTGTTCCGCAAGACCTACTCAGCAAACTATTGGATAACACTGTGAAAGCATGCCCAGGGTGGCTGCTGCAGAAGCTACATAATGCCCGGAGGAAGTTACCATGTGGAGAATAAATGTATAGACTGGCTGTGGTTAGTGCACATATTGAAGTCCCAGGGGTTGCCCTGGGCATTGTAGGCAGGGGAACAACAACTCAATGAGACGCTCTGCCAAGGAAAAGACATTGGCTCATATCCGTTCCATGGGGTACGGAGTGGCACAGCAAGCTGACACTTAGAACGGGCACTTCATTGTTACTGACTATGGGAAGTGAGCAAAACGAAAGATAGCGAACATGTTGGAGGTTTCCCAGCCCGCAGCTCTACAAATATCTGTCAGTGAGACTCCACGAGCCAACACCCAGAAAGAGGCCACACCCCTGTTGAAGTGGGCTCTAACCCTGTGAGGGCAGGGCAAATGCCAAGACGATGGCATCCACTAACCAGGGGGCCATCCTGTGTTTAGAACAGCCTTTCCCTTCTGCTGGCCTCCGTAACAGATGAAGAGTTGCTCTAAGGTCCTGAAGCTTTGCATTCTGTCCACGTAAGTCCGCAGGGCACGGATGGGACAGAGAAAAGCTAGGGCTTGGTCTTCCTCCCCCGAAGACAACGCTTGCAGGCGATTAATGCGTTAATGGCGATAGCAGCAACATAAACTTTGAGGGTGGAGGGAGACAGCCTTCTCTCCAACCCATCTTGTAGGACGGAAAGCCTGGCACTGACCGAGCATCTTCGGGGGTCTTCTCTTGGTGAGAAGAGCACCAGTCAACAAACAGGTTCCACTTCAACGCATAGAGCTGCCTCGTAGGTGTCTACCTGTGTGGCCCTGAAGCGGCTCCATATCAGCTGGATCAGCCGGGAATGGAGGCTCCACTCTTGTGGTAGCACTGGCTGTCGTGAGAGCTTGTTGGCTGTACGACTAAGCAGGCCCGGAATGTGAATGGCATGGAGCAACCTCGGATACTTCTGACTCCATAGGAGGAGATGGCGGGCTAGTTGTGACAACACGGACCAGAACTTGCTTGCCATGTAGCGGCGTTTTGAAGCAGCCTAGCGCAAGACAAACTGCTAAACACTCCACCCAATTGATATGCCATTGCAGTTTGGGGCACGTTGTATGTGGCACCCCAGCCGATGGATGAGGCATCCTTGGAGACAACAGCATGCCTGGACACTTGTTCTAGGGGCACTCCCTAAACAGCGTTAAAGCAGTCTCGTATGGAGTAATCTGAGCGACATTACTGCAGCTGTCATATGCCCCAAAAGCCTCTGAAAATGTTTCAGAGGGACCGCTGTCCTGTGTTTAAACGAATTCAAGCAGTTCAACACTGACTGGACAAACTCCTCGGTGAGGCGCACTGTTGGCCCCACCAGATCCAGCACCATCTTGAGAAAAGTGACCCTCTGCGTGGGGCAGAGTTTGCTCTTTTCTTAGTTGACCTGAAGCCCCAACTCGCTGAGGTGACTGAGCACCAAGTCCCTGTGTTCGCACAACTGCACTTGCAACTGGGCAAGGATCAGCCAGTCATCAAGATAGTTGAGGACGCGAACACCACACTCTCATGGGAGCAGTGGCCGCCTCCGTGACTTTTGTGAAGACACGGGGCGACAGGGACAGCCCAAAGGGTAGGACTTTGTACTGATCATCTCATCCCAGCTCATCTGTCGAATGCAAAGCATAGGAATGGACTGTGATGAGGGAGAATCGAGACATGAAAGTACGTGTCCTTCGGGTCAATCACTGCAAACCAATCTAGGTGACGAATGCACCTAAAGATGCATTTCTGTGTTAGCATTCTGAACGGCATCCTGTGAAAGGACCGGTTCAAGAATCGCAGATCCAAGATCAGCCATAACCTGCCACCTTTTTTGGGTACAATAAAGTACGGGCTGTAAAAGCCGGTCTTCATATTGGCCAGAGGGACCGGCACTATCGCGCCTTTCACTAGTAGGACTGCGATCTCTGCCTGAAGCACAGGGGCACCCTCCTTCGAAACGGAGATGAAGTGGAAACAACTGAACTTGGAGGGACATTGTGCGAACTGAATCGCATAGCCGAGTCTGATGGTATGGATGAGCCAGTGGGACTGGCTGGGAAGCACTAGCCAGGCCCCCAGCGACCAAACCAGTGGAACCTACAGCACCACAGACATAACCGCATCGGGGCAGCGAAGCAGCGTGCAGGGATCCGGCTCGGGCAACATGGTAGTGGCCCATTGCAGGGCCTGAGTGTGCTGGGCTATAGTTACCTGCTTCTGCTGACCCCCTGTTGGTGGTTGGAGAGGCATGGGAGCTTGAACACCGCCAAGTGCGCTCTCTTTGCAACCCAGAGATTTTGGAAATGGAAATTGCTTTAGTTTCTGAGAGGGGTACTGCAGGCCTGTCTCAACTGCATTGCCAAACAACCCGGCTGGGGAAACGGGAGAGTCCAGGAAACGATGTATACCAGTCTCCCTCATGCCGGCCAGATTGAGCCAGGGATGCCGCTGCTGGACCACAAGAGTGGACATCGCCTGGCCAATGGAACGGGCAGTGACTTTTGTTGCCCTGAGGGCGAGGTTCAATCAATCAATCAACTTTATTTATATAGCGCTTTTACAATCACGATTGTGTCAAAGCAGCTTGACAGTGTCAAACAGGATAATATTGCGACAAAATTAGATTTGGCTGTACAGTCGTACTGGAGAAAACAGTGATGTTATCAGCTTATTTTAATTTATCATATAGCGAAAATGTTGGCAGATCAGTATTATAGTTTATAGAATTAAATAAGACCTAATTCATACATTTTATTTGTATAATAAGTTGAATAACTTTAATCATATTTTTAGTGTCCCCAACTGAGCAAGCCAAGCCAAAGGTGACCTTTTCGGCAGCCCAGGAAAGCATACCCGTCGCCTCCGGGAGGCGAGGTTCCTCCCGGGGAAGCTCTGGGCCTGCTACCCTCGTACATATCCATGAGTGCCTGGGCCTGGTGAACCTGAAACAACGCCATGGCATGCAATGCGGATGCAGCCTGGCCAACAAGACCTGTAAGCCTTTGCAGTCAGACTGGAAGAGAACTTACAGGCCTTGGACGGGAGATGTGGGTCTCCATGCCAGTCAGAGGTGGTCGCCAGACACAGTTGCATCGCGACGGCCCACTCCTCTAGTGGGATTTCCACATACCCCCTGGCTTGCCTGCCAAGGTTAGTGAGGAGGCAGGAGCCACCAGGTCTGTTTCTTGCGCTGAATGTTGTCGTCCACGACCTAATGAGCTCCTCATGCACCTCTGGGAAGAAAGGCACCTGGGCGGGATGCTGAGAATCAATCGTTCCGGAGGTTTCCAATCAAGTCCGACCTTTTCGGCAGCCCAGGAAAGCATACCCGTCAACTCGGTCAACTCCCAGAGGGTAGTAGAATTAGTACAGTATTATTATATATTGTATTGCATATTATACAG
Source organism: Pseudorasbora parva (assembly GCF_024679245.1). Classification (NCBI taxonomy): domain Eukaryota; kingdom Metazoa; phylum Chordata; class Actinopteri; order Cypriniformes; family Gobionidae; genus Pseudorasbora; species Pseudorasbora parva. The sequence continues at coordinate 13,132,134 of NC_090193.1, read as the reverse complement.
TATCAACGCAGTATCACTACAGATTCTGCAATACAGCAGAATCTTCATACTCCAAAGACTGGAACTCCCCCTGTGAGGGGCCAGTGGGTCCCTCCGGAAGCTCTACTGGCTGCGGCGCTTGTGAGTGATTAGGGGCCTGCAGAGGTATGCTCAGTGGGTGGGCTCTAAACATAATCCTCAGATCACCCCGGCCATCCGTCAAAGTAGATCTATTACTGGAAATAGCACTAGATCGAGGTATGGGTAGGGGGACTTCACCTTCTCGAAGGTAGGCGAGTCTCGACCTAAGTGCTGATACAGTCATATTCCCGCAGTGGGAACATGAACAATCCACAAAAGTTGCCTCAACGTACTGTAAGCCCAGGTATGTGATACAGCGATTGTGATCGTCAGCAGGCGACAGGGAACGACCGCATTCAGAAATGCAGGGGTGGAATGGCATCTTGAAAAAGATGCAGCTTCACCCGTGTTGTTCTTTTGTGAGGAAAATGTTCTTTCAGAAGTGCTGAACCACCCAGGGGAAGACCGCAGCCGCACACAAGAAATAGTGCAGCCTATGTAGGCACTCACTGACAAGTGAACCAACAGCTCTTTTGCTGTGAAAACAGCAGGGTTTTTTAAGCAGCCTGTGAGATTGCGGTCGTGCTGATCGTGCCCTCTCACCAGCACCCGAGCATTTTTCTCTGCCACAGTTGTGATGAAATGAAGAAATGAAGACAAAGAGTCAGGATTGCAATTAATTAAAAGAAAAATTTACTTAAGTTTCAAAAGCAGAAGCCAGCTTCAAGTCTCACAAGGCTGTGCTCCCTCTCTCTCCATCTAGCTGCCTCGCCCTATCGTACATACATTTACATTTTACATTTACATTTATGCATTTAGCAGACGCTTTTATCCAAAGCGACTTACAACTCAGGAGTACAGGAAGCGATCTGTCAAAAGGAGGCAAAGAAAATGCAAAACTTGCCCTAAAAACCAAGATTTGTATAATACTCAGAGTAGCAAAAACCAGAAAAGGGAAGAAGAAAAGAGAAATAGAGGAGGAAGAGTTTTTTTATGATAAGATTAAGTGCTCATGGAAGAGATGAGTTTCCAAAAGATTACTCCAAGATTTCTGACCAACCCTGAAGGGGTAATCAAAGATGAACCTAGCTGGATGGTAAAATCGTGTTGTATGGTTGGATTAGCAGGGAAAACAAGCAGCTCAGTCTTTGCTAAATTGAGCTGCAGGTGATGTTTTTCCATCCATGCCGAGATGTCCACCAGACAGCTTGAGATTCGTGCAGCTACTGATGGATCATCTGGTTGAAAAGAGAGGTAGAGCTGTGTGTCATCAGCATAGCAATGATATGAGAGGCCATGTGCCTGAATGATGGGTCCCAGTGAGATTGTAAAAAATGGAGAAGAAGAGAGGTCCAAGCACTGAGCCCTGAGGAACCCCTATGGTCAGTTGATGTGTTTTGGATACCTCTCCTCTCCAGGCAACCTTAAAGGACCTACCTGTGAGATAGGACTCAAACCAGTGGAGTGGAGTCCCTGTGATGCCCAGTGATGAGAGGGTGGACAGAAGAATCTGATGATTCACAGTGTCAAAGCAGCAGATAGATCAAGGAGGATGAGGACTGATGATTTGGATGCAGCTTTAGCCAGCCACAGGGCTTCAGTAACTGACAATAATGCTGTCTCAGTTAAGTGGCCCTTTTTTAAACCTGACTGGTTTACATCCAGTTGATTAGACTGTGAGAGGAAAGATGAGACCTGGTTGAAAACAGCTCTTTCAAGTGTTTTTGCTATGAATGGTAGGAGAGAAACAGGTCTGTAGTTCTCTACTAGTGATGTGTCTAATGTGGGTTTTTAAAGCAGTTGGGTTACCCGAGCCTGCTTGAATGTGGTAAGTAAGATGCCGGTGCAGATAGATGTGTTTATGATGTGTGTGAGTGCTGGTAAGAGTGTAGGGGAGATGGCTTGTAGAAGATGGGAGGGGATGGGATCTAGAGGGCAGGTAGTGGGATGGCAGGAGAGGAGAAGTTTAGATACTTCAGCCTCAGTGAGTGAAGAGAAGGAGGAGAGAAAATGTTTGGCTGAGGATGTGGCTTATTTAGAATTGTGTGTGTGTGGAGGTGGGAATTAACTGCTGATGATTGTGGTTTTATCTGTGAAAAAATGGGAGAGAGAGATGTGGTGAGATGTGGTGGGAGGTGGTGGAGGGGGACAGAGGAGAGAGTTGAAAGTTCTAAAAATTGTGCGTGTGTCTGAGGTGCTGTTGATTTTGTTGTGGAAATATGAGGAATTTAGCTGTATGGACATCATGTGAGAAGGAAATGAGCAAAGACTGATACTTACTCAGGTCAGATGGGTCGTTCGATTTGCGCCATTTTCTCTCTGCTGCCCTAAGTCCGGTGTTCACGAAGAACATCAGATAACCAAGGGTTAGAGGGAGTAGAGCGTGCTGGCCTAGAAGATAGAGGGCAGATACTATCTAGACAAGAAGTTAAAGTAGAACATAAAGTGTTGGTTGCAGTGTTGACATCCATAGAGGAGAATTGTGTGGTTGACAGAAGAGAGGATGAAACAACAGAGGAGAGGTGAGAGGGAGAAAGAGAGCGCAGGTTTCATCTGAAACTAACTGGTAGAGGAAGTGGAAGTGTATGAGTAGTAAGATGTAGATTAAATGTGATGAAGTAATGATCAGAGAAGTGTAAGGGTTTGACCTAAGTGTTTTCTGTAGTGCAGTTGCATATATAGATGAGGTCAAATTGGTTGCCAGATTTGTGTGTGTGTGAGGTAGTAAGGAGTTTGAGATTGAATATCCTCAGGGAATAAGGATAGCAGCACATCTAGTTCCTCAACAAAGGTGCCCAATTGACCTGGAGGGCGGTAAATGACTACAAGATGAATTTTAGCAGGAGCTGTAACTAAAATAGCATGGTATTCAAATGAGTTGTTTTTACATAGAGAGGTGTGGGTTGAGTATTTCCAATTGTTTGTGATGAGAAAACCTGTGCCTCCACCTCTGCCAGTGTGGCGTGTGTGAGAAAGAGAAATTATTAGAGAGAGCAGCAGGGGTTGCTGAGTCTTCTGGACGGATCCAGGTCTCAGTCAAGGCCAAAATATTCAGATTGGATTGAGTGACAAAGGCTGGAATGAAGTCAACTTTGTTTACAGCTGACTGACAATTCCATAGACTCAGAGAAAAGGAGGGAGGAAATTAGTAGAGGAAGGAATAGGACACAGATTAGCAGTGTTGCGCTGCCGTCTGCATCTGATAGTGGAGCATGGGTTAGAGATAGTGGGTATGTATTGAAAGCACATTGTGAGGTTAGAGAGAAGGAGAAAGAGGACAGAGTAAAAAATACTTAAGTGTGTTCTTGGTGTTCGTTCTACGGTGGAGTCGATCCTAGGTAGAGTCGAAAAAGATGTCTTTACACTTGTCGGTCATCACACGAGGTGGCTGAACACGAGGGCTGAACACTCCCGCTACCGCACCAGCGCTAAGATGCTTATTAAATACACACTGATCACTACGTGAGTGCAAACAGCTGTGGACGCTTTTATAATTATCCCAAAGATTAATCAGTGCAACAGGCTACCAATGACTCAAATCGAAACCAAACTATGACTCACTACCTGTGCTAAAAGCCACCAATTATTATTTGATAACAGCTGACAATTGCATACAGCACGCTTCAAACTGCCCTGGTTAAAGTGCAATTGTAAATAGCTCACATATTAAAGTTATGAATAGGAAAAATAAGTGCAAAATCGAAATGTATCTTCCTTCAAGTAATTAATACACTAAGCAATACAGCAAATACAGAGTTATTCAGAAACACTTACTTGCGATTCGAGCTCCTTCACTGACCGACACGCTTCTCCATACAATTGTCCCAACAGTTTTATTATTTTCAAGGTCTTTTCCACATCATTACTGCAATTTGGATGATTCTGATTGGCTCAGACATAAAGCACAGTCATGGTAAATTTCCACTCACGTCAGTTAATCTGATGCTCGTTTCCATAGACGTGTCACTTGTTGATGCTTTCACCCCAGAATTTAGTATGACCTTCCAGATCTGGAGCAAGCGCCAGCTTGCCCAGAACAACAAGTCCACCCATCTCTAAGGGTGCCCATAGTACACCATTCGCAACACATAGAATATTGTGCACATACACAATGTGTGATTAAGCTCTAGTTCTAACCAGTTCTAACCAAAACATACTGATAACATATGGTTTCTTTCAGTGAGAGGGACACACAATAGTACAGGCAATATTCATCTTGACTTTTTAGTGTTTCAGTAAAAGGAAATTTAAAAGGAATAAAATATAAGTAATTAAATGAAAGACAAATCCATATTTCATCTCTGGAAGCAGAGCTAAGTGAGCAAACGCTGTTACATTCCTGACATGTACATCTCTAGGTCAGACCTCAGTCACTCCTCAGAGACCAAATATACAGTTTAGAAAACAAGAAACATTAGGCAAAATCATAACTGGAAAGAATCATTATAATAATATAGGAAGGTTAATATTGATTAAAGTTTTGATTATGAAGTTAATTAGGATATACTATATACAGGTATATTGAAGCGGCAGTGGATTTCAGAATTGCCCTTTCACTGGTCTATATAGGCTTATTTATTCACCAGTATTGGTCCTATTCATAAAATGTATGTGCTTAAGTAGGCTAAGGTTGGAAAATTACGTGTGTGTGTAATCAATTTTTATGAGAAAAATGTGCTTGTTTTGTTAACGTTATGGTAAAATGAGTAGATTATTTCTGACTAGTCTATAGTGCAGACATTCTTTTTATTATAGGTTCCTCAGGTATGCTAACTGCTTTATAGAAAAAGGGAAGCCAATGTATAAAGTTAATGAAGTTAAAGGTAATAAGTAACATTTTGCTGATGTTATTTTTAAGTTAAAAGTGAATCTAGTGTTATTATTGCTGCCTGGTGCCCTGCCATGAACCATGACAAACAGAACCGAAACAAACCAAAACGTGGCCTCAAAACTGTTACATGAACCGAACCGTGACAATGCTGTATAATTACACCCCAAATAAAAGGTCATGGTAATATATGAATATCCTGTAAGTTTCAGAGCTGAAAGGCAAGTCAAGTCAACTTTATTTATATAACACTTTTACATGGGAATTGTTTCAAAGCAGCTTCACAGTGTCAGGACAATATTGCAACAAAATTTGATTCGGCTATAGAGTTGTTCTGGAGAAAATGTTGATAAAATAAAAAAGGTTTATTTTAATTTATTATATAGCGACAATGTTGGCAGATTAGGATTATAGTTTATACAATTAATTAAGACCTAATACATTTATTTTATTTGGATATTTAGTTTAATAACTTAAATCAAAACTGATCCCAACTGAGCAATCCAAGCAAAAGGTGACAGTTGCAGGGAACTAAAACTCCATCAGGACATGATAGAGAAAACTAAACCTTGGGAGAAACCAGGCTCAGTTGGGGTGCCAATTCTCCTCTGGCCTATTAATACAAAGTGTATGATTATTATTCTGGCAACCTTACAGGTCAGAAATCATATTAGATTGGAATATTCAAAATTTCTGAGTATCACGCAAAAGAAGGGTATATTGAGGATGACACAAGAATATGAATTACACAAGATTACACATGATTACACTGTAAAAAATGATCGTGATTTTAACGGTCAAAGGTTGTAAAAATGCTACAGTTAAAAACTGTTATTTGGTTAACACAACGTTTCCTTACTATATACGGTGAATAACTGCAGTAGATCTAACCTTATGCCAGTGAAATTTACAGAAAAACAATGTAAAATCCCAACAGAAAATTATAGAAAACCCAAAAGCAAATATTTTTTGTTTCAATCACAGTGACATTTTGTAAACTATTAAACAGAATATTTTGTTATATTTACAACATGTGATTATAATAAAATTTTATTTGATAAAACTACAAATATTGGTATTAAAAACCTGTACGTTTTTTGAGAAAATACTGTAAAAACTAGTTTGTTAATTTGACATGCAAATATTGTTGACAATTACAATTTTTTGTTAATCTTAAAAATGTAAGTCACTTTACACGTTTATGCATTTAAAAAATGTCTAAACATGTATTTGTATTGCATATAAATGTTCCATGCATTTGGATTATGTAATTTTAACAAACAAATTAATCAACTTACTAAGAATCACTATCTAAGAATCAGTAATAAAAATCTTATTTGTAAATCATTTATAAATTAAACAGGTAAGATTTATTTAATTATATTAATAAACTGAATGTGACTGATTAATCCCAGTTACACATAAATTAAACAGTTAAGATTTATGTAATAGTACACAGAAAAATCGCAGCCGTTAAATGAACACTTCCTAGTGTTCATGTGTTTGCTCACTAATGAGTTAAAGTACCATTGAAGCAGTGTTGAAGTTAATGAGATAATTAAGAGATGATTGAGCATTAATGATGAACACCTGATGATAATAAGCACAATCACTGAAGGAAAGAGAAACACGAGAACTACAGCTGACTTCAGCCACAGCTGTAGATGAAATCAACTGAAGATAAAAGAAGACATTAAATCTCTGAAGATCTCAGCAGAGGAGGATTAAACAACTCCACAAACAGCATTACCAGCTTCACACATTACCAACCAGACTGATTTTATTTCTGTGGATGTTGATGTTTTATTGAAAATAATAGTTTTATTTGAAGTCACCATGATGGTGAGAAGTGTTTGCTTTAGTTGGGCTCTTGACCCTTGACTCTCCAACATTAGTATTCTGGCTGCTTTAACTGTGTTTATAAAGCACTTTAGTTACTGCATGGAAAGCCACGAAAACACATGGTCAGATGATTTGTCTCTTTGTTCATGATTATATAATCATCATCATCTAGTCATCGCTGGTCTTGTTCAGAGTCTAAGACTCTGTTTATGTGTTATTAATTTTGTTTAATCATAATAGTGGCCAGTTGATTCTATAGCATGAGCACTGTTGTGGCACTCTAATATGCAGAATTAAAAAAAAAATAGTGCATAAAAGGTTTTAATCTATGGCAATCATTAGACACAAATAGATATCAAGAATCAGTGTATGAATCTCAACAATGGTGACAATCAATGAAAAGCTTAATGCTGCAGTGCATGCTGGGTACCACCAATCAAAACTCTCCAATGAGTCCCAGCATGCATTGCGGCATGAATAAATTATGCATCTGAATTGTGTTTTTTTTTTTTTTTTTTTTTGTCATTGTAGAGATGCAAACACTGATTCTTGATGTCTGTGTTTGTCTAAATAATGCCGTAGATTAAACCTTTTTTTTGGTCCTTCAAGTTGTTTGATTGCTACAACAATGCATGAGTTTATAATGTAAACCACATGGCTTTTATTACGCAGGCTACACAATTAACACATTACCTCTATAACCAGAGCATTAGAATCTGAATGAGTTTAGTGATTCACCCACTACATGATGATTAATATAATCATCATTAAAGAGCCAAATCACCTGGCCATGGTTTTTGACTTTCAATGCCATAACAAAAGTGCTTTACAAACACGGTTATAGCAGCCAGAAAACTAATGTTGGAGAGTCCAGGGTCAAGAGCCCAACTAAAGCAAACACTGCTCACCATCATGGTGACTTCATATAAAACTATTATTTTAATTAAAACATAAATTACAACAATAAAATCAGTTTGGTTAGTAATGCATGAAGCTGGTAATGTTGTTTGGGAAGTTATTTAATCCTCCGATGGGATCTTCAGAGATTTAATGTCTTCTTTTATCTTCAGTTGATTTCATCTACAGCTGTGGCTGAAGTCAGCTGTAGTTCTCGTGTTTCTCTTTCCTTCAGTGATTCTGCTCATTATCATCAGGTGTTAATCATTAATGCTCAATCATCAATTAATTATCTCATTAACTTCAACACTGCTTCAATGGTACTTTAACTCAGTAGTGAGCATACACATGAACACTAGGAAGTGTTAATTTAACATGGGTGTTTTTCTGTGTACTTTTACATAATTCCTAACTGTTTCATTTACGTATAACTGGCATATATCAATCATCTTTAGTTTATTAATTTGTCTATGTAAAAATAATCCAAATGCATTGAAAATGTATACGCAGTTTACATACATAAATCTTATGCTTTACATTTTAATGTAATACTTACTGGTTTTCTATTTATTTTTAATAAAAATGAAAAAAAACTGTGCCTCCTCTAACCACAGACTTAATTTTGAATTTCATAGTGCGCATAGTTTCATAATTCTCTGGTAACCACAGCTGCCAGCATTTTCCTGTAAAAATAACATTTTTTTTGTAGTTTTTTTTACAGTGTACACTGTAAAAAAGATCCCCATAAAATTTACGGTAAAAAACCGGCAGCTGTGGTTGCCAGAACTTTACCGTAAAAAATACGGCAGTAACGTTTAAGGTTTTACGGGACAGCAGCATATAATTTAAAGGTTTATAATGTAATAATTACGGTTAAAAAACATTTATTTTACAGTTCAAAACAGTATAATTTAAAGGTTTATACATTTTATTTTAGTTTACAGTAAAATACCGTTAAATTTACAATTTTTCGAAGTGAAAAAGAACAGGTCATTGTGTAATTAACAGTGAAAAAACGTAAATTGACATTCCCAGAATTCCCCACGTGACACTTCACATTTGATGCATTTTCATTGAATTAACTATGTTTCTTCTTAGTTTTTTCTAATCACTTATGTACATTAAGGTTTTATGTTACATCTAATGTTGTTAAATTAATGTTTATTGCATTTTTAAAACATCATGTGTGCTACCATGATGGTGTTTGGTGTTTAGTGTTTGTGTGTGCACCTTCTATATGTTAATATTGTCCCTCCAAAAGCTGCGTGTGATGAGCTTTGATTCATCATGTGATTCTCATCACCACTATAATTGGTGATTGTCAAATTATATAAAAGGAAAATAACAGATATTAGCATTTCAATTGCTTCAATTGAAAGTTGGTAATTTAATATTTCGGTTCAATATTTTTTTTTTTACCATTATTGTTTTATAGTGTACTGTGTACACATATTTCCATATTTCTTATTTCTATATAAACTTTCAAATTATAGGGTTTTTAACTGTAAAATAAACCTGTTTTAACCGTAATTACCTCATTATAAACCTTTAAATTATATGCTGTTGTCCCGTATAACCTAAAACGTTACTGCCGTATTTTTTACGGAAAAGTTCTGGCAACCAGAGCTGCCGGTTTTTTACCGTAAATTTGATGGGTATTTTTTTACAGTGTACACAAGAATATGAATATTTGAAGGATCGGAGTCATCACACCGGAGACTGGTTTATTGAGGATGACGTGCCGGTGAGGCAAATTCAGAGAAGACACCAATTGACACCAATTTCATTTTTTTTTTTTTTTCGTTTTGAGGTTTTCCAATTCATTGTGAATGAACGTTGTGGTTATTGGACATTCAGTCAATAATTTAATTGTTTTCATGTTTTATTTTTATTTGTTCATGTTAAACTGATTGGATGCTTGTTTAGAGAGTGAAAACTAAATAGGGTTTAATTCAAGAAAAAGACTCAGAAAAGAAAGAGGCAAAGTTTTATTTAGTCTCACTACATATCAGTAACGATTTCTTTAAAGCAGCACTAGGTAACTTTTCAACCTTCATAATATATTTTTTAAGACTCTTGTGATGATAAATCGACTTACAATAGGTTGAATGACACGTCTGCCATAGCCTGATGGGGTCTGTATCGTTTTTAATCGTACTTTTAAACTTCGGGTTTCGGGTAGTAACCCGAGAAAAAAAAAGAACTACAAAATTCGACTGGTTTACGGCATATACGTCACTTCCACCAACACACACACTTCCTTACATTCGGACGTGCGAGCCCAACTTTGTTCGTCGGATAATATAGTCATGTCCGAAGCAGCAGAGACAAATAAGAAAGAAAAGGTTTTGTTGGAGGAAAGCAATAAGAGGAAATGAAAAAGTGATGGGATTAAAGGCAGGACGAAGATCAAAATGTGACCAGCGTTTGCTCGTCGGCGTGAGCTGAAGGAGGCGTGCCCGACCGATGCTGTCCTGCTTGTTACGGTGAGCTACCACTCAAACATTGAACTGAAGTATCATATAGATTCTGTAAAACGGTAACCAATAGACTACTATAATGACGCTGGCTTGTAAACGTGAGCATCGTGATTATTTGGCGTTTGAAAAAAATAAAACCCATGAAATTATATTCATATGACATGCTGAAACATATGCCACTGACTGTAACGTTACCTGGGATGAAGACATTTCACACGCGACGCCAGAAGAACTCCTCTTGCAGTGTTCAGGGGAACTGTTAGCACCGACCCGCGGGACGCTTTTATGAAGTTATTTGGCCCGCACCGCACCACTGTATATATTTTTACAACCCGCCGAGCACCTGAGACCATTAAATAGACATACGGGGTCCACGGGTTATGAGACGACCCACGCATCACTAGTTCAGGGCTATCAGGGTTGTCATGTCAACAAATGCACGCGCGATGGTATCCCCTGTTGTAGGATGACAGCTCTTACGACAGTAGTTGAGGACATTATTTTTTTCCAAACTGTAGGGGGACCCCGAGAGCAAAAGTAGCCAAGTGGGGCTTTAAGACTGCAAGGTAAGCTCGGCTTCCCTTATAATGTCACAAAATTAATTGTCAAATATGTACTATTGTATTAACATTTTATTGACTAAAAATGCGTTAGAAAACGTTCTCCTTCTCATACATTCCCGCAGTGTCACAGTGCATTTCCCTATTGAAGCCCAGCGTCCATTGACTTCAATGGGGCTGCTTTGAAAGGTTTTTTTCAGCGCTTCGAAACTCGACGGTCATTGGATAAACGCTGCGATTATGTCCCGCCCACGGACGCTCAGCGTCTCTGGGGGTGAATGGGGAGTGGGCTGGCCCAGACTCTGAGCTTCTGCGTGATGATTGGAGGGTCTGTCGAAAGACTGCATCTCCTTTTGACTGACAGCGATTCTGTACTATAAGGAATCACTGAAGCTATTCGCGTTCAGTCCCATCACGGATTTCTCAAGTTTAGTCAAAATAAAAACTGCTGCAACCTATTTCTTTGATATTTGCTTGGCGAAATTGCTTGATTTTCATCATACATTTCACACAATTATACACCACATTCCTTGTTTCAGTTTTTCAGAGTTAAATTTTTTTTTTAGATCGTTCATTCATTCATTCCTTCATTCATTCATTCATTCATATAACGTTAGTAGGCTAGGTTAGCGTCGTGGGTGAAACTGCGCACGATGGCAGACGGTGCTAATATTGTTGCGAAGCCATTTTAATGTGTTCCTTACGAGGAAAAACTTAGAATTAAACAGCAGGGCAGATCAACACCTAAGATTGATTTAGTGCAAAAGATAGGGAAAAATAACAGGTCTTTTCAGCTCTCCTAGTATGACAAAGTTAGTTGGCTGACTGGAAGTGCTGTGACAAATAAAATGTACTGCTGGCCATGCCTCTTGATGAAACCATCTCACGGATGTGTTGTTTGGTCAAAGGTGGGGTTTGGAGATCTGTCTAACTTTGACAGGGCATATAAAAGACATGAAAAGAGCAATGAACATGTGAGTGCATGTGCAAGATTAAGTTGCATGGGCAGGTTCAGGGTTGAGCATGCAATAAATTAAGGTGCTCGCATTCAAGTGGCTAAACATAAACCGCCTTATTGATGTGACATCCTTGCTTGGCCGGCAGGAGCTGTCATTTAGGGGACATGATGAAAGCAATAGCCCCCAGTGCAATGTTTGTGCATTGCTATGCACACCGACTGAATCTGGTGCTGTCACAAGGGGGCTAAATGCTTGCCTGAGTGCAGAATTTTTTTTGCATCACTCTCTGGATTTGCCACATTTTATTCAGAATCCACAAAGAGGACATCTTTTCTGAAGTCTGCAGGCTGTTCAAGGTTGCCCAGAAACCCTCCTACTCGATTGAATTTCACATCACGGATAGTGAGCACTGTGGCAAACAATTATGATGGCCTCCTGCAGACATTTGAGAATACAACAATGGATGGTGATACACTGGATTGTGCCAAAGGCTTTGTGAGGAAACTGGAGGATTTTGAGTTTGTGTTCATGTTGTACACATATGAACAAATCTTCTCTGAGACTGATGTGGTCTTTGATATTGTCCAGCAGAGGGCGATGGATGTTCTTTACTGCAAGAACAGAATTGAATCTCTTCTTGCATTTGTCAAAGAGAAGAGGTCAGAGGGGGCTTTCCAAGCCATTTATGCCAAAACAGCAGATCTCACATCAGACCCACAAGATGAGCCCATGAGAAAGCGCCGTCTGACCCAATTGCAGGATCCCCAAGTGCGATACAGAAATCTGTACATGGCCATCCTTGATAACATCTTGGAGCAGATTCCTCTACGTTTTTCAAATTTGGAAAACACGCTCTTCTTAGAATTAGTCAATCCAGGAAAATTTGATGACATGAGTCAGGTATTTCCAGAGGAAGCCTTCCAAAGTGTTCTGAAAAGTTATTTCCATCACTTTGATTCAGGAAGACTGAGGTCAGAACTTCAAGTCCTGTATTCAGATCAGGACTTGCAGGGTAACAGGGGAAAGCTGTGTGATTACTTAGTGTTCCTTAAAGACATGGAGTTGGACAGTGCAATGCCTCAGCTTTACAAACTGTTCTCATTAGTGGCAACAATTGGAGCTACATCTGTAGGTGTAGAAAAGAGCTTCTCCTGTTTAAAGCTACACCCGAAACACAATGGGCCAAGGCCGTTTAAGCAGCCTAGCTCTGCTGGCCATTGAGAGGACACTGCTCAAGTCACTTGAAAAGACTCCTAGTGGGTACGACAGGGTCACAGACCATTTTCTTGAAAAGGAACGTAGGGCAGAATTTACTTTTAAATAAATAGGCAATTTTATGATGTAGGCTGAAAATGAGCTTCCCCTCTCTGACAGACCAGACCACTGCTACATATACAAATTTCAGTTGACCTTATTAAATTCTGACTTAAGGTTGATTTGCGGTTTCCATAGAGTGAAACCATTAAATTCCAGGAAAGAAGGGAAATGGGCACATTTAGCATAGCGTAAATACTCCTATGTAATACTTTCAAATGAAATCAATTGTTGTTTTTTTCAATACAGCTAAATCTTGCTCTTACCAAAACTCTTGATCGTCTGAATTTGTTCACTCCTGTTGCACCATCTCTCTCAGCAGACAAACCTAGTCTTCTGATCATATTGGTCCAGTTGTAGAATCAACATAAAATGTATACCTCAAGGTATGGTTACACACAGTTTTAGCAGACACTCCAGGATGCGCTGGTCATGTCTGGGTGCAGGCCCACCATCTGATCCGGACACGGCCTGGTGTTCTTACTTGTAAAGAACTTCATAAAGTCATTTATGCTTTGTTGTTTACAAACATCAGAAGTTGAAGCTTTATTTTTGGTTAATTTAGCCACTGTATTGAATAAATACCTAGGGTTGTGTTTGTTTTCTTCTAAGAAGAAAGAGAAATAAGCAGATCTAGCAGTTTTTATGGCCTTTCTGTTTGCAATCATGCTCTCTTTCCATGAATTGCGAAAAACCTCCAGTTTTGTTTTCTTCCAGCTCTGCTACATTTTTCTGGCTGCTAATTTAAGGGCTCGAGTCTGCTCGTTGTACCAAGGCTTTGGACTATTTTCTTTAATCTTTTTTATGTGCCGGGGAGCAACTGTGTCTAAAGTGCTGATAAAGAGAGAATCAATCGTTACTCAGTTACTTGCGGAACCTTGGTATCGGTTTTGCAAGGTATCGCTTCAGTCAATTTAAACCTGATTCATATGTCTAGTCACAGTCTTTTATAGACTCAATATTGAAATTCAGATGGGCTATTCAGGCAGGAGTTCAGGTAGTTACCTCATTGGTCCTCCCGCTTAGCCACCTCGCCATAGGTTCCTGCAGTTGCCGCAGGATACACTGGATTTTACATTGATAAAATTATTAGGATAAAATGTTTGCTTCATATTCTCGAGGAAAGGAGTTCCCTTTCGTTTAGTCACTCCGACGTAACGTCAGTGACTGACGAATGGGGGTTTCGCTTAGAAGCCTATCATCTCCGAGACTAGAAAACGCCCAAAGGCAGTGCCAATGCCATGGGCATGCGAGATTTGCTTGCGTAACTCCGCCTACCCACGTGGGTATTTAAGGAAGTAGCTGGCATGATCACATTATGTTTTTAAGCTTCGGAGCCAAGGGTTACATACCTTTCACTCCTACAAGCCTTCTGAGTTATTGTCAGTTCTTCGAGACGGTCAGGATCTTCCAGTCGGTGTTGGTGTACGGCGCGTTCCAGCGGTCACATACTTCCTGCCTGCTGGTATGACGATTAGTATCCAGTTGGTGTGTGGTCCCCTGGCCGCTTCGGCATCGACTGTGACGTTATTCCTCTCACAAAAGAGCTCACACGTGGCACGTCCTTTTCAGGATGTCTCGTCCGTGTGCTTCTGGGTGTGGCCGGTCTTTGGCGTCTTCCGATGGGCACTCGCACTGTCTGATGTGTTTGGGCTTTCAGCACGCTCAGGCAGCGCTTGTGGATGAGTCATGTTCCCACTGCGGGAATATGGCCATCTCCGTGTTGCGGTCGAGACTCAATGACTCCGGGTGGCCGCCGGAGTGAGAGTCCCCTCCGTCACCTGATGTCATCTGACGTTTCAGCACGGGACGTCACTTCGGCTGGTGGCCAGGGTGACCTGAGGGTGATGGTGTGGAATTCAGCTCCGACGCTCATGCCTCGGCCCACACCCCCCTCTGTTGCACTGGTACCCACGAGCGGGATGGAGCCCGCAGCCTCGGTTTCGACCGGTCCGCGGGTTTCATTCGGCGCTCCGGAGGATGACGAGATGTCGGTGACCGCATTGCAAGGTGGGCTAGAGTCCTCCGAGGATGAGGATTCGGCTGTGCTGCCGCCTTCGGGTGTGCCAGCATTGTGAGAGTCGGACCCGGAGCTGACAGCCATGCTTGCCCGGGCAGCCATGGCGCTTGGTCCTGAAGTGGAACCCTCTGCCCCGGCCAGAGCATTCGCGGCTGGACGATTGGTTTTTGGGTGCGCCACGTCAGGACAGCCGTCCTGCTGTGCCCCTAATTCCTTTCTTCCCGGAAGTGCATGAAGAGGTTGTGCACTCGTGGAGGGCCCCCGTGTCTTCTGGCGAGCGTTTGGCAACCTCTTCAGCCTTCTCCGCCCTCGATGGGGCGGCGGCTAGAGGGTACACTGGGGTCCCCCCGGTGGAGAGTTCTGTGGCGATGCAACTGTCCCCCCAGAGCACCTCCTCCTGGCGTGGCGATGCTAAGCACCCCTCCAAGGCCTGTAGATTCACATCATCTATGGTGTCGAAGACCTACAGAGCTGCGGGGCAGGCCGCCGCTTCTTTGCATGCCATGTCAACTCTTCAGGCAAATCATTTAAACTTAAATTACGTTTAACTGATTTGAGATTTTTTTTTAAATAGCTATAGCCTATTAACTTTAAAAAGTTGAAAATTAAATAAAAACATATAGGCTATTGTCAACTTATTGATCATATTTTTTCAATGTATTAAAATGTATTTTGACTTGTTGATAATTATGGTCATCGTTTGATCCTAGGAAAGATATAACAATTCGTTGACACACACACGTTTATAATTGAGGGGACGATCGGACAGCTTAAACACAGATTTCACTGTCTCCACAGCGAGCTGTGTTGAGCCTCCAAGGGCCTGCAAAATGATTGTTGCCAGAGTTGTTCTTTTTAACATGTCAAAGATGTATTGTGAAGAGGGAGATGATATCGAAGAGGAGGCTCATGAAGAAAATCAACAAGATTTTCAACGGGCTGGATTTGTTGTCAGAGATGCCACCGTAAATGCATTATTTAATTAGTATAGCTTGTAGCCTATGGACAATAGTTGTAGTAGTAATATTAATAATACTGATAATTGCAGTGGTGGAATGTAACGAAGTACAAATACTTCGTTACTTTACTTAAGTACATTTTTCACGTATCTGTACTTTACTTAAGTAGAATCAATAGTGCATACTTTTTACTTTTACTTCGTTACATTTTGCAGCAAATATTTTACTTTCTACTCCACTACATTTCTACAGCATTTCGTTACATTTTCTGATCAGTTTCAGGGCTCGAGATTAAGGTTTGTTCGGATAATTAATGGATAATACCGGTAATAGGCTAATGTTAGAACTGACGGTTGCTCTGTTGACAATCGCGCAGCCTCTCAAGGAGAAATGAAAACAAACCAATGCCGCTCGTACAGAGAAACTCAGTAACATACTGCAGTAAATATTCAAAATGTGAAGGTTTTTATATTTGATAACGTATAATACAGTTAAAAACATCACAAGACACGACCAAGAGTGCTGTTTTCCTGAATACCATCACGACTTAAATGTGACACTGATTTCATGACAGTTCCATAAACAATTAATTAAAATTAGTCACTTACATTTTAGATGCAATATAAACTGCTTTTGTTCTATTACAGCAGCGAAAATATTTCCAAGATCAGATCATATTTCCAAATCAGAACCACAACGCATCTCACAGCAATAGTGTAATGAATGATTCAGCGTTCGAATGAATCGGTTGAATCAAAGATTCAATGACCTGTAAGTAAACGACTGCCTCATTCATGAAGAATCAGCCGTTTGAACGAACCGACTCAATGACTCACTCATTAAGACCTGCCGCCACCTACCGGTAGTTTAGTTTCATGTTTAAAGATTATTTCCAACGTTTCTTATTGTATTAAAAATATATAGGCCTAGTTAAAACAATCTCTTAACATTATTTAATGCAGTTGTAATTTGTCAGTGTAAATTATTTAATTTAACAACCATATAGGCTAGCATTATTCTAATTTAATTTATTGATAAAATTTAAGAATATTTATATCCTATATTTAAGATTAATCCTCATAAATATGAAGATGTAAATACATCAAAGCTGATGAAAATGTTACTTCTGAATATTGATATTTAACTCTGCAGATCGCCCTGATATTGTGAGTCAGAATGTAAACTGGGCAACAGATGATACGCACAATTAGGCTACATTAACCCAAAACTAACTTAATTAAAAGACCACAGCCCATACTGTTTTCTTCTTTTTAATTATTCGAATATAGACATTAAGAGAATAAATTGTTATACAAGTACTTTTACTTTTAATACTAAAAGTACATTTAAAATCAAGTACTTTTTTACTTTTACTTAAGTAGGATTGTCGTTGTAGTACTTTTACTTTTACTTAAGTAAATATGGCTCTGGTTACTTGTACTTTTACTTAAGTACTGAGATTCAGTACTTCGTCCACCACTGGATAATTGTAATAATAATGTATTATTAGCCTATTAGTAGTAGCTATGTTAATGATAACATGTAGCCTACAGCAGTTTATAGTAGTAGCCTAATTTAATTTAAAGTAGTAGTAATATTATATATGAATGTATTAGTAGCTAATTAGCTATATTTGTGGTATTTTGGTAATATATTCATTATAAATTATTCATAAATAAATACAAAACCTGTCAGATCTGTCATAAAAAAAGTATTTGTCAATTGATGTGATTGTTATTTTTCCTTAACTTTGTAGCTGCATTAGTTTGTTATTAAGCATGAAGTTGTAAAGGTCTTGATTTTCCTTCTCCTTTTTAAGTTTTTCGATCTCTAATTGCAGTTTTGTCTTTTGAAGCTGTAGGACGTCTCTTTGCAGTTCTAGCACTTCTTCTCTTGTAGCAGCTGGAGAGGATATTTGCGTCTTTCTGCAACTCAAAAGTGCTTTGAAGGAATAATGAAAAAATCTAAAATATAATATCGAGGCTGTTCTAAGTAAATTTAACAATAAACTAAAATAATTGTTAACAAAGAAACAATAAAACCTTACTTTGCTGCATGGTTTGGCGTGCTGCTGGCGCTCTGCCGGTGTTGAAGCTGATTTGATTGCTGAGAAGGTCTAACATGTGAAACAAATAACGTTACCAAGCATATTATTTTATTTTGTCGTGATCTTCAAATCGTTTATCCTCAGCAGTGATAATTTTTATTTGATTTAAGACAATTATGTTCTCTCACTCCGTGTAATATTCCTCTTGTTGAATCTCAGCTTCACTCTCTAACCCGCCAGCGTAGCGTGTCTATGGCAACAATAGAATTTTATAACGGTAAAACCTGGGTTCGCAGTTGTGAAACACTTAACGGTTTCCCTTACCTAAGAGAACCGTTTAAAGGGGTACTTCAGCGCTGGGAAGATGAATCTGTATTTAAACTGGGTCATCAATGCAGTAGAAATGTGAAATTATTTTTGAATTTGGTGCCTTCTAGACTGAGAAAAGACAGAAAATGTATTTTTGTTCCATGGGGATGACAGACTACAATTCCCAGAATGCTTCGCTGCCCTGTGAGGCCATTCCCAACACCACCAACTTCATTACTGTGACTGAGTTAGAGAAGACAGACACTACAATTAAAAACTGAACGTGTCTGTTCAATATAATGAGTGAGTCACCGCGCGAGTGTCACAGCACTGAGCACTAACTGCACGAATGATGACAGCTGAGGTAATCGCGACTACATTCGCGGCATACATTCACAACGCGAGTTCAGTTCACTGGCGCGTTTCAGTTCATGCCTTTGCAAGCTTAACTTTCATAGAAATTAATTTGAGAAGTTAAAAGACTTACATTGCTCACCATAGCTCCGTTTAAATGATCCTGTCTGCAAGCTGAGCTCTCCCTGGGAGCTGAGTGTAATCTCCCATCCCCCATGCGCAGATTCAAAACATGCGGAAATAGCTCCCTCTGCTGGCTGTAGTCTTTAGCCTCTGGGCAAACATTCCTCCTATGATGCAAAAATCGTCATTTTGCATCATAGGAGGAATTTTTCCAGAAATAAAATGCATAAATCTCTCGTCTCAGGGAGATATGAGGGGGGAAAGCACAATAATTTGAATATTCTCCAGGGGTTCTACTGATACAAAGCCATATGCTAATCGCTGAAGTAACCCATTTAAGGGATTATATGCAACACCCTTAAATCATTCCCTTAGATAAGGGGAAATCACGCCTTAAGTAAACTTAAGGGAAAAACTTAATGTGTTTTATGCAACTGGGCACTGGTTCTCCACCCCTTAGCCCGTCTGGGCCTTCGGGTCAACTGGGAGAAGAGTAAACTCTGCTCCGTGCAGAGGATCTCTTTTCTCGGTATGGAGATCGACTCGTCGTCATGTGCGCGCAGCTTACCGGCGAGCGCGCGCAGTCACTGCTGACTTGCCTCCGTCAGATAGAGAGCAAGAGTGCGGTTCCACTGAAATTGTTTCAGAGGCTCCTGGGACATATGGCATCCGCAGCCGCGGTGACGCCACTCGGATTGCTTCATATAAGCCGCTTCAGCACTGGCTTCGCAATCGAGTCCCAAGATGGGCATGGCAGTCTGGCACGCTCCGGGTCCCAGTGACTCAGGCCTGCAGACAGACACTCACCCAGTGGTCGAACCTCAGCTTTCTACTGGCAGGTGTGCCCTTAGAATGAGATTCCAGGCATATTGTTGTGTCAACAGATGCTTCCACTACAGGTTGGGGTGCCATGTGCAATGGACATGCTGCCGCGGGCTTCTGGACAGAGATCCAGCGCCTCCAGCATGTCAATTGCCTCGAGTTGCTGGCAGTTCGGTTCGCCCTGCACCGCTTCCTAGCATTGCTGAGGGGTCAACATGTACTAGTCAGGTCGGACAACACGGCATCTGTAAGGTACATAAACCACCAGGGCGGTCTATGCTCCCGCCGCATGTCCCAACCAGAGGTGTCAAAAGTACTCGCATTCATTACTCAAGTGGAATTATAGATACTAGGGTTTAAAAATACTTCTGTAGAAGTTGAAGTATCAACTCAAGCTTTTTACTTAAGTAAAAGTGTAAAAGTACTGGTTTCAAAACTACTTAAAGTATAAAAGTAAAAGTAATGTAAGGAAAAAATGCCATTAAAGACAAAAGCTTAGGCCACACCACTGGGGCCTAGAGTGCACTACCCCACCTCCTCAAGAAAAACACTTTTCTAAAGGCCATAATGACTATAATGTTATATTAAAATGTTAATGTTAAAAAATTTGGGAGGCACTGGCTACCTGTTTCAGCTGCATATATACCCATTGAAAATGAATGCATTTTAGTACAATGGAAATATACCATTATGTGTACTGCTGAGCATTAACATGTGTTTCCTGAAGCGGAAGATATGATGGCTAGTTGCCTATAAGTATGTTATCAATAACCTTTATTGGAATGTAAATATAGGCTACATGTGTGATCAGTGTTGCCAGATTGACGACGCTTTAGAGCCCTACGGCCCCTGACTTTTTTTACACCCCTAACCTCATACCCACTGTTGGCCGCTGACTGCTTGGTTGTCACTTTAATAAAAATTAACAAACAAACAAATTATCCAAACATTTTTCCTAATTAACTTTAAAGGGGGGGTGAAATGCTGTTTCATGCATACTGATCTTTTTACACTGTTAAAGACTTGGAATCCCATACTAAACATAGACAAAGTTTCAAAAGTTAAGGTGGACGTTTGATGGGAGTATTTCTTTTTCAAAAATACTACTTCCGGTTAGTTATAAGTTTCGGCAATTTTTTTTCGATCATGGGTCCACTTGACGTTAAAATTTCGGAATTTCCTTGTATGAGCCGTACGGATAATTCTACCGGAAGAGAGTGAGAGAGAGAGAGCGAAAGCAACAGGCTACGCCCATCAAAGCGGGGCTCGTAGGCTGCGCTGCACAGGTGATGTGACTTCAAGAAATTAACAATGTCACCAAAAAAGTGCGTTTTTGGTTGCCAGACCAAGACAGTCCTGTACAGATTGCTAAAAAACCCCGCGTTAATGCAACAGTGGATGTAATTTGCTTTTCTGGATCAGCAACTGAGTTGCGCAAAGGTTTATGTCTGTTCACTGCATTTCGGTGCTGACTGTTTCATAAACAAGGCCCAGTTCGACGCCGGATTTTCCGATCGCCTAATGCTGAAGGATGGAGCAGTCCCAACGATAAAGGTCCCAACGTTAGAACTGCAGGCGGTGAGTAAGACTGCTTCAAATGTCTGTGTTTTTGAATATTGCCCATCAAGTAACTTAGCCCAAACATGATCACGTATAGTTAATTGATCAATGGAGCATGCAATGTGTAGTGCGTGTACATTTGTTTAGCTGGCCACTATATGTGTAACTTTATGTTTGTGTATTGTAAAAGCACTCCAAACAACAATACACAAAGAGTGGGGAAATATGTTGAACTAAATAAGCGCGCTTCTTCATTCAAATGCGCTACTATTCCATGTCTTTCTATGTAAACACTAGCCTGCCGTGCAAAACCAGTCCGCTTTCTACAATTGTCTACACAAACCACGCGTAAACACACACACACACATGCACAACTGCACTTCCCACATGTACACCTTCAAAGACAAAAATACGACGATATAATTCAAGTATAAATATGTAAATAACACAAGTCGCTAAGCATATTATATAGTTAGTGTATAACTTGTACCACATAGCGACGTCCTGCTCTAGTCGTTTTTGCTGCTGCTCCTGTTCAACTGCAGCCTCTGGGTCTGATTCCGGATCATAGATGTATGGCTGTATCTGATTAAAAGCCATATTTTTATTTTGAATAAAGTTTTTTCCCGCTGTTAGGGATGACACAGCGTTACAACGCACTCAACACAATAACAGCGGCGCGCACACGTCATTATTTAGCTCCGCTCACACGATACGCCCCCACCCGCTCTGCTTTTTTCGGAAAGACTCGGAACAGCGCATCTTTCTTATATATATATATATATATATATATATATATATATATATATATATATACATATATATATATATATATATATATACATATATATATATATATATATATATATATATATACATATATATATATATATATATATATATATATATATATATATATATATATATATATATATATATATATATATATATATAAAAGCCTTTTCGGAGATATGCAGGATGCAATGCTACTCTATAGGTACTCAAGATTGACATGACACTGACTGAAACTGAGTGTTTCACCCCCCCCCCCCCCCCCTTTAATAATTAAACTAAACGAAATATAACTACTTGGTCATTACAAACAAAGCTGAACTATTTTAATGACTTGCAGGAGTGTGTCATAGGATTGTGCAGGGCCTGTGCAGGGCTCAAAGAAAAACACAGCCAAAACTTTAACTGCCAAAATAATGTGATGATATTTTTATTGAATAAGCCACTTTAAGTGCAAATAGTGCCCAATATAAGAGATCAGAAAACGCACATAATTTACAGGCATTTCACATGTTAAAACACACCACTGCCCAGGGGCGTAGCCATCTTTTCAGAAGTGAGGGGGACAGAAATGTCGAAATACCATTTTTTTGGGGGGACCGATATAATTTATCGCATCTCTTGCTTTTCATTTGGTAAGATATCAAATACACTGCTGAACAATAACCACTAATATCTATAATATTATTCTCCTATTTTTTATGCAAATTTCATGATTGGTTTATATATTACAGATACTTGTGCATTAATTCTCCATAGATTTTATGCAATGTAAAAAAAATAAAAATTTAATTCTGATGTAAACCAGCTGTTCTCTGTGAATATATAGTAAAATGCAATTTATTCCTGTGATCAAAGCTGAATTTATCATCATTACTCCAGTCTTCAATGTTACACGATCCTTCACTAATCATTCTCATATGAGGATCTGATGATCAACACACATTTATGATTATTATCAGTTGTGCTGCTCATGGTGATGCTTAAATTTTGTGGAAACCATCTAAACATTTGTGGTAAAATTAAAGCCGCACTTGGCTACTTTTGCTCTCGGGGTCCCCCTACAGTTTGGAAAAAATAATGTCCTCAACTACTGTCGTAAGATCTGTCATCCTACAACAGGGGATGCCATCGCGCGTGCATTTGTTGACATGACAACCCATAGCTAGCCCTGAGCTAGTGATGCGTGGGTCGTCTCATAACCCGCGGACCCCGTATGTCTATTTAATGGTCGCGGGTGCGCGGCGAGTTGTAAAAATATATACAGTGGTGCGGTGCGGGCCAAATAACTTCATAAAAGCGTCCCGTGGGTTGGTGCAGCACTAACAGTTCCCCTGAACACTGCAAGAGGAGTTCAGAGTTCTTCTGGCGTCGCGTGTGAAATGTCTTCATCCCAGGTAACATTACAGTCAGTGGCATGTTTCAGCATGTCATATGAATATAATTTCATGGGTTTTATTTTTTTCAAACGCCAAATAATCACGATGCTCACGTTTACAAGCCAACATCATTATAGTAGTCTATTGGTTACCGTTTTACAGAATCTATATGATACTTCAGTTCAATGTTTTAGTGGTAGGTAATCACCGTAACAAGCAGGACAGCATCGGTCGGGCACACCTACTTCAGCTCACGCCGACGAGCAAACGCTGGTCACATGTTGATCCTCGTCCTGCCTTTAATCCCATCACTTTTTCGTTTCCTCTTATTGCTTTCCTCCAACAAAACCTTTTCTGTCTTATTTGTCTCTGCTGCTTCGGACATGACTATATTATCCGACGAACAAAGTTGGGCTCGCACGTCCGAATGTAAGGAAGTGTGGGTGTTGGTGGAAGTGACGTATATGCCGTAAAGCAGTCGAATTTTGTAGTTCTTTTTGTTCTCGGGTTACTACCCGAAACCCGAAGTTTAAAAGTACGATAAAAAACGATACAGACCCCATCAGGCTATGGCAGACGTGTCATTCAACCTATTGTAAGTTGATTTATCATCACAAGAGTCTTAAAAAATATATTATGAAGGTTGAAAAGTTACCTAGTGCCGCTTTAAAAAGAGAGATATTAATAATTTTATTGATCAGACATGCATTTAATTGATCAAAAGTGATATTGGTTATATTACAAAAGATAATAATTTATTTAATCAATGCAAATAAATGCTGTCCATTGAACTTTCTATTCATTGAAGAATCCTGAAAAATAAAATGTATCATGGTTTCCACAAAATTTTAAAGCAGCACAACTGTTTTCATCACTGATAATAATCATAAATGTTTCTTGATTATAAAATCCTCATATGAGAATGATTAGTGAAGGATCATGTGACACTGAAGACCGGAGTAATGATAAATTCAGCTTTGATCACATAGGTAAAAAGTTATTTTAATTTGTAATAATATTTCACAATATTACTGTTTTAACTATTTTTGATTAAATAAATGCAGCCTTGGTGAGCAGAAGATACTAAACATTAAAAAAGCTGCATTATTCATATGATAGGCTACTTTATTGTCAATAAATAGGCTACATTGAGATGGCTTGAAAAACACACATAAAGCATATATTGTCGCACTCGTCTGATTGTCTTCGTCACGTTTCATCACTCACGATTGTTTTCCTTCAGCTGCAGCTCCAGCGTGACAGGGTATTACTTCTACGAATCCGCTTTTGGAATTTGGACTTTCTGTGAGAGCGCCCTTCTCATATTTAGATGCGAATAAAATGACAGCAGGTCATGCATGGATTCATTTTTGTCACTGATTTTAAATCTTAATGTATTCACATTGGTTTCTATGTAAATACACTTGCCCGTGACCTCAAAAAGCGCTCTATCAACCGAGATTAGAGAAGGCTATCTTTAGCGTCCCTGTTAACTTGGCCGTCGCCGCGCAGGGTAACTCCGGTTCGAATCCCGCTCGGAGCGGGTCGACTAGAATCGGTGAGACCCAGTAAAAGTGCGGGGGACAAATACATTTTATTAAAAGTGAGGGGGACACGCCCCCGTCCCCCACGTAATCTACGCCCATGCCACTGCCAAAATGCGTGATTCATTGATACTGTACAATAATCCACCGACAAAAAAATAACAACAATGCGCTTAGCTTTGCTCTGACAAAACTACAGTACCCTTGTGAAGTTCATAGAACATGCACTTAGCCCAGTCAAAACTGATTCATCATTGATTCAAACCTCTTTCAGCAGCTGTTGGGGTTGCTAGTTGCAGATGTCCTGAGTGTGTATATTATGATGGACAGGAATCATGATTATATTTATAAAGAGTCTTCAAGTCACAGGTGTAATCCACGTTTGATCCTCCTTACTGTAGAAACGGCTTGTGTATATATATATACTGTATGTATGCCACTTTAGCATAGCGATCACTTGAATATACATCTACGCCGAGATATCGCGCTAAAAACCTTGCTGTCACTAATGTGGTCAAATCGCTGATTGACTGAAAGTGCCTGCTCGTCCACTGGAACCCGCCCAATCTGGCAACACCGTGTGTGATTTGTGCTCTGAGTCATGTGCAGGCGCGATGGATCACATAGTAACCAAGGGTGTTGGTTTGGTATATGTTTACACTTCTCATCCAACCACAATCAAATTCACACTATCAGGATGACGCGATTTATCTGCATAGTTTTTTTTAAACAAGATGAAAAGAAAGAGGAGTAACGACGAAGCTATTTTTAAAAAGTAAGGAGTAGAAAGTACAGATAATTGCATGAAAATGTAAGGAGTAGAAGTAAAAAGTAGGCAGAAAAATAATTACTCCAGTAAAGTATAGATACCCCAAATTTCTACTTAAGTAAGGTCACGAAGTATTTGTACATCATTACTTGACACCTCTGGTCCCAACTCGCCCGCCATCTCATGTTATGGAGTCAGAAGCGCCTGAGGTCCCTTCGTGCTGTCCATATACCGGGGATCCTGAACCGTGCAGACGACGAGCTCTCACAGATTCAGCCAATCCCTGAATCCCTGGAGACTCCATCCCCAGTCGGTCCAGCTGATCTGGGATCAGTTCGGGGACACACAGGATCACATGACACACAGACACGTCTTCATAACACTAATATTGAGCACCCCCATATTGCCAAAATGGTATGATCCTCGTTTCATAACACCCGTGAAGATTCGACCATGAGATCAGTGGTCGAATCCGGTCCTGCATATCGATGCATCGAATCTTCGACTATTAGGGGTCACCCCTATTAAATATTATTGTTTTCTTACCCCCCCCCCCCCCCCCCCCCCCACACACACACACACTAAATGTTTAGATTAGATACAATTATTGTGCACTGATTTTTCTAGAATAACTTTTTGCTGCTGACTTGTTCACTAATCTAGTTTATCCACCATTTAGTTTATAGTAGTGGTTTTTTTCATAGATTTTAATTTTTGTTTAGTTTTTTTTTTCTTTATAATGAATTTGTCTGTATTAAGTAGACTGTGGGTGCGTCCGAAATCGCGTACTATGTGAGTAGGTACTACATTTGAATTAGAACGTACTTCGTGACCGTTAAAAAAGTACGTTCTATATAGTATGACTACGGGTAGTATGAATGGAGTCGGGCAATGTAGAGAAATGCGCCATGATGGAATTGTCACGTGATAGACGCCGTCATGACAGCGCGGAGATTTAAAGAGCCCATTCCACCGACTGCACACATTCGCGAGCGATGTTTTTAGATCTGCTTCGCTTTTATCTGCGTTTTTACATCGTTCGAGCTCACAATCCAGAGGAGGCGTCAGTCAGCTCCTCGCATGTCTCGCCTACGTCGAGAGCTTGTGCGAAATTTCTCAAATAATGCAAGTATTATAATGTATTTAGCTTTTAAATATTACCTCAGAAACAAACGTGTGTGCGTCTCTCTATTAATGGAGCTACAGTGGTCCCTAGACACCCACCAACCACTGGCCCAATGGCTAAGGCTGAGTGTGAATTTGTGTGCCAAACATTTGAAATTATAGCTACATATCACATATTTGAGCTTCATGTTTTACAAATTATTTATTCGTGTAAATCCAAAAATTACAGAGATCGTAAAGTCTTCATCATGTACACGCTTTAAAAGAAACGTATAACTTTAACGTTATTGAACTATTTTAAAGTGATGCCCTATAAATGAGATTGCTAGTATCAAAGTCCTTTTAGATCTTTTTGAAACCTGTGAAAGTTACTTACCGAAGCTGCTTAAGTTAAATTTCTTTCCTCGTGATGACACTTTAATAAAAAACATTTTAATACCTTTCCTTTTGGTGGTGTTTTACGCTCTGTACGGCAAAATTATGTGATTTTATTTTAAGCTTTGTATCCTACGTATCCATTTGAAAGTTAAATACACAAAAATAAAGCAAATACATTTTAATGGTGTCTGGAGTGTGTGTTTTTCTCTACATTGCAGCACTCGTATTCAGAGTTCGACAGCATATTTTTCAGATAAACGTGCAATTAGCTTGTTTCAAAAACCAGCAACACATACTTTTAAAAAAATACTCAAGGCCATATATTAGCACTTTACCAATGACAATCTAGCTACTATAAAGCCCTAGGAATTAAGTATTTTGTAATATAACTTGCTAAACAGCATGACGGTGAATTTACAAACAAATGAAAAGAGACACTATCATTTGATTTCTTTATTAACATCATTGTTTAGCAATTATTTCTAGTAGCCGAAGGAATCTTTTCTTTCTCTCACTTCTCGGTTAAAACACGGGTGGTGTGTTCATCAGCCCCTGCAAAATCAACACAGAGATTAACATGTGATGAACCATGGTCAGTCTATTAATGCTAACGTTACATGGACAAGCTGAGGTAATTTAAACTTGTTAACAGTAGTTTGCTATGTAACCAACAAAGTTTTGATAATATCAACACTGGTAAAGGAGAAATACATCGTTTTAATTTACTGAAGTTGTGTAATTATCTCATTAAACTGCTAAACAACGAACGTCTTTGTTTTGTGAAAACAGTGCTATCGGTAGCTGATTTACATTAGTCTAATAATGATAAAACTATAATTTTTCTGAATTGGCTGGAAAAGGACACCCTTACTTTACATCATACAAACTTCTAACAAGACAGTCGTTTACTTATATGATGTTAAACAAATACAATTTAACCACAAATAAACAAAAAGCTGTTTCTAAAGTACTTACACTGTAAAACAGCTGCATCTCCGTTTTCCGCCATTTTCAAATATAACGACAGCTCCTCTCTTATGGAGCCAGAATGGTGACTTTAAAATTTGGCATCACAAATTAAAATTGTCATTGAAAACAAAAGCAGAACTGAAAAAGGAAACATTGGCATTGAAAGATTTGCATTGAAAACAGTTGTATTGGCATTGAAACAAGTATTGGCACTGAAAAAATAAAATTATTAAAATATTACAATCGTATTCTTTTATTGAATTGGGATTTATTTGTATTTTTCAATGACAATCTTCAGATTTTTACTTAATGTCACTCTTTTTCAGTGACAGTTTTTTTTTACAATGTCAGTTTTTTTTCAATGTCACTGATTTTCAGTTTCAACTTTCTGTCACTGTTTTGGCGTGGAGAGGGGCGGGGTCTGAGGGGAGGGGTAAGTAGAGCGTAGTTTGCATATCATTGCATATAGGTATACTGAAGCCGTCACCAGCTCTGAAGCTGCACGACTAATGTCCAGTTTACCGGGAACTTCCAAGCCGCAAGTCTGTTTTTTTTATCTGCCATTTACATGTTTATTCACGTGCAACCTGGCCGGTTTGCTTAACTATTAATGGCCGTTATGCTGCCCCCCCCCCCTCCCGTTTAATTACTAACGCCGTGTTGGCTAACTTAACTGTGGTTAATGCAGGGTCAAATATAAACACCGGTCACCATATGCACAGAATAAGGCTAAAAGTCCGGTTTGGCAAAAAATAATTAACGTTAGGTGTCTGTCGAGTACATCACAACAGTGGCTAAAAGTAACATAGCCTGTGACGTTAACACTGACATGATAATCAGCAGGGCGGCGGCTGTGTAACACTACTGACATCCCCAACCACACACACACACACACACACACAGGAGAGCCGCTAGTTCGGCTTAAACGCAGCGTTACACAGTAACTCCTAGGGCTGCGAATGTGCTTCTATCTGTATTTCACGAGTTTGTGTGCCCATATAATCTTAGTGAAAGTGGTAAACAGATTTGGCTTGCTGTCTGCTATAGAGGGGCTCGGAGAGGATATTCTACCCGAGGTCCGATTGCCCCCCTATAACAGGCAAATTGAATGAATAAAATAATGAATGAATCATTTATATATCGCTTTCATAAGTACTACTGTACACCTAAAGCGCTTTACACTCATGTCAGGGATCTCTCCTCAACCACCACCAATGTGGTGTACAAAAGGAGGAGCAGGGGAGGAGGAGGGATGCTTCAGAAACCAAAAAGGGGAAGAGGTAAGCTGCTGGTTTTATACCTTGGTATTAATTGAAAGATTAGATGGGCGTACTCCTCCCGAAATTACGTTTATTAACTTCACTTCACGAGTTTGTGTGCCCATATAATCTTAGTGAAAGTGGTAAACAGATTTGGCTTGCTGTCTGCTATAGAGGGGCTCGGAGAGGATATTCTACCCGAGGTCCGATTGCCCCCCAAAAACATAATGCAGAAATAGACAGCAAGCAAGAATCATGGAAATTTGAACAGCTCATGATTACGGGAGGAGTCTGCATAATTATTCCAGAAGACCCCCCAAAATTGTTAAATAGACTGAATGGAAGATGGCACTGTAGCAGTACTGAGGTAGGTAACTGCTGTGGCAGTTTATGAAGTAGGTGAGGGGTTGCAGCAGCATCAAGCAGAGCACTGCAGCAACATTCTCGAATTGACGGGGCATTGCAGCAGCATCAAGCAAAGCGGTGCAGCAACATTCTCTAATTGACGGGGCACTGCAGCAGCATCAAGCAAAGCGCTGCAGCAACAGTCTCAAATTGGCGGGGCAATGCAGCAGCAGTCTCAAAAATGGTGGGGCACTGCAGCAGCTTTCCCAAATTGGCAGGGCACTGCAGCGGCAGTCTCAAAATGGCGGGGCACTGCAGCAGCATCGAGCAAAGCACTGTGACAGCATTCTCAAACTGGCGGGGCACTGCAGCTGCCTCCAACATTCTCGAATTGGTGGGGCACTGCAGCAGCTTCAAGCAAAGCACTGCAGCAGCATTTTCAAAATGGCGGGGCACTGCAGCAGCATCAAGCAAAGCACTGCAGCAGCATTCTCAAACTGGCGGGGAACTGCAGCAGCCTCCAGCATTCTCAAATTGGTGGGGCACTGCAGCAGCTTCAAGCAAAGCACTGCAGCAGCATTCTCAAACTGGCGGGGAACTGCAGCAGCCTCCAGCATTCTTAAATTGGCGGGGCACTGGGGCGGCAGTCTCAAAATGGTGTGGCACTGCAGCAAGAGTCTCAAAATGTCGGGCCAATGCAGCAGCATTGAGCAAAACACTGCAGCAGCAGTCTCAAGATGGCAGGGCACTGCAGCGGCAGTCTCAAGATGGCGGGGCACTGCAGCGGCAGTCTCAAGATGGTGGGGCACTGCAGCGGCATTGAGCAAAACACTGCAGCGGCAGTCTCAAGATGGCAGGGCACTGCAGCGGCAGTCTCAAGATGGCAGGGCACTGCAGCGGCAGTCTCGAATTGGCGGGGCACTGCAGCGGCAGTCTCAAGATGGCAGGGCACTGCAGCGGCAGTCTCAAGATGGCAGGGCACTGCAGCGGCAGTCTCAAGATGGCGGGGCACTGCAGCGGCAGTCTCGAATTGGCGGGGCACTGCAGCGGCAGTCTCGAATTGGCAGGGCACGGCAACGGCAGTCTCGAATTGGCGGGGCACTGCAGCGGCAGTCTCGAATTGGCGGGGCACTGCAGCGGCAGTCTCGAATTGGCGGGGCACTGCAGCGGCAGTCTCAAATTGGCGGGGCACTGCAGCGGCAGTCTTGAAATGGCATGGCACTGCTGCGGCAGTCTCAAATTGGCAGGGCACTGTAGCAGCGGTCTCAAATTAGCGGGGCACTGCAGCGGCAGTATCAAGCAAGCATGGCAATGGCAGTCACAAATAACGAAGCACTGCAGTGGCAGTATCAAATTGAGAAGCACTACAGCAGCTGCATCAAATTGGAGGAGCACTACAGTGGTAATATTAAATTGTGGAGCACTGGGCACTGCAGCGGCAGTATCAAGCAAAGGATTGCAGCGGAAGTCACGAATTAGCGAAGTACTGCAGTAGCAGCATCAAATAGGAGAAGCACTGCAGCATAAAATTGGTGCTTCAGAAACCAAAAAGGGGAAGAGGTAAGCTGCTGGTTTTATACCTTGGTATTAATTGAAAGATTAGATGGGCGTACTCCTCCCGAAATTACGTTTATTAACTTCACTTAAAGGTGCTCATGTGACGGCACTGGATTCTGCTGTGCTGGTGTGATACTGCTGAACGTTTTGCGTTAGCACGTTTATGAGGTCTTGTGCAGCAGCACAACTAAATTAAATACAGATAAAAGCACACTCGCGGCCCTAGGAGTAACGTCTGTCTCCGGTGTGTGTGTGTGTGGTTGGGGATGTCAGTAGTGTAACTTACACAGCCGCATTAACCACAGTTAAGTTAGCCAACACGGCTAATGTTAGTAGGCTAATTTACATGTTCCAGTCGACGTCGGAAAAAACAAAACAGCATAACGGCCGTTAAAAGTTAACCAAGCCGGCCAGGTTGCACGAGAAAACATATAAATGGCAGATAAAAAATATAAAAAAAGACTTAAACTTGCGGCTTGGAAGTTCCCGGTAAACTGGACATTAGTCAATCAATCAATCAATCAACTTTATTTATATAGCGCTTTTACAATCACGATTGTGTCAAAGCAGCTTCACAGTGTCAAACAGGATAATATTGCGACAAAATTAGATTTGGCTGTACAGTCGTACTGGAGAAAACAGTGATGTTATCAGCTTATTTTAATTTATCATATAGCGACAATGTTGGCAGATCAGTATTATAGTTTATAGAATTAAATAAGACCTAATTCATATATTTTATTTGTATAATAAGTTGAATAACTTTAATCATATTTTTAGTGTCCCCAACTGAGCAAGCCAAGCCAAAGGCGACAGTGGCAAGGAACCAAAACTCCATCGGGGCATGATGGAGAAAAATAAACCTTGGGAGAAACCAGACTCAGTCGGGGTGCCAGTTCTCCTCTGGCCTATTAACACACCATGTAAGATTATTATTCTGGCAACCTTACAGGTCGGAAATCATATTAGATCGGATTATTCAAAATTTTCAGGGTATCACGGAAGAGACAGATTTATTTAGGATGGGGCGTCAATTACACAAGAGTATGAATACATGAAAGATCGGAATTATTGCGCCGAAGACGGGTTTTGAGCATGTCGTGCCAGTGAGGCAAATTCGGAGGAGACACCATTTCACACGGCTCAGCAGACACTCCAGGATGCGTTGGTCATGTCTAGGCAGGTCCACCATCCGATCCGGACAGGGCCCAGATCCGGGATAAACCTCGGGATAAACAGAGAGACTAACATTAGCGTAGATGAGTACATCAGGTGTTATGGGAAGTGTTCCCGGTTCCGGCTGACCTAGTTAATGCAGCCTAACAATCAGTCAATTGATCTGAATAATGAAAGTTAAAAATGTTCTATGTGTATGCCATAGTAAAGAGATGTGTTTTTAGTCTAGATTTAAACTGACAGAGTGTGTCTGCTTCCCGAACAATGCTAGGAAGACTATTCCACAATTTAGGAGCTAAATAGGAAAATGATCGACCGCCTGCAGTTGATTTAGATATTCTAGGTATTATCAACTGGCCAGAGTTTTGAGACCGCAATCGACGTGATGGGGTATAATGCGTTAAGAGCTCGCTTAAGTACCGGGGAGCTAAATTATTTAGTGCTTTGTAAGTAATAAGCAAGATTTTAAAATGTATGCGATGTTTAATAGGGAGCCAGTGCAGTGTTGACAGAACTGGACTAATATGATCATACTTCCTGGTTCTAGTAAGAACTCTAGCTGCTGCATTTTGGACTAGCTGGAGTTTGTTTATTAAGCGAGCAGGGCAACCACCCAGTAGAGCATTACAATAATCTAGCCTTGAGCTCATGAGCTCATGAACGCATGTACTATGTGTTCAGCATTTTGCATTGAAAGCATGTGCCGTAATTTAGATATATTTTTAAGATGATAGAATGCGGTTTTACAGATGCTAGAAACGTGGCTTTCAAATGAAAGATTGGTATCAAAGAGCACACCCAGGTTCCTCACTGACGACGAGGGCTTGACAGAGCAGTCATCAAGTGTTAGACAGTATTCTCGGTTACTACTTGTGGAGCTTTTCTGTCCAATAATTAAAAATTCAGTTTTATCTGAATTAAGTTGCAGAAAATTACTATTCATCCAATTTTTTATATCAGCTATGCATTCTGTTAATCTTGTGAATTGGTAGGTTTCGTCAGGGCGTGAGGAAATATAGAGCTGAGTATCGTCGGCATAACAATGAAAACTAACGCCATGCTTCTTAATGATATCTCCCAGTGGTAGCATATACAGGGTGAGAAGCAGCGGTCCTAACACTGAGCCTTGCGGTACCCCATACTGAACTTGTGATCGGTGTGACATCTCTTCATTTACTGCTACAAACTGATAACGGTCAGATAAGTACGATTTAAACCATGCCAAAGCAGTTCCACTAACGGCAACATAATTTTCGATTATATTCAGAAGAATATTGTGATCGATAGTATCAAATGCAGCGCTAAGATCGAGTAACACTAATAGAGAGATACAACCACGATCAGATGATAAGAGTAAATCATTTGTAACTCTAATTAGAGCAGTCTCAGTGCTATGATACGGTCTAAATCCTGACTGGAAATCCTCACATATACCATTTCTTTCTAAAAAAGAACATAATTGTGAAGACACGGCCATTTCTAGTATTTTTGAGAGAAACGGTAGATTCGAGATTGGCCTGTAATTGACTAATTCTTTAGGATCAAGTTGCGTTTTTTTAATAAGTGGTTTAATTATAGCCAACTTAAAAGTTTTCGGTACATATCCTAATGTCAAAGATGAATTAATGATATTAAGCAGAGGATCTATGACCTCTGGAAGTATCTCTTTTAATAGCCTAGTCGGTATAGGGTCAAGCATACATGTTGTTGATTTTGATGATTTTACAAGTTTAGCCAGTTCTTCTCCTCCTATAGCAGTGAATGAGTGTAATTTTTCCTCAGTGACCCTGCAGTGCTCTGTCTGAAGTGATACTGTAATAGACGGCTGCATGGTTATAATTTTATTCCTAATATTATCAATCTTACTAGTAAAGAAGTTCATAAAGTCATTACTGCTGTGTTGTTTACAAACATCAGAAGCTGAAGCTTTATTTTTTGATAATTTAGCCACTGTATCGAATAAATACTTAGGGTTGTGTTTGTTTTCTTCTAAAAGAGATGAGAAATAAGCAGATCTAGCAGTTTTTATGGCCTTTCTGTATGCAATCATGCTCTCTTTCCACAAATTGCGAAAAACCTCTAGTTTTGTTTTCTTCCAGCTGCGCTCCATTTTTCTGGCTGCTGTTTTAAGGGCCCGAGTGTGCTCGTTGTACCACGGCGTTGGATTATTTGCTTTAATCTTCTTTAAGCGCCGGGGAGCAACTATGTCTAAAGTGCTAGTAAGGAGAGAGTCAATAGTTTCGGTTGCAGCATCAAGTTCATCTTGGCTATCTGTAATGCTGAGGAGATGGAACTGATGAGGAAGATTATGTACAAAGCAATCTTTAGTCGCAGCGGTTATCGTCCTGCCATATTTGAAGCGAGGGGATGGCTTTGCAGCCTTAGGTAAATTAAGTATACATGATATTAGGTAATGATCTGAGATGTCATCGCTCTGCTGCAGAATTTTAACAGTATCAACATTTATTCCATGTGACATTATTAGATCTAAAGTATGATTAAGGCGATGAGTGGGTCCCGATACGTGTTGTCTAACTCCAATAGAGTTTAGAATGTCTCTAAATGCCAATCCCAATGCGTCTTTTTCATTGTCTACGTGGATATTAAAATCCCCAACAATTAGTACTTTATCTACAGCTAATACTAACTCCGATACAAAACCAGCAAATTCTTTGATAAAGTCTGTATTGTGCCCTGGTGGCCTGTATACAGTAGCCAACACAAATGTCAGAAGGGATTTATCATTTACACTACACAGTGTTACATAAAGCACCAAAACTTCAAAGGAATTATATTTGAAACTAGACTTCTGAGTAATACTGAAAATATTATTATAAATTACAGCCACACCTCCCCCTTTACCTTTCAGACGTGGCTCATGTTTGTAACAATAATCTCGGGGGGTGCACTCATTTAAAGTAATGTAATCATCAGGTTTTAGCCAGGTTTCTGTCAAACACAGCACATCTAAGTTATGATCTATAATCATATCATTGACAACAAGCGTTTTTGGCGAAAGGGATCGAATATTCAGCAACCCAAGCTTTATCAATTGTTCATCCGTATTATATCTGTTGTTTATTTGTTGGACATCAATAAAATTTTTACTTATTTATTAATTATTAATTTATTAATTTAGTCATGCAGCTTCAGAGCTGGTGACGGCTTCAGTATACCTATATGCAAATGATATGCAAACTACGCTCTACTTACCCCTCCCCTCAGACCCCACCCCTCTCCACGCCAAAACAGTGACAGAAAGTTGAAACTGAAAATCAAACATTGAAAAAAAACTGACATTGTAAAAAAAAACTGTCACTGAAAAAGAGTGACATGAAGAAAAATTCTGAAGATTGTCATTGAAAAATACAAATAAATCCTAATTCAATAAAAGAATATGATTGTAATATTTTAATAATTTTATTTTTTCAGTGCCAATACTTGTTTCAATGCCAATACAACTGTTTTCAATGCAAATCTTTCAATGCCAATGTTTCCTTTTTCAGTTCTGCTTTTGTTTTCAATGACAATTTTAATTTGTGATGCCAAGTTTTAAAGTCACCATTCTGGCTCCATAACTTTGATGGTAACGTCCTCAGTCTGTAGCAAGACTTGATATTAAAGGAATCGAAGAAAAAGAAGTGTTGAAAATAATCTCCACACTAAGAAACTCTAAGGCAAAGGATGAATTTGGATTTGATACTAACTTCCTGAAGCATTTTAAAACCTGTTTTTATGCCCTGTGACTCATATAAATAATTTATCAATATCACAGGCAGTTGTTCCATTGAAATGGAAGATGGCAAAAGTAATTCCCATCTATAAATCTGGTGACAAAGTAGACCCCTCTAATTATAGACCGATTAGCATTTTACCTCTTATTTCAAAGAAAAATGGGTGGTCAAATTAATTATAGAACACCTTAATAGTGACGCTCCACCCTTACAATAAATGCAATTTGGCTTTCGATCTCGCCATTCAACAGAAACAGCTGTCTGTGTTTTTATTGAAAAGGTTAAATTTTTGGATGGAAACAGTTGTGTTGCTGCTGTCTTTATAGATTTTAAACGGGCATTTGACACAGTAAACCCCCTCAAACTTCTTACAAGAAGGTTTACTCAGTAGGTGTCCCTCAAGGGTCAGTTTTGGGCCCACTACTGTTCTCGCGTTATGTCAATGAATTACTTATGCAAAAATGTAGACACTATTATGTACGCTGACGATTCAATAATTTTTACATATGCAAAAAATCCTTGTGAAGCTAAACGACTTTCAAAAGCCTTAGATGATCTACAGAATTGGTTAATTGATTCTTATCTTTGCTTGACATGTTAAAAAAAAACTTGTATCCATGTTCTTCTCTAAAACAACCACACTATTAGTTCCAGCAAGGGTCTGCCTGGGAGGACAAGAATTACAAAATTTTGACATATTTAAATACCTTGGGGTCTATTTAGATTCAAAATTTTCCTTTCAAAAGCATGCTAAAAACATTGTAAAAATAACTAATTTCAATATAATGAATTTTAAATATATTAGAGCATCCTTGACAGACAGAGCAGCAATCAGTTTCCTACACTCAGTGGTTCTGTCTCATCTTGCATTACCAGCTGGTCATACGCTGGTTCTTCTGTTATTAGACCTGTTGAATCATGCTACAAAAGGGCACTGAAAGTTTTGGATAAGTAGTCTTTTTCGTACCATCACTGCAACTGTCACATGTCTGGTCGTCGTCTCCTGTGTTTTCCCCCTGTACTTCCTGGTTTTCTGTTTTGTCACGTTCCTTTGTTCTGAGTTTCCCGCCACTGTTCTGTCCCCTCATTAGCTTTAGTTATGTCAGCTGTGTCTAGTCATCTGTTTCACCTGTTCCCCTCGTTTGTCTAGTCATCAGTGTGTGTATTTAGTTCCCTCAGTGTTCAGTCCTTCCTTGTCCGGTCTCCGTTATACCTACGTTGTTGCTGTTCATGTTTTGATAGTGTTCTATGTTTTTTGGTGAAGTCTAGTATATCTTTAATAAAGAGTCTTTGAGTTTGGAAGTCTTGGTATCTCCTTCCTTGGGACCAACAACCCGTAACAGAAGACCGGACCCACTAACCAGACTTCCAGTACGATAGGTGTATTCCTGATGCCCACATCTCCCGCGTCCCCAGCCATGGACCCTGCAGCGGAGAGGCGCCTGTGGGCCCTCAACCAGTGTGGGCGGCCGCTGGAGAGGTATGTGGAGGAATTCACAGAGCTCGTACATCTGGTGAACTGGCCAGATGCCCCGCTTAACGCTGTGTTTATGATGGGTCTGGATGAGGAAACAATCCGGTTCCGAGAAGCCCCTTGTTCCTATTCCCTGTTCGAAACTATCAATTTGATCTTGTTCCTAAATGGTTCCGAATTCGAGATTGAGGAGAGTAAGTGTCTTCCTCATCCAGACCCCTCAACAGCACTCAGTTCGCCAGTTCGCCACCCACCGGGTTCCTCAACCTGCCCCTCCAGGGTACCGCCTGCCGACGAAGTTGTGCCTGTCAAGCGGTCAAGGAGGCCGAGGAGGGCCCGCAGAAGGGCAGTGCCGCCCATCCAGAAGACCACCACCACCCATGAGCCAGGGGAGGGCTGGCTCATTGACTTCGGGACCGAACCCCTCCAAGCACTCCCAGAATCCGCCCCAGCGCTCCCAGAGTCCGCCCAAGCGCTCCCAGAGTCCGCCCCAGCGCTCCCAGAGTCCGCCCCAGCACTCCCAGAGTCCGCCCCAGCGCTCCCAGAGTCCGCCCCAACTCTCCCAGAGCCTGCTCCGACGCCTCCCAGAGCCGCCTCCCAGCTACCCTGAGCCGCCTCCAGAGCCGCCTCCTGGCTACCCAGAGGCGTCGGAGCGGGCTCTGGGAGCGTTGGGGCGAATTCTGGGAGCTCTGGGGCGGACTCTGTAGAGCCGCCTCCCGGCTACCCAGAGCCGCCTCCAGAGCCGCCTCCCGTCTAAATGGTAAAATGGTAAATGGACTGCATTTATATAGCGCTTTTATCCAAAGCGCTTTACATTTTTGCCTCACATTCACCCATTCATACACCGACGGCGATGTCAGCCATGTAAGGTGCCATCCAGCTCGTCGGGAGCAGCTGGGGTTAGGTGTCTTGCTCATGGACACTTCGACACTTGGTCAAGTGGAACCGGGGATTGAACCACCAACCTTCTGGTTTGTAGACAACCTACATGAACCACTGAGCCACTGCCGCCCCGTCTACCCAGAGCCGCCTCCAGAGCCGCCTCCTGGCTCCCACGAATGCCCCACTCAAGCCGCCCACGAGCCCCCCGGCCAAGCCCCTAAATTTGAAAAACAATTTTTTTGAGGGGGCTATATACCCGGGGGTGGGGAACAAGTGGGTGGGGGTTCTGAGCAGCCCAAGACCCCAGCCCTGTCCAGGATCCCAGGCCGGGCCCTGGCACTCATCTGCCTGGGTATCCTGATGTTGCCATGGCCATCCAAGGCTCAGGTCCCTCCATGGTTACCCCAGGCTCCTGTCCCACCATGGTCACCCCAGGCTCCTGTCCCGCCATGGTCACCCCAGGCTCCTGTCCTGCCTTGGTCACCCCAGGCTCCTGTCCCGCCTTGGTCACCCCAGGCTCCTGTCCCGCCATGGTCGTCCAAAGTTCCCGTCCCGCCATGGCCTGGGTATCACCCTGAAGGTCCCCAGCGAACCAAGCCTCAGGTCCCGGGACTTCAGGGTGCCCACCCCCCCTCCCCGATGTTACATCTTAGGCGCGAGGATGCGCCTACCGGGAGGGGGGAGTAATGTCACAACATTCTTGATGAATATAGTTTTTAAAGTTTCTCTAATTTTAAAATATTTAAATCTATTTGTCCGATTTATAAAGCTATTCACAATTTGGCTCCTCCAGCACTGAATGAGTTTATCAAACAGAAATCTCTTAGTGGCTCGTGTTTACGAGTAACGCGAGCCACCGTTCGAGGTGACTGTGATTCCCCCATTTAGACGTATATCTTTTTGTACAACTTTTGTTACTTTTAAAATAAAATTGAAAAGGTGGTTGAGAGAGACCCAAATATGCGACCATATGTGAAGTGTATTCTAACTAGTTAAGATGGTCCTGTGCAATATCCATAATTCATTCATAACTTTCTTAGACTTGGTGCAATACAGATGAATTGTAAAAAAAAATCTTTCTCTTTTTTAATAATTAACTTGTCGTTGTTTTGTTGTGTATTATGATATTGATTGTTGTATTAGTGTGTCTGTCTTTGTCTTATTGTGTGTCCTTTTTTTCTTCTTTTTTTATGTATAACATCTATCTGCCAGGGGGTCTGCGGATGGAAATTAGCCTAAGGCTATAATCTGGCATATTTACATTTGTTTTAATGTTCATTAATATGCATTGTTCCCCCTTTCTTAAAATAAAATAAATAAACAACATTGTAATAGGTTTATATATGGTGTTTTGTTAACACTTTACAATACAGGTGCACTAATATGCATTAATTCATGTTTAATTAAAGCACAGATAATCATGACTTAATATATTACTAATGTTGAACTGACCCATTTATTAATGATTACTGCATCAGCAACTAATGAAGATTCTATATGATTAATAGATTAAGTAATCATTAAATTGTTATTAGTTAAATGTGTCATAATGTATTAGTTCCTTAATAACATATTATATTAACTAATAATGTAAATTAATGTGTTAATAACCACAAGGAGTCAAAGCCATGCATTTCAACTTCCAGTTGTGCTTTAATTAATCATTAGCTAATGATTTATAAAGGTATCATTTTGTTATGACTTTACTTGTTGGGGTACATGACTATTAACTCATTCAAAATTAATTCAAAACCCATAAACACAATTACATATTACTTCAATTCAATCAATTAGTTAATAGTCATTTGCCCCAGCAAGTAGAGTCATAACATAATGAAACCTTTGTTAATCATTAGCTAATGATTAATTAAAGCAGACAACTGGAAGTTGAAATGCATGGCTTTTACACGTTGTGGTAATTAACATGTTAATTTAAATTATTATTTAATATAATATTTTAGTAAGGAATTAATACATTATGATATATTTAACTAATAACAATTTTATGATTACTTAATCTATTAATCATGTAGAATCTGCATTAGTTGCTGATGCAGTAATCATTAATAAATGGGTTAGTTCACAATTAGTTCACAATAGTTAAGCATTAATTAATGCATATTAGTGCACCCGTATTGTAAAGTGTTACTGGTGTTTTATGCATGGTTAGCCTGAGTTTGTGTTACATTTACACTTTTCTGACCAGCAAAAAAATAATCATTTTGCGAAGCAATTGGTTCAACTGATTACTTTGAAAAGCTTTATTTCTCCTGTTACTACCACTAAGATGTCACTGTTTACACACACACACACACACACACACACACACACACACACACACACACACACACACACACACACACACACACACACACACATAAAACAACCCCCCCCCAAAAAAAAAAAAAAAAAAATATATATATATATATATATATATATATATATATATATATATATATATATATATATATATATATATATAATATTTTTTTTTTTTTTTTTTTTTTTTTTTTTTTTTTTACCAAACTCTAGATTGCACACTCTCAAAGCTGTCAAAGTTGTCAAATTCTGTCATTAATTACTTACCCTCATCTTGTTCGACACCTTTGTTCATCTTTGGAACACAAATTAAGATGTTTTTGTAGAAATCCGGTAGCTCAGAAAGGCCTCCATCAGCAACAATGACATTTCCTCTCTTTGAGTTTTTTTTTTTAAATGGTTGCCGATCATAATTACAGAATACAGTTCAAAATTTTATTTTTGGTTTTTAAATCATTGTATAGTATGGCTCCATTGTATTTGTTGAATTGATTGAGAAATATTAACCAAAACAGTCTTTAAGGTCAGCTGACCAGCTGGTTTTGAAGATTCCAAGAACTAAACAGAGAAGTGGAGATTGAGATTTGTAGCGATAGCTCCAAAACTGTAAAAAAAATATTTAGAAAAAAAGTTACCTGGTTGCATTACATTTTTGAGTTCATTTAAATTAAAATGTTGAGTTGATACAATGAACATTTTTTGAGATTCGACAACCTTTATTAAAATATTATGATTTTGTAAGCACATTGGGTAATTGTGTGTGTTTTATTTCTGATGACGCAGTGAAACATGCCAAATAGTGCTATTTTCATGATTTATAAAAAAATGTATGTGGTTCAGGTACAATCATATTTTGAGTTTCTATTTGTTAAACAAATGTCCTTCATTGTATCAACTCAAATTTTTAATTTCAATAAACTCAAAATTTTATGGCAACCAGGTTTCTTACTTTTTTAAGTTAAACCAACAAAAACCAACCAAATTTTTTTACAGTGAAGATTTGTTTTTATTGTTGTGATTGTCTCTGTGCTTTTTAGATATTGTACAGCAATTTGTTCAATGGCCAGTTGTGTAAAAGTGCTTTAATATACAAATAAACCAAACAAACAATCAAGACCCATAAAAGCTGTAAGAGTTCCCATCGGATTTCTCTTAATTCTTCAAGCAGGTACAGCAGCCCTTTCATTTTCATAAGCTGTACAATATATTAGTGCTCTACATTTTCTGCTGAACCACATAAACTACAACTCCCAGACTCATGTTTGTTCATTCTATATAGGGAATAAGAAAAAGTCTTGTAATGATTGTATATTTTCTTCTACCAAAATTCCCTTTCACCCCTACTTGATTTTGAATATAATAAAGATGTCTTCCTCTTCCCTCCTCATCCAAAGTTTTTCTCATTTCCCTTTTATAACTGTTCTGATTTTGGCCTTAACTTCTTTTTCACTTAGTGGAATATTAATTTGTATATGTGATAATTTCAACACCTGCTTTGCTAAATGATCAACTAAACAGAATTCACCCCTTATATTAGTAGTAATGTAGGGAACAGTGAATGTGGGTATAGAGCAGGGCTCTAGAGATTTTTTGATAGTTTGCTAATTTAAATCACATCGTTGCACTGGTGCTTGTGCACAATGCTTTTGCGCATTGGGAAGCTCAGTGCAAGATGACAGCTATTCAGTGTTTTCAACCACACAAGGTTTATGTTACACTTTACACACTAACTAACATGCCGACACCCATAGCGCATTAGCCTATAGATCAATTAACATGATCATTATATTTTTCAACAACAAAACAGATTCACTTACATGTTATTTAGAATCGGAATATCAAGTAATTTATGACATGGCCAGCAAGTTTTTGAATAATTTGAATAAAAAAGGAAAATGGAAATAAAAGCTATAGAGTCTTATGCCCATTATGTGTGTCTCTCATAGGCTTGACTGAAAATGATGTTCCTTTGGTGTCTTTTGGTTCTTGTGAACCTGTTCTCAGTGTCTACAAGCAACTATGCAGGAGTTAAAGTCAGTCTAACGAAGGAGGCGCTTGAGTATGGTAAGTGATTGAAACAAGACTGCTTGTAACTTGGAATTTAGCCCTTTGCGTGTCAAAGATCGCAGACAGACCCATTTTACTATTGTTCAACATTCACTGCCCGTTAAAAAAATCACACTCTTACTTTATCTGTACAAACTATCATTAGAGAGATTAAAGACTACAGCTACGATATTTGAACACTTTTTATGATAAAACTGGGTTGCAGTGACATTAATTTCTTAATTTATGTCAGGAGTGCAAAATAATCTACACGCTATGAACAATATTTTGAATAGAATATCCCAACGCAAATAAATTTTCTCTCGTCTGCAACAGTTCAGTTGTTGTCCACATCTCTCCATGATAGTATGAGTAATCATGCATTCATTTGCTCAATGAGCTGTCCGTAATCGTCTCGGTTACGTATGTAACCCTAGTTCCCTGAGGGAACGAGACGCTGCGTCAAAACGCTGTGAGAACGCCTCTGCGTTAATGCGTAGTGAAGCGCGTGTAGAACCATTCCATCGGAAGATCGATCGATCGTTGGCGTGATGACGTCATCGACCGGAAGCTATAAAGCGCCCGCGAAAACAAACAGGAACTAGCTTCTGATAAAGCCTGAAGTAAGTGATCACGGACAACCCGGGAGTATGGCAGAGCGACGCAGCGTC
Organism: Pseudorasbora parva; assembly: GCF_024679245.1. Taxonomy (NCBI): domain Eukaryota; kingdom Metazoa; phylum Chordata; class Actinopteri; order Cypriniformes; family Gobionidae; genus Pseudorasbora; species Pseudorasbora parva. The sequence continues at coordinate 13,088,581 of NC_090193.1, read as the reverse complement.
TCGTTCCCTCAGGGAACTAGGGTTACATACGTAACCGAGACGTTCCCTTTCGGGGAACTCGAGCTGCGTCGAAACGCTGTGAGAACGCTTATACCCACATCGCCATAGGACCAAGTGTCTCGTATGTGTGAAGCCGAAGCGCACACGATTACGAGAGCACCTGCGCCCCAACAGTAGATGCCAGCTCTAGTTCGTAGAACCTGACAAAGGTTAGCGGAGACCGGCCGCATTACCGGCCACATTGCAAATATCATGGAGGGAAGCCCCTGACAAAAGTGCTTTAGAAGCAGCCATACCCCTGGTAGAATGCGCCCGGACCGCCAGTGGAGACGGCTGCCCGGCCGCCTCATAAGCGAGTGAGCTGGCCTCGACCACCCACTTGCTCATTCTCTGCTTAGATACTGGAGCCCCCTTCTTAGGGGCTCCGAAACAGACGAACAACTGATCAGTCTTTCTCCACAGGGCAGCTCTGTGGACATAAGTATCTAACGCCCTAACAGGGCACACCAGATTTAATCTTTCCTGGTCTGACTTCGTGAAAGGAGGAGGACAAAAGGCTTGGAGAGTAATGGGGCCCCGTGGGCTCGTAGGAACCTTGGGGACGTAACCCGGCCTGGGATGTAGAAAAGCCTTTACCATCCCTGGCGCGAACTCTAGGCATGAGGGCCCTACTGATAGGGACTGAATATCTCCTATTCTTTTGAGAGATGAGATGGCCAAAAGGAAGATAGTTTTGAGGGTGAGGAACTTGTCCGAAACCTCCTCTAAGGGTTCAAACGGAGGCTCGGACAGGCCCCGCAAGACAATAGCCAAGTCCCATGCTGGGACCCTCGAGTGCATAACCGGCCTCAACCTTAAAGTGCCACGGAGGAAACGTGTAATCAAAGGGTGTCTTCCCAAAGACACTCCACCCAAAGGGACGTGGAAGGCACCCAAGGCCGCCACGTACACCTTTATTGTGGAGGGGCTCAACCCTGCCGAGAACCTTGCCTGCAGAAACTCCAGCACTGTACCAACCGGGCAGTTAACTGGGTCCCACTGGCGTTCTCTGCACCATGCTGAGAAAAGTTTCCATTTCAAAGCGTACAGCTTCCTCGTGGACGGAGCTCTGGAGTGAAGGATGGTCTCAACGACCTCGGCCGAGAGACCCTCCTCTATGAGCCTGGCCCCCTCAGAGGCCAGGCCCACAGTTTCCACAACTCTGGGCGTGGGTGCAGGAATCTCCCGCCCGCCTGAGAGAGTAGATCCCTCCTGGTCGGAATCTCCATCGGAGAGCCTTCCAGGAGAGATATCAGGTCCGAAAACCATACTCTGGTCGGCCAGTACGGAGCCACTAGAAGTACTTGGGCCCCGTCCCGGCGTACCCTCTCCAGAACTCCTGGAAGCAAGACAATCGGGGGGAAGGCGTACAGGGGTAGCCTCGGCCACTTCTGTACCATGGCATCCAACCCCAGCGGGGCTGGATGGGACAGAGAAAACCACTGCGGGCAGTGGGAATTCTCAGCCGAAGCAAATAGGTCTATTTCTGCCTTCCCCGGGCCTCGGCCCCTGCCTCGACAGGCTGTCTGCTTCCTGATTCAGGACCCCCGGGATATATACTGTCCTGATTGACAGCAATTTCCCTTGGGCCCACAGGAGGATCCGATGAGCCAATTTGTCCAGCGGACGGGACCTCAGACCCCCCTGGTGATTTATATAGGCGACCACCGATGTGTTGTCTGTCCTGACTAACACATGGTGGCCACTGAGGTCGGGCAGGAACTGTTTCAATGCCAGAAACACTGCGAGCATCTCTAGCCGATTTATGTGCCAGTGCCGCTGATGTTCCTGCCATAGACCCTGGGATGAGCGACCACTCATGGTCGCCCCCCAGCCCGTGAGAGAGGCATCTGTCATTAGCGTTACGCGACGAACATGAGCCCCTAACACGGGACCCTGAGATAGGAACCCCGGGTTTTTCCACATGACCAGAGCACGTAGGCATCGCCGCGTGACTTTGATCGTGCGGAGCGGATTTCCCCTCGGGGAGAATCCCTTTGTTTTGAGCCACCACTGCAGTGGCCTCATGTACAGTAGGCCAAAAGGTATAACGTTGGATGCTGCTGCCATGAGACCTAACAGTTAACATGAGACCTGGAACTGTTTCACAGTGACGGCCCGGCCTAGCTTATGTTCTTTGACTTCTGCCAGGATCGATGCTATGCGTGTTGGCGATAATTGCGCCCGCATGATTACCGAATCCCAGTTCACACCTAGAAAAGTGGTTTTCTGAGCCGGAGAAAGCACACTCTTCTTGGCGTTCAGCCTCAACCCCAGCTTCGACATGTGCGCGAGAACAGCATCTCGATGCTGAACCGCCATCTTTTCTGTGTTCGCTAGAATCAGCCAGTCGTCGATATAATTCAATATGCGGATGCCCTGCAGACGCAACGGCGCCAGAGCTGCATCCACACACTTGTTGAATGTGCGGGGTGACAGAGCTAGACTGAAAGGAAGTACTCGATATTGGTATGCCTCTCCCCCGAAGGCAAACGTCAGGAACTTCCTGTGATGTGGAAGGATGGAGACATGAAAATACGCATCTTTGAGGTCTATGGTGACAAACCAATCCTCCGACTTGATCTGCGATACAATCTGTCTGAGTGTGAGCATCTTGAACTTGAGCTTGGCCACTGAGCGATTTAATAGACGCAGATCTAATATCGGGCGTAAGCCCCCATCCTTCTTTGGCACGATGAAGTAACGGCTGTAAAACCCAGACTCCCTGCCGGGAGGAGGAACCCTCTCTATAGCCCCCTTTCGCAGGAGTGTCTCTACTTCCTGTGCCATCACCAGAGCCTGCTCCGGGCCCACTTCTGTGGGTAGGACACCGCTGAAAGGAGGTGGCCGCCTTTTGAATTGAATGGCGTACCCCTTTTGATTATCTGCAGGACCCAACGAGATATATTTGACAGATGTTTCCATTTGTCTAGAAAATCTACTAAGGGAACCAGCCTCTCGAGGCTGGCCTCTGGTGTACTTTGAACAGCAAGCACAGCGCCCTGAAGCGGCGGACCGGCAGGGAACAACTGACTTGACTGCTCGGGAGCCCCCCGAGGGAGGCGCGGACCACCCTCGGGTGGCCCGCGGAGACCGACTGCGCCCCGGCGTTGCGGTGGGGTTGGCAGCGCGGCCCCCAGAGGGTGCCGCAGGGAAACGGGTAGCGTTAGCAGGGGTAAACACCGTTTCCCTACGGGGGGAACCACCCTAAGCGTCCTGATACCTCTGGCGTTAGGAACGCTTAGACGAGGCCTTCTTGGAGATCAGGACTGTCCTCAGATCAGCCCTGCCCCTCGAAGGCCTCGCCTGAGAGCGCCGCCCCTCGTCCCCGCGCTGAGGGGGAGTTCGGGTGGCGACGCTCTGTTTCTGTTGCGCCCTGTGAGCGGAGCTCGTACTCGGCTTGGGCTGCTTGGTGACAGCAGCAGCCCCAGGGACCTGGACCCGGAGAGGGAGAAACTGCTTTAGCGCCGCAGCTTGCTTCTTTGACTCCTGGAACCTCTCGGTGACAGTGTGTACTGCGTCACCGAAGAGGCCACCAGGAGACAGCAGCGCGTCAAGCAGGAAGCTTTACTCACTCTCCTTGATTTCGGTGGGGTTGAGCCACAGATGCCTCTCCGTAGCCACCATGGCTGCCATAGAGCGGCCCACACATCTGGCCGTCTCCTTGGTGGCCCGGAGAGCAAGATCTGCCGATGTTCTGAGCTCATTGATAATATCACCCCCCACCTCATCACGTCCATCAAGATCCCTGAGCAGGTCAGCCTGATATACCTGCATTATTGCCATAGTGTACAGGCATGCAGCAGCCTGACCTGCCGCCGAGTACGCTTTGCCCACCAATGCCGACGTTGTTTTCAATGGTTTGGTGGGCAAAGTCGGGGCCTTCAGGGACGATGCCGAGGAAGGCGAGAGATGGCTCGCAAGCGCCTCTTCTACCTTTGGCATCGCCCCATAACCGTAGTGCTTCAGCCCGATGATGTTGCTATAGACCGAAGTCTGTGGGCTGAACACACGGTATGATGCCGGTCTCTTCCATGACTTTGCCACCTCGGTGTGCAAATCATGAAAGAATGGCAGGCCCCGGCGCTGAGGTTCTGAAGCGCGAGAGGGCAGGAATCTTTCATCTAATTTACTAGACCTCTTTCTTCCTGCCTCTGATCTTTCAATGGGCCAGTCAATATTTAATCTGGCCACTGCTCGCGTCAAAACCTCAACGAGCTCCTCACTCGCAGGGGACTGAAGTGGCGAATCTTCAGTCACAATGCTCTCAACGTCCACCTCCTCAGAGCTGGATAGTTGGAGCACCGGCGACTCTCTCAAGGGGGTAAGAAACCGCAATGCGTGCTTCCAAGCTCCGAGAAGAGCCGCTGGATGATGCAGGTGAGGGCAGAGATAAGGCAGCGCCCATCTCAAACCCCTCTGCAACATCCAATTGTGAACCCCACGACTGCAGCCTCCGCTCTGCCTCGGCAGCAGCGGGACCAGAGCCGCGGGGAACACGAGCCAAGGCACCCTCCTCGAAGAGTGCCCGGCGGGAGCGCAGCGTTCTCAGCGGTAGTCTCTCACAGTGCTCGCAAGCAGCCCCCTCGAGGGCTGCCTGGGCATGCTGCGCTCCCAAGCAGGCAACACAAAGAGAGTGTGCATCCCCACCCGTGATGTAGCGTGGGCAGGGATGAACACACCTCTTGAACTGACTGCTTTCACTCGCCATTTTCGATCTATTATTTTCTCTTTTTTGTTAATATAATGATATATATTTAAGAAAGGGTGGAAAAATCTTGCAATAGACAGACAAAAACACCAAATAGACAGACAGGTTCACACAGATCGCTTACTGAAGGCACAGAAGCTGGTTCCTGTTTGTTTTCGCGGGTGCTTTATAGCTTCCGGCCGATGACGTTATCACGCCGACGATCGATCGATCTTCCGATGGAATGGATCTACACGCGCTTCACGACGCATTAACGCAGAGGCGTTCTCACAGCATTTCGACGCAGCTCGAGTTCCCCGAAAGGGAACTTACATGCTCAGTACTGCCCTCCGCTTGACACGCTCCTGTGTGTTTACTTCCTCATTCTGTCTCTGTGAAGAACGAGCCAATTTTACATTTCTACACACAAAATAAGACGCTAATAAACACACGATAACTATGGAATAAGGTTTTTGTGTGATATTTCATGTGACTTCGGCTATTTTATATCAATGATGGATGTTTACATTATTACTGCTTACAGGTGTAGCGATTAGCTCCATATAAAATTATAGGTAACACTTTATAATAACGTTCAGTTGTAAGTCATTTATAAGTGGTTAGTTAATGATGAACTAATCATTTACAAAACATTCATAAATGATTATCAAGTTATATGCTAACATTTTATGAATGTTTTGTAAATTCCGTTACAAGTCATTTACAAGTTATTAGTAAATAATTAACTAATGATTTATGAAACATGACTACGCATTAATTAATGATTAATGACTGATTTGTTAATTTGTTTACATATATTTAGTAGATTCAGTTATAAGTTATTTACAATTGATTAGTTAATGATGAACTAATGATTTACAAAACATGACAATGCATTTCATAAATGGGTACGACTTTAGAATACTGTTTCTTACTTAATGCATAACTAATAAAGAGTTACTGCAGTACTAATGAATAATTCTTCATTAACACTCAAGTCACTAATATTAACTACTAAGGAATGAGTGTTAACTAATCAATATGTAATAGCATTTTTTAATTGTGTTAAGTATCAATTAGTTAATCAGTAACTATTCAATTCAGTTATGCCTCCTTAAGAACTACTATTAAGTAACTACTAATTCAGCTTCACAAGGAATAACTATTAAGTAACTACTAATTAACAGTGATGCACAGTATCAGATAGTGGCCCTTTCTTCCCTTTCTTTCTAACCCCTGAGGGTATAGACAGCTTTCTTCTCTGACACACATGGAGTCTTTAATGTGCACCTGATGCTTCAGTGGAGGGTAAAAGCAGTTCACATTATCACTAGACCCCTTACAGAACACAAGTCTGGACCATTGAGTGAAAGGATTTAACTTAACACTGCAATCCCCTGACTTGAAGTCATTTTAAAATGTTTATTAATTTGACAACTAGTAATTTATCATTCTTTAAAATATAAATGCATACATTTATAAATGCATTTTGTGGGTTTTAACAGACCAGCTTACAAATAATGCTATTGTTTTTTTTATGATTATGGTTAGGAAGGGTTAGATTTATTGAATCACAACAGCCTTAGTATTACTATGGCTAAAACGTCTCAGTTACGTATGTAACCCTCATTCCCTGAAGGAGGGAACGGAGATGTACGTCGGACTTAGATGAATGGGGATCACTTCTGGGAGCCCCTATCAGCTTCGAGATTGAAAAAACGGGCCAATGAACATTGGCATGCGTGCTTTGCATATCGCACCCCGCCCCGCTGCACGGGTGTAAAGCAGAAGCGATCACCACGCACCATTGTTTTTCACTGAGGAGCCGAACCGAGGCACAGCAACTGTGGCGACGGGACGTACGTCTCCGTTCTCTCCTTCAGGGAACAAGGGTTACATACGTAACCGAGACGTTCCCTTTCAGTCGGTCACGTTCTTCATATGTCGGACTTAGACCGACAAATGGGGATCCCTATGGAAAACGCCACAGTTACTACCACTTCCAGCACCCTGCCGGAGTCCCTCGGACCTCATCTCAGCGGGCGGGGAATTTCCTGCAGGGAGAGCCCTACTGCTATCCCACAAGACCCAAACAGTGGACTATTGGATAACACTGGGAAAGCATGCCCCTGGAGGCCGCTGCGGAAGCCACACTCCCCCGAAGGAGATAACGTGTGGAATTACACGTATGGACTGGCCGTAGACAGTGCTACATATGGGAGTCCCAGGGGTGGCCCCGGCCTGATGGGCAGGGGAAAGTCACCGTACTGAGACGGCAGAACGGGATCTGCCAAGGGAAAGACACGGACTCGCCGTAGGTAGCCGTACTGTGGAGAATACACATATGGGACCACCCTGGGGGTCACTACATATGGAACCCAGCCAAACACAAGTTCCACACTGCATACGAGTGTTAGACCTGGCATCAGACGCTCCGCCACGTCTGACTGCCGTGGGTTGCGGAGGACTCGTCAGGGTTCGCCAAGCTGGGGAACTCGACTGGAGCATATAAGCGCACGTATCCATTCCCTGAGGAAGGGAGTGGCGCAGCAAGCCAACACTAGAACAGGCACTTCGGTGCTACTGACTCTGAGGAGTGAGTACACGGGAAGATACCGGTTCTACACGTAGGCTATAAAATCTAGCGAACGTGTTGGGTGTCGCCCAGCCCGCAGCTCTACAAATGTCTGTCAGCGAGGCGCCACGAGCCAGTGCCCAGGAAGAGGCTACACCCCTGGTGGAGCGGGCCTCTAATCCTGAGCGGGCAGGGCACATCTTGGGACTCATACGCCAAGACGATGGCATCCACTATCCAGTGGGCCATCCTCTGCTTGGAGACAGCCTTTCCTTTCTGCTGTCCTCCGTAACAGACGAAGAGCTGCTCTGAGGTCCTAAAGCTTCGCATTCTGTCCACATACGTCTGAAGAGCTCGGACAGGACAGAGAAAAGCAAGGGCTGGGTCTGCCTCCTCCGAAGGCAGTGCTTGCAGGTTCACCACCTGGTCCCGGAAGGGAGTGGTGGGAACCTTGGGCACGTATCCGGGCTGGGGTCTCAGGACTACGTGAGAGTAGTCCGGCCCGAATTCCAGGCACGATTCGTCGACGAAAATGCCTGTAGGTCCCCTACCCTCTTGATAGAGGGCAATGCAACCAGGAGTACTGTCTTCAGGGAATTTTTAACTCCACTGACTGCAAAGGCTCAAAGGGAGGTCTCTGAAGTGCGCTAAGCACCAAAGAAAGGTCCCAAAGGGGTAAATAGGGGGGGCGAGGCGGATTTAATCTCCTCGCGCCCTTAGGAACCTGACGATCAGGTCATGATTCCCTAAAGACTAGTTACCTTCTACTAGTTTGTGATGGGCAGCGATAGCGGCCACATACACCTTGAGGGTGGAGGGAGACAGCCTTCTCTCCAACCAATCTTGTTGGAAGGAAAGCACGGCCCTGACCGAACATCTTCGGGGGGTCTTCTCGATGAGAAGAGCACCAGTCGACGAACAGGTTCCACTTCAACACATAGAGGTGCCTCGTAGAGGGAGCTCTAGCAGAAGCAATGGTGTCTGCCAGTGGAACCTGTTCTGTGGCAGGCCACCAAGAACCTCCGTGTCCCATCCAGGGACCAGACATGGAGTTTCCAAACCGCAAGCCCGTTGTACGTGGCACCCCAGCCGATGGATGAGGCATCTGGATGCCTGGATACCTGTTCTAGGGGCACCCCCGCCGGTATAAACATAGGGGTCAGACCATGGGCTGAAGGTTTGGCGGCATCTGTGTAACTAGGACACGGAGGGATCCGCTGTGCCGCGGCCACCTCAGGACCTCAGCCGTGTAGCCAGCGTTGAAGTGGTCTCATATGAAGCACCCTGAGCGTCCACCGCTCTGGTTGCCATATGCCCCAGGAGCCTCTGAAATTGTTTCAGTGGGACCGCCATCCTGCATTTGAACGAATTCAAGCAGTTCAACACCAACTGGACGCGCTCCTCTGCGAGGTGCACTGTCAGGGTGACTGAATCCAGCTCCATACCGGGAAAAGGAGGTGCTCGAGCACCAAAAGCCAGAAGGGTGGGACCTCATACTAATATGCTCATTCGCCGAACACAGAGTGTGGAAATGGTGTCGCGGAAGAACCGAGACATGAAAGTACGCGTCCTTCAGGTTGATCTCTGCAGGCCAATCTCGGTGACGGATGCGTCAGAGGACGCGTTCCTGCGTTAACATCCTGACCGGTAGCCTGAGAAGGGACCGGTTCAAGAACCGCAGATCCAAGATCGGCCGTAACCCGCTGCTTTTCTTGGGTACAATGAAGTATGAGCTGAAAAAGCCGGCCTTCATATCGGCTGGAGGGACCGGCTCAGTCGTGTCCTTCGCCAGTAGGACTGCGATCCCCGCCTGACGCACCGGGGCGAACACCCTCAACACAGAGGTGAAGAGAGCGCCCCTGAGCTTAGGGGGGCCTCTGGGCGAACTGAATCGCATAGCCGAGTCTGATAGTGCGGATGAGCCGGCGGGACGGGCTGGGGAGTGCTAGCCAGGCCCCCTGCAAATGTACCGGTGGGACCAATGACACCACAGACGTACCCGCAGCAGGGCAGCGTGGCGGCATGCAGGGATCCGACCCCGGACGGCGCGGAGGTGGCCCGTGGTGGGGTCTGCGTGCGCGTGGCAACACCTACCTGCTTCTGCTGAGGAGGCGCGGAACAGTGGGGAGGCCGCGTGGCCGTGGCCAGTGGCGGGACAGATGTTATTGTCACAACCAAGCCCCCCGGCCCTACTCTGGGGGAAAGAAGTGGTGCTGCTGCCACAGGATCCTCCATCTCTGGGTGGCCCATCTCAGGGTCTCTTACGACGACGCTTGCCACCTGGCTTGGCAGCAGCCTGAGCGGGACGCCCTCCCCACGGCCGGCTCCACGTCTATGCCCGGGTGGAGGCTACTTCTGGGCAGGCGGACGCCCTCTGCGACGAGCAGGCGTCCTCCCCACGGCCAGCTCCACGTCTACCCCCGGGTGGAGGCTGCTGCTGGGCGGGCGGACACCCTCAGCGACGAGCAGGCGGAGGTGCTGCCGCCGGTGGAAGGGTGGAGGCAGCTGAGGACCGCCGGGGCAGGATGTGCCGGATGGCCTCCATCTGCTTCTGGGCGGCAGAGAACTGCTAGGCAAAGATCTTGTCCGCGTCGCCGAACAACCCAGCTGATGAAATAGGGGAGTCCAGGAACTTATCAGTCTCCCTCATGTCGGCCAGGTTGAGCCAGAGATGCCGCTCCTGGGCCACCATAGTGGACATCGCCTGGCCAATAGTACGGGCGGCTGTTTTCTTCGCCCGTAGGGCGAGATCCGTCACCGTCCGTCGCTCCCGGAGGAGCTCTGGGCCAGGACTACCCTCGTGCATGTCCATGAGTGCCTGTGCTTGATGCACCTGAAGCAACGCCATGGCATGCAGGGTGGATGCGAACTGGCCTCAGGACCTATAGGCCTTCGCGGTCAGACCGGAAGAGAATCTACAAGCCCCGGACGGGAGCTTCGGGTCCCCGCGCCAGCTGGAGGCGGACGTAGGACGCAGTTGCATCGCGACCACCCGCTCCACTGGCGGAAGACCCTCATACCCCCTGGCCTGCCCGCCATCAGGGGTGCTTTCCACGACCTAGTCAGCTCCTCATGCACCTCCGGGAAGAAAGGCACCGGGGCGGGACGCTGAGAACCAGCACGGCGGGATGCTGAGGACCAGCGCGGCCCATCAAAAGACACCGTCGGCCGCGCATGTGGGGGGCCGACGGGGTCTCCCGGAAGCACCACCGGTTGCGGCGCTTGTGAGGGATTAGGGTCCCGTGGAGGCTCACTCAACGGGTTTGTCCTAATCCTCAGGTCACCCCGCCCATCCATCAAAGTAGGTCTATTCTGCTGGGCAGGAATAGACCTAGACTGAGCTATGGGTAGGGGGACTCCACCTTCCCGGAGGAAGGCGAGTCTCGACCTAAGCGCCAAAATAGTCATGTACCTGCAGTGAGAACACGAACTATCCACAAACGCTGCCTCAGCGTGCTGTAAGCCCAGACACGTGACACAGTGCTTGTGACCGTCAGCGGTCGACAGGGAACGAAATCATCCAGAAACGCACAGGTGGAAAGACATCCTGAAAAGGACGCAAGTCACCCGTGTAGCTTTTTTTTTTTTTTTTTTGGAGGAAAATCTGCTCTTTTAGGTGTTGAAGCACCCAGGGATCGACCGCGGCAGAAATGACAGGGTTTGTGTGCAGCCTGTTTTCTGCTCTCACCAGAAAAAGGAACATGCCCACCGAACCAACTGTGTGTGTGTGTGTGTGTAAGTGCAATTGCTCAGTTTGCTCTCTCTTGTGCCGTCTGGCCAACACGAGCGATTTCCCCGGGCACACGCTTTCTCTCTCTCTCTTTGCTAGATAGCAGGCAGTCAGATGCTTCATCAACGCCATTCGCCTCCGAAGTGAATGACAATGGTGCGTGGTGATCGCTTCCACTTTATACCGCAGGGCGGGGTACGATATGCAAAGCATGCACGCCAATGTTCATTGGCCCGTTTTCTAAGTCTCAAAGCTGATAGGGGCTCCCAGAAGTGATCCCCATTCATCTGTCTAAGTCTGACGTACATCAAACGTGACCAACTGAAAGGGAACTGAGTTAACCGTAAGCTACTTACAACGAATCTCAGGACACTAACTCTGAGGCATAGTTTCTAAATGTCTTTGTTCTTAATGCAGGTCGACAGATTGGAATAACCTCAATCCAGCAAAAACTCAGAAGTATTAAAGTGCCAGATATAAGTGGAACAGAAAAGGTGGCTCCTATTGGAAAGGTCCAATATAGTTTTACAGGGTAATGTCAATGTCCATTCTAATTCATCGTCATTCATTCCTACTATGTAATTCTATGAAACATATTTTTTCCAGTTGATTATGTTTGTATACTTCACATGATTTTAAAATATGTATTTAAATTATATATTTTAAGATTGTCCCCAACTGACAAATACAACAAATAAGATACAGTCATAAAAGATAAGATATAATTACTTGGCTTTGCAAACTTCCTATGATGCCAATTTCACAGAATTATTTGGTGAACTGTAGGGTACAAAAGGGTCTTACGGCACACATTAAAATGTTCTTTTCACTTCCCCTATAGATTGTAGGAAAAAATATACAGGTGCTGGTCATATAATTAGAATATCATCAAAAAGTTTGATGATAAAATGTTTTCTGAGGCCCAAGGTCAATGCAGCCATATTCCAGGAAGTTTTAGAGCACTTCATGCTTCCTGCTGCTGACCAACTTTATTACATGCAGATTTAATTTTCCAACAAGTCAAGTCAAGTCAACTTTATTTATATAGCGTTTTTACAATGACGATTGTTTCATAGCAACTTCACGGTGTTAAACATGACAATTTATTATATAGCAACAATGTTGGCAGATCATAATTATAGTTTATACAATTAATCAAGACCTAATAAATTAACTTTATTTGGATATTTAGTTGAATAACTTAGATTTAATTTTTTGTGTCCCCAACTGAGCAAGCCAAGCCAAAGGTGACAGTGGCAAGGAACCAAAAACCATCAGGGCATGATGGAGAAAAAATAAACCTTTGGAGAAACCAGGCTCAGTTCTTCTCTGGCCTATTAAAAAACAGTATATGATTATTATTCTGGCAACCTTACAGGTCAGGAATCATAGTTAATTCATAGTTAATTTCTGGGTATCACGCAAGAGACAGGTTCATTGAGGATAATTTCCCCTACTTTCACTTCCCCTAACACCTGAAGTACTCATTACATCATAAAAAAATGGTATCTACACTAATGTCAGTCTCTCTGTTTATCCTGAGGTTTACTGCAGTAGACCGGATACAGGCTGTGTGCTGAAGCATTTTGCTAGCCTGTTAGCCTGCCATCAGGGTCTCCAGTTTCTCTCTTGCACGCCTTGTCCAAGTCAAGTCAAGTCAAGTTAACTTTATTTATATAGCGCTTTTACAATGATGATTGTTTCAAAGCAGCTTCACAGTGTTTAGCTGTACAAATTTTTAGCTGTACAGTCGTTCTGGAGAAAACACCCAGCAGCGAGGCAGACAGTAGTAAAGGATATAGCTTCCATCAACTCACCTTCCGTATTCAACTTACAGAAAAAGTGTAGTGCCTCTCGCAGTTCAAAATGCTTACGCTCTGTCTGACGACATTGTACACAAGTTACGTTTTTTTTCCCAATCTGACGAAAGCCAGTTATTTTACTTTATAAAGTTTTAAATACGGATATTTTTCTTTAAAAAACACAAATGCAAATTGCATATATTAACCCCCTGGAGCTGTGTTGAGCAAGGAAGAGCCTTGTGGAGCTTGTGGAAGAGCCAGGACATTTTTAATATAACTGATTATATCGTCTGAAAAAAGATTGTCGTATACATCTAGGATGGCTTGAGTAAATCATGAGATAACTTAGATTTTTGGGTGAACTAAACCTTTCAGAAAAGTGCTGAATTTGTTGTGCCATTTAGTGGTTTAAAGGAAAGTAAAGTCAAATGCGCCTTAACCCCAGTGCGCCTTTAGCCCCATTGTACCCTATACATCTTTTTTTTTACATTTGAATACAAGGGTTGAAAAGTCATTCACTTAAAGATTACTGTATGGCTGGTAATATGCTTGTAATAGCATATAGTAAAAGCTTCACCAATATACATCATAGGATGCAGATTGTAAACCTGGGACTTCCCAAATCAGCACTGGGGTTAGTTCCTGACACTGGAGTCATGCTTTCAATTGACCATGCCTACATCAATCTGCATGGGAACTGGAGAGTCAAATACCTCAGGATCATGTGAGTAGAGTGTCCACATTATTTATTCACACTACCTTAATGGGGTGGGGGGGGGGGGGTGTTGTATATGCTAAATATCTGATCTCTTCGTACACAGAAAAGACAGTGGATCATTTGATCTGGCTGTGAATGAACTGACCATTAGCACCACTATTGCAGTCATGAGTGATGACACTGGCCGCCCAACAGTCAGCATGACCAACTGTGCAGCAAGTGTGGGAAGTGTCAAAATCAAATTTCATGGCGGGGCCAGGTAATACTCTGCAAATAACACACAACAGTCCAAAGATGAATGTTAAATCACTATATTTAGACAAAAAGAAAATCTTAGTAACACTTTAGATTATTGCCCGGAAAGTAATGCATACACTGTAAAAAAAATGCTGTAAAAAAACGGCCACATTTTGACAGTAAAATGCTGCTTTCCATTAAAACAGTAATATACTGTAGAAAACAATGCATTCTGGGTAATATTTGTCATTTTCGAGAAAATAGCTAACAGTAATATACTGTGAATTAACACACTTAAAGTCGACACTCAGAGGCTGTGTTCAAAATCACTCTCTATTCCCTTATTCACTATTCCCTACACTAGTTCATTGATATAGACCACTCGACAGAGAGAGAGGAAAGAAGAGAGTGAAATCAGACACTGATGAACACCTGCTGTTATCACTGAAGGAAAGAGAAACATGATTTCATCAACTGAAGATAAAGAGAAGACATTAAATCTCTGAAGATCTCATCAGAGGATTAAACAACTCCACAAACAGCATTACCAGCTTCACACATTACTAACCAGACTGACTTTATTTCTGTCAGATGACTACAGAAGCTCTCATTGAGAATTATCAGATGATGTTTGATTGTTTCTTCTGACGTTACCATTATGGTGATCAGTGTTTGCTTTAGTTGGGCTCTTGAACATTGACACAATAACATTAGTTTTTCTCTTGCTGCTGTAACGGTGTGTTTTCAATACATTTGATTTAGCAAGCAAAGCTGAGAAAAAAACATGAGTTGGCTATGTTGACTATTTAATAATGGTTTAATTCACTAATAATTTACTAGTCTTATCTATAAACATATAGCTGATGCTTACTTTTTTGTAAAACTTGAACCCTATAATTTTATAACATCAGTATTGCAACGACCAGATAATTTGAAGAGCATGGAAACAGCTTGTGGTCAAAACATCTGAATCAATCTGACTCACATAGACATCAAGAATCGACGTATGAATCTCAGCCGTGGTGACAAAACTCCCAGCATGCATTGCGGCACGAATAAATTATGCTGCTGAATAGCCTGGTTATTTTCTTTAATTCTTTCTATTTGCCTTTATTTTTGGTGCTGTTGTTGTGTTGACTTTAAGTAGTGTTTTGTGATGTTCAGAGTTGATCTGTTCATTTTTTTTATTGATTGTCACCATTGTTGAGATTCATACGCTGATTCTTCATGTCTATGCGAGTCTAAATGACAGCAGAGAGCA
Source organism: Pseudorasbora parva (assembly GCF_024679245.1). Taxonomy (NCBI): domain Eukaryota; kingdom Metazoa; phylum Chordata; class Actinopteri; order Cypriniformes; family Gobionidae; genus Pseudorasbora; species Pseudorasbora parva. Next base: position 13,073,529 of record NC_090193.1, on the reverse strand, counting down.
AACAATGTGTTAAAATCATGACTATAAATCATTCATAACTAATTCCTAATCAGTGGTTGATAATTTCAGAAGGGTCCAAGTTTAATATCGTAAAATAAGAGTTGATATGTGTTTTTAAAAGAATGGGTTTGTTTAGGGAAAAACACTGGACAAGATTAACAAACTAAACATCCTATTACAATTATAGCAAAACATAGTCAATCATTTCTGACCATTTTTTTTTCTTGGCTTTTTTGCTACAATAAATGTGTTTAATAAACACACAGTTATAGCAGACAAAGAAAAACTATCATTACAAAGTCAAGGGCGAAGAGCCCAACTGAAGCAAACACTGATCACGATAAGGGTGACCAAATATTTTCTATTAAACATCAACACCTAAAGATCTGTTAATTCCCAATAAGAGCTTCTGTAGACGTCTGACATAAATAAAGTCAGTCTGGTTAGTAATGTGGGAAGCTGGTAATGCTGTTTGAGGAGTTGTTTAATCCTCTGCTGAGATCTTCAGAGATTTAATGTCTTCTTTTATCTTCAGTTGATTTCATCTAAAGCTGTGGCTGAAGTCAGTGGTAGTTCTTGTGTTTCTCTGTCCTTCAGTGATTCTTGTTAACAGGTGTTCTCAGTTATCACTTAATTAATCTCTTAATTATCTCATTAACTTCATCAATGCTTCAATTACTCTAACACTCTGTAGTGTGTACACTCTTCAGTGTTCATTTAAAACTGAAGATTTTGCTGTGGGGTTAAAAGGGTTAAAGGGGTTAGATGAAAAACCCCACAGTGGGAACCGTAAATTAACAGTAAGAAACTGTAAATTCATTTACGGAAAAGTACTGTAAAAAAACGGCACTTGACTGGAACCAGAGCTGCCAGTAGATTACCTTTAAATCAAGGAAAAACAGTAATATACTGTAAAACGTAACAGTCAAATTTACCAGATGAATTAAGATATTTTCACTGAAATATTAGTGCAAGTTAATAGTAAAAAGTTGTGCAAAGTCAGTAACTGATAAGGAGAGTAAATATTAAAATGACCTGTGTTTATGTGTTGTTGCACTAGATGATATAGAAGAGATCTTTCAGTTGAATTCATTAGTTTTGTGGGTTACCGTTGTGCTGAAGAGTAGAGCCTGTGCTTCAGTCCAGGATGAGCAGAGAAACATTGATGATATGATGCCTGATTCTTTATTTAACGGCAGTGACTGTTTGCTGATGCAGTTATGAGCCGTTTGTTGAGTAATTTATCACATACGTGTGTGCTATTGCTCACAACGAACCGCAAAGATTGAAGTTAAAGTCATGTTTCTAAATCATTTTACTACTACACCTTACAAGTGTGTAATGACTCAAATGAAGTTTTACGATACAAACACCTATAAATACTAGTTTTAAAATGAGAACTGTTTGAAGTGGTCAGTTTTCCAAATTAAAAGTTACCTTTCATGGTATTATTACGGTAAAATACTGTAAAAAATGAGAGCTGTATATAAACAGTAGAGGGCTGTAAATTAACAGTACATTGCTGGAACCACAGCTGCCAGTAGATTACCGTTATTTTACGACACAATTTTTTACAGTGTAAGTAAAGCGAATTTACTGCATAACTTTCGGTAATTATAATGTAACTATAAAGTACGTATGTGTAGGTATAATGGAACAATATGTAATATTTGCGGAATAAAGAGGTAACTGTCAGGAAAGTTAACACATAATTTATACTGTAAGTATTTTTAATTGAGGGGTAATTATCTGTGTAGTTACAGGTTAAGTATACAGGCTGTAAATTAAAGTGGTGTTTGATCCCCTCTTGTTTCATGTATTTACAGGGTAAGTATGAATCTACAGGCTGTAAATTAAAGTGCTGTTTGTTCCCCTTTTGTTCCATGTAGTTACAGTCGTGATCAAAATTGTTGGTACCCCTGGTAAATATGATCAAATATTGCTGTAAAAAATAAATCTGCATTGTTTATCCCTACTTTCCCTGACTGGTCACATTTGTGTGTTGATTTTGATGTTTGTTTTGGATCATTGTCCTGATGGGAGATCCAACCACGGCCCATTATAAGATTTCTAGCAGAATCCATAGGTTTTGATTTTTTATCTTTTGGTATTTGCTAAAATCCATGATACAATGTATCTGAACAGGATGTCCAGGACTTCCAGCAAAAAAATAGACCCACAACATAGATCCAGTAGTATTTTTACATAGATCCAGCATAGATCCAGTAGTATTTTTAACCGTGGGCATAGGGTACTTTTATCCCTGTTTGCACCAAACCCATCTGGTAGATTTGCTGCCAAAAAGCTATTTTATAGTTTCATCCTGACCACAGAACCCAGTCCCTTTTGACTTTACAGTCGTGTCTGACAACTGCATGTGCTGGAGTTTGTTTCTAGATGAGCGAGGAGGCTTTTTCTTGAATCACTCCCAAACAACATGTGGTGATGTAGGGGTTGTTTGAATTTTTTTAGGCTTTCAGACCCCAAGACTCAACTAATCTCTGCGATTTTCCATCTGTGATCCTTGGAGAGTCTTTGGTCACTCAAATGTTCCTCCTCACCGTGCATTAGGACAATATACACACATGTCCTCTTTCAGGCAGATTTGTAACATCTTTAGTTAAATGGAGCTTCATTATTATTGCCCTGATGGTGGAAATGGGGATTTTTAATGCTTTAGCTATTTTCCTACAGCCTCATTATATTTTGTGAAGCTGAACAATCTTTTGCTGCGCATCAGAACTATATTTTTTTTGGTTTCACTTATTGTGATAAATGATTAAGGGAATTTGGCTTTTATGCCTCCTTATATTTATACTTCTGTGAAACAAGACATCCTTGCTGGACAATTTCATGTTCCTTGTCACGTTGGTGTGCTAAAAAATCTAAATATTAATGTAAATATACTTCAGAGATATTTTATTCATTTAAAACTCTAGGGGTACCAACAACTGTGGCCAATGTGTTTTAGAGAAAAGCATTTATTTCATAATGTGATTTACCCCCCCCCACCCAATTGTCAATTATTTTACTTAAATGAAAGGATGGATTTTTGTGATTAGTTTAAATAAAAGTTCAAAAGGTTACTAAACAATGCAGATTATTTTTTTACAGCCATATTTGATCATATTTACCAGGGGTACCAACAATTTTGACCACAACTGTACAGGATAAGTATAAATCTGTGGGCTGTAAATTAAAGTGGTGTTTGTTCCCCTCTTGTTTCATGTAGTTACAGGGTCCGTACGATAAAAACACATAAACAATCTAATATCACTCGGATATCTTTATTTAAAAAACAACTTTCAAAACAGATTTACAACATTTACATACGATTTTACATACGATTCACTTCTTATTCTTTTATCTTGCTTGGTTTCTCCTGTATTAGAGTTTAGATTCCCTGCACAAGCCCGAGTGCACGTGCTCGGGTAGGGTCGGGCTGGATTTTTTTGAGCCAGATCTAAGCTCTATCCTATATCCATTAGTGGAAATAATGAAAAAGAAGAAGTGGAACAAGAAGAGAAAGACAATTTTTCTTTTTGTAAATCTGTTTTGAATTAAGTAGTTTTTTTTAAATAAATGTTTCCGAGTAATATCAGATTTTGTATGTTTTTTTTTTTATTGTACTTACCTTTAGAATGCAATTTTTAATTAACCTTGACATAGTGAAATAATAAGAGTTAAGTACATGGACATCACATACAGTGAGTCTCAAACACCATTGCCTCCTACTTGTAAATAAGATGTAAGATGTAAATCTCGTGCATGAAAAACACCATGGAAAAATAAGTGATTCTAAACATAACGCCACCAGTGACGCAATCACTGGGGATCATTCATATGTACGTATCAGAGCTTTTCTGTGAAGAGAACATGTATACTATCTGGTGTTTTACCTAAACATGTACAATCTGGCAACCATATGCACGCAAGCTCTCTCTCTCTCGCGCACGCGGATGATCTGAAAACACCAATAAACAAGTAGGCTGCATTTTAGCAATCTTCATTTGAGATGTTCTGCTTAAAGTGTCATTCATTCGGTCTATGTTCTGTCAGGACGGTCAGGACTCACGAGCCGCTTCGCTGAACAACTGAACTGCTGTGTGCTGTGAGCTGCTGAAATAAGCCAATTAGAGCAGAGATCAACATTAATATTCATAACTCTTCCAAATAAGGCAAAAACAGAGCATTACATCCTAGGGACAATTTATAGGGTTGTAAATGGACTTGTAAAACTCGATCTGGACAATTCTTGCCCTTAAATAAGCCACATACCCACTATGTAGATATCAGAGAACAATTTAACATATTGTTTCAACTCATTCTAGGGCACTGTAATGAAGTTCAATCGGGATAAGGAAGGAAGAAGGCAGGGTCGGTGCGTTGGTATCCTTCATGCGGTGGAGCCACTGCAGAGGAGTGTGGTCCGAACAGAGGGTGAATTCCCGTCCCAGGAGATAATACCTGAGGGTGAGGATGGCCCACCTAATTGCTAGACACTCTTTTTCAATGGTGCTGTACTTAGTCTCCCTCTTAGAGAGCTTCCGACTAATGTACAGCACTGGCCGATCCTCTCCCCCCATCTCCTGGAACAGGACCGCTCCCAGCCCCCTGTCCGACGCATCAGTCTGCAACAAAAAAGGGAAAGAAAAATCAGGAGACTGCAAAAGTGGCCCACCACATAGAGCAGTTTTTATCTGGGTGAGGGCCCGCTGACACTGCTCCGTCCACTGGACCGGTTCCGTTGCTTCCTTTTTAGTGAGATCAGTCAGCGGGCTAGCAAGTTCCGAATAATTAGGCACAAACCTTCTATAATTTCCCGCTAGCCCCAGGAACTGTCTCACCTCCTTTTTGGTCTTGGGTCTCGGGCAGGTTGCAACTGCTGCCATCTTATCAATTTGGGGACGCACCTGCCCGTGACCCAAGTGGAAGCCCATATACCTGACTTCCACACGTCCAACTGCACACTTCTTTGGGTTGGCCGCTAGCCCAGCCACCCTCAGCGCTCTCAGAACAGCCCTGACATGCTCCATATGTTGCTGCCAGTCATTACTATAAATGACAATGTCTTCCAGATAGGCAGTGGCATATGCCGCATGGGGCCATAAAATGCGGTCCATGAGACGCTGAAATGTGGCCTGAGCCCCGAACAACCCAAAAGGAAGCGTAAGAAATTGGTGCAATCCAAACGGTTTTGTGAAAGCTGTTTTTTCTTTGGATAAAGTTGATAAGGGGATCTGCCAGTATCCTTTTGTCAAATCTAGTGTCGAATAAAAACGAGCAGTGGCTAGAAGATCAAGCAATTCGTCAATCATAGGCATTGGATACGCGTTGAATTTCGACACAGCATTCACTTTGCGGTAATCCACAAAGAAACGCACCGAGCCGTTGGTTTTCGGTACTAAAACTATCGGGTTGGCCCAGTCACTGTGGGATTCTTCTATTACCCCCATATCAAGCATTGGCTCTAACTCTTTCTGAACCACTTTTTTTTTGTGTGTTCCGGAAGATGATACGGCCGGCTGCGAACTACCACGCCCGGCTCGGTCTCAATATGGTGCTGAATGAGATTCGTTCGCCCGGGAAGGGGTGAGAACACGTCCACAAAATCTGCTTGCAACCTAGCCACATCAGTGAGCTGAGACGGTGAAAGGTGATCTCCCCCCGGGGCCATAGCAATAGATTTAACCTTAGTATTCACTTCTGGCCCAAGATCTTCCTCCGTCCCAATTACCATCATCAGCATCACTGATTCCGCCTCACTCCATTTTTAAGGAGGTTAAAGTGGTAGATTTGACGTGCCCCGCCCCTGTCCGTGCGCACCACCTCATAATTGAGATCCCTGACTCGCTGTGTAACCTCAAAGGGTCTGTAATGAGGTTTGTGGCTCTTATCTTTCTTGTGGGGAAGGAAGAAGGCAGGGTCGGTATGACTGGGACTAGAAACTTTTATTTTCACAATGCAACTGGTAAACATAAACACGCACGAGGGCGTAAAACTCTGTCTCTCAAAACTCTCACAGCTCAGAAATTGTTTCCTCTTTCAGGCTCAGGCTCAGGCTGTGTCTAGTCCCAGTCCAGGCTCTCTCGCTCTCTCTCTCTCTCTCTCTCTCCTCACGCAACGGCTTTTGTGCTGTCTCTCCATGCCAATTACTGCAATTAGACACAGGTGTTAATCATTTGCACTTGACCTACTTACTCCTCGCTCTGTCCCATACCTTCTCTCCCGCTACAGACCTCGCGAAACCACGCCCCCTCCGCCACATACCCCCACCGCCCGACTCAGTCCGGGGAGCCATCCGGCCTGCAGCCTCACCCCCAAACCCCCCCCCCCCGGGTCCTGGAGAGGAAGTCAGCCACAGCCATCTGAGCACCCGGCCTGTGGATCACCTTGAACTTAAATGGCTGTAAAGCTAGATACCAACGGGTGATCCGCGCATTGGTATCCTTCATGCGGTGGAGCCACTGCAGAGGGGCGTGGTCCGAACAGAGGGTGAACTCCCGCCCCAGGAGGTAGTAGCGGAGGGTGAGGACGGCCCACCTGATGGCTAGACACTCCTTCTCTATGGTGCTGTACATCGTCTCTCTCTTAGAGAGCTTGCGACTGATGTACAGCACCGGCCATTCCTCACCCCCCACCTCCTGGGACAGGACAGCGCCCAACCCCCTGTCCGAGGCATCTGTCTGTAGAGAAAAAGGGAGAGAAAAGTTAGGAGCTTGTAAGAGCGGGCCACCACACAGAGCAGCCTTTATCTGAGTAAAAGCCTGCTGGCACCGCTCCGTCCACTGAACCGTATCTGGTACCTCCTTTTTAGTTAAATCAGTCAGCGGGCTAGCGAGGTCCGAATAGTTAGGCACAAACCTTCTGTAATATCCCGCTAGCCCCAGGAACTGTCTAACCTCCTTCTTGGTCTTGGGTCTCGGACAGGTCGCAACTGCCGCCGTCTTATCAATTTGGGGACGCACCTGTCCATGACCCAAGTGGAAGCCCAGATATCTTACTTCCACCCGCCCAATTGCACACTTCTTCGGGTTGGCCGTGAGCCCCGCTCTTCTCAGCGACTTCAGGACAGCCCGCAAGTGCTGCATATGCCGCTGCCAATCCGCACTGTAGATGATGATGTCATCCAGATATGCGGCGGCATACGCAGCATGCGGCCGGAGAATTCTGTCCATCAGACGCTGGAAGGTCGCGGGAGCCCCGAACAAGCCGAACGGAAGTGTGACGAATTGGTGTAAACCGAACTTCGTGGTGAAAGCTGTTTTTTCTTTGGACATGAGAGACAAGGGGATCTGCCAATATCCCTTGGTTAAGTCCAGCGTCGAATAAAAATGAGCGGTCCCTAGCCGATCAAGCAATTCGTCCACCCTCGGCATTGGATAAGCATCAAATTTAGACACCGCGTTCACCTTACGATAGTCCACGCAGAACCGTACGGAGCCGTCCGTTTTAGGCACTAAAACTATCGGGCTCGCCCAGTCGCTGTTGGACTCTTCTATTACTCCCATATCGAGCATTGCTGCTAATTCCTCCTGTACCACTTTTTTTTGTGCTCAGGTAAACGGTACGGCCGGCTGCGAACTACCACACCCGGCTCGGTCTCGACGTGGTGTTGAATGAGGTCCGTTCGACCCGGTAGGGGCGAGAACACGTCTGCAAACTCTGCTTGTAAGTGTTTCACGTCAGTGAGCTGCGAGGGTGAGAGGTGATCTCCCCCAGGGGCCAGCGCGATAGATTGCGCTGTTTGGATCGCCTCTGGCCCGAGATCCTCCTCCCCACTCACCACCGTCGCTAGCATCACTGCGTCCGCCTCCACCCACTTTTTTAACAGGTTGAGATGGTAAATTTGACGTGCCCCGTCCCTATCCGACCGAATGACCTCATAGTCGAGATCTCCCACTCGCCGTGTGACCACGAACGGCCCTTGCCACTTAGCTAGTAATTTAGAGCTCGAGGTAGGGAGTAATACAAGCACCTTCACTCCCGGTGTAAATTTACGGAGCCTAGCGCCTCTGTTATATAGCTGTCTCTGTCTGTCCTGAGCCTGGAGCAAATTCTCCCGTGACAGCCGCCCCAAAGTGTGGAGTTTTGCTCTCAGCTCCAGGACATACTGAATTTCGTTCTTGCTCGCAGAAGGTCCGTCCTCCCAAGCTTCCCTAAGGACGTCCAGCACCCCCTGCGGCTGGCGCCCATAGAGCAGCTCGAAGGGGGAAAACCCCGTGGAGGCTTGGGGGACCTCGCGGACAGTGAATAACAGGGGCTCTAGCCATTTATCCCAATTTTTGGCGTCCTCGTGCACAAACTTACGAATCATGGCTTTCAACGTGCGATTAAAGCGTTCCACCAGCCCGTCTGTTCGTGGGTGATAGACGCTGGTGCGAATCGATTTAATGCCCAACAATTCGTAGAGTTCGCGGATTGTCCATGACATAAACGCCGTGCCTTGATCGGTGAGAATTTCTTTCGGAATTCCCACCCGGGAGATTAACGAGAACAGCGCGCCCGCTACACTTTTCGCCGAAATAGTGCGGAGCGGAACTGCCTCGGGATATCGCGTTGCATAGTCCACCAGGACTAATGCAAAGCGATGTCCCCGTGCTGACCGCTCTAATGGCCCGATGAGGTCCATCCCAATTCGCGCGAAGGGGACCTCCATCAGCGGAAGGGGGCACAATGGTGCTTTTGGGGTGGCCGGTGGGTTCACCAACTGACATTCCCGACACGACGCACACCACCTGCGTACAGTCTCGTGAATGCCCGGCCAAAAAAAACGGGCCATTAGACGGTTTAATGTTGCCGTTTGTCCTAAGTGCCCGGCCATTGGATTCACATGGAAAAGCATTTCCAGGCGGCTTTTTGGTACTAACAACTGGGTTGTATCCTGCTTTGACTGGGCGTCTTGGGTCACCCGATACAACCGGTCTCTTATCACTGAAAAATGTGGATAGGTGAGCGGTCGGTCCGGATGGAGGAGGTGGCCGTCGATGGACCGGACCTAATTGAACGCGTTTTTGAGCGTCTCGTCCCGGGACTGCTCCAGGGGAAAGTCATCATGGTCCTTGAGAAACCTGAAGGTTTCCCGGAGGTCCCGAATCCACCTCCCCCACCTGCACCGTCGTCACCTTCCCTCCCTTTTTAGGGAAGGTGACGATTAAACGAATCGTCAGGATCGTTGGGAGATTAAACGAAACAGAGCGTCCGCAACACTTTTTGCCGAAATACTACGGAGCGCTACTGCCTCTTGGTATCATGTTGCATAGTCCACATATCACTAATGCAAAGCGATGCCCACGTGCAGATCGTTCCAATGGCCCGATGAGGTCCATACCAATTCTCTCGAAGGGGACCTGCATTAACGGAATAGGGTGCAATGGCGCTCGGGCTGAATCAGGATTTGGTGGATTGAGGTTTGGTTACATCCTGAATCCACCAAAGCCGGATAGGTACCCCACTTAATACTCACGGGTATCTGGTACCAGCTAGCCTGACCGGGGGCAGCCTGTGGGACATCCGGGACCTGGATCATGGTGATCTCCCCCCGGGGCCATAGCAATAGATTTAACCTTAGTATTCACTTCTGGCCCAAGATCTTCCTCCGTCCCAATTACCATCATCAGCATCACTGATTCCGCCTCACTCCATTTTTAAGGAGGTTAAAGTGGTAGATTTGGCGTGCCCCGCCCCTGTCCGTGCGCACCACCTCATAATTGAGATCCCCGACTCGCTGTGTAACCTCAAAGGGTCCTTGCCACTTTGCCAGTAATTTAGAGCTTCATGTGTGCAGTAATACAAGGACTTTCTCTCCCGGTGTAAATTCTCACAGTTTAGCACCTCTGTTATACAACCGGGCTGTCTGTCCTGGGCCTGCAACAAATTCTCCATTGAAAGCCGCCCCAAAGTGTGGAGTTTTCTTCTCAGGTCCAGGACATACTGAATTTCGTTTTGACTCTCCGAAGGACCTTCCTCTACGGAAATACTACGGAGCGCTACTGCCTCTTGGTATCATGTTGCATAGTCCACATATCACTAATGCAAAGCGATGCCCACGCGCAGATCGTTCCAATGGCCCGATGAGGTCCATACCAATTCTCTCGAAGGGGACCTGCATTAACGGAATAGGGCGCAATGGCGCTTTTGGAGCGGCCGGTGGATTTACCAGCTGACATTCCCGACAAGACGCGCACCATCTGCGCACATTCTTGTGAATGCCCGGCCAAAAGAAACGGGCCATGAGACGATTTAGTGTTGTTCCCTGTCCCAAATGTCCAGCCATGGGATTACTCTTTGGCACTAATAATTGGGTTGTATTCTCTTTTGATTGAGTGTCTTGTGTCACTCTATACAACCGGTCCTTTATAATAGCAAAATACGGAAAAGAGAGCGGCTGCTCAGGCTGGACGGACTGGCCGTCGATAGAACGGACCTGTTCAAAAGCATGTTTCAGTGAATCATCTTGAGACTGCTCCAGGGGAAAGTCATCGCGCTCTGAGAGGATCAGCCTCTCAATCGCGCTCGGTTCCCCTGATTCAGCGCTCAGTGGTCCCGGTTCATTCTCCCCCACCTGCACAGCCGCTACCTTTTCTGGCTTCCTCTTATAACAAGAGACATCTGCACACAAATACCCCAATAAGTCTTTAAAAGCTGGCCAATTTGTTCCCACAATCAGCGAATGCCTGAGGTGTGGATTAACGGCAACCTCTACATTATGCTTTTGACCCCGAAATTGAATCACAACTGACACTACAGGATATTTCACCACATCCCCGTGCACACACACCGTACCTGAACTATGTGGCTTGCATCTTATGTCTCGGGCTGAATCAGGATTTGGTGGATTGAGGTTTGGTTACATCCTGAATCCACCAAAGCCGGATAGGTACCCCACTTAATACTCACAGGTATCTGGTACCAGCTAGCCTGACCGGGGGCAGCCTGTGGGACATCCGGGACCTGGATCATTGTCCCCACCTCCATCATCGGACACCTGTCAATAAAATGGTCCGGGTCCCCGCAACGCCAGCAGGCCGGCCCAGACCTACCCGCCACCCGTGTGGTGGTAAGTGGGCCCAGCGATGGCCATGGAGAGAGCGGGGAAGAGGTAGCAGCATCGTTCCCGCCGGAGCTCACCCCCGCCACCCCTGGGCGAAGCCCCAGAAAACTCCAGACTGCATCCACCCCTTCCTCAGGTTGGAATCCTGGGCGGGCCTGGAGGACGAGATCTGGGGAGAGGGACAGGTTTATGGGAGGAAGAGGGGGGAGGGGAAGAAAAAGAAGAGGAGAGAGAGAGATGGTAAGGGTCCGCCGACCCCTGGGCATGTCACTATGTTGTCCTCCGCCAGTTCGATGGCTGAGTCCAACGGCGTCAGGCGGTGGCACTGGACCCACTCGGCCGTTCTCCGTGCGAGGCGAGTGATGAACTGTTCCAGTGCCACTAGGTCGAGGATTTACTCGACGTCATTTCCCTCAGCCACCAGCCATTTGCGGCAGGAGTCCCGGAGCTGCTAGGCCATCACGAAGGGTCGGCCACTTTCGCCCTACTCCAGCGACCGAAATCGCTGGCGGTGTTGCTCTGGGCTCCGGCCGACCCTCTGCAGGATGGCCCTCTTGAGATCGGTGAAGACCAGGAGGTTCTGGACAGGCATTTGTTTGGCTGCAGTCTGAGATTCCTCTGACAGCAAAGGGATCAGCCGCACCGACCATTGATCCCGGGCCCATCCTGCCGCCGTGGCCGTCTTTTCAAAAAGGTCTATGAAAACCTCCGGGTCATCCTGCGGCCCCATCTTGTTCAGCAGCAGGTGGGTGGATGAACTCGGGATCGCTGGGGCTTCTGCCCGAACCTCCCGGTCCATCCAGCTCCGGAACCTCTTGCGGTCCTCCTGCTGGGCCTGTACGATTGCCTAGAAGCGGCGCTCTTGGTCGCTCCTAAGGTCAAGCAGGGCCTGGTGTTGTTCCTGATGTAGGACCGCGAGGGATGAGATAACCTCCGCAAATGGCGATGAAGTTGATGGTGATTGCATGGCGGTGGCGGCTTCTTCCTTCCACATGCCTGGTTTCGGCACCACTGTAACAAAGTTCAATTGGGATAAGGAAGGAAGAAGGCAGGGTCGGCTTGTTGGAGACTTGGGTACTTTTTATTATACTCTTTTCTGTCACAGAACATAAGTCCCTCCCACTGGCGTTCAAAATAAACTTAAAGGTTTCTCAGTTTCAGTTCAACAGCTCTCCAGAGCTGGGTCAGTCTCCGGGGTGGGTGTGGGTGTGTGGGTGTGTGGATGTGGGTAGGTGTGTGGATGTGGGTGGGTGTGTGGGTGTGTGGATGTGGGTGGGTGTGTGTGGATGTGGGTGTGTGGATGTGTGTGTGTGTGTGTGTGTGTGTGTGTGTGTGTGTGTGTGTGTGTGTGTGTGTGTGTGTGTGTGTGTGTGTGTGTGTGTGTGTGTGTGTGGTTCCCAAGCCTCCAGACAGTCTCTCTCCTCTAACACCTCTTCCTGGTGGTTTATATGGTCTCTCCACGCCCATTACTGGAACAAGACACAGGTGTTCATTATTTGCACTTCACCCACTTACTGCACACCTGTCTCCTGACTCTCTCTCCCGGCACAGACCTTGCTAAACCACGCCCCCCCCCCCCCCCACACACACACACACACACACACACACACAAAATAACTGCATTTCTTTTTTGCTAAATATTATAACATGTAAAAAGGACATTTCAGTGGAAGCACAATCTGTGTCTTTTTTCTAAATGATTTGAGTAAAAAGGGGAAAAATAGCTTTGTTTTTGAGTGACATGTTAATTGTGCAACCTTTACATAAATAAATAAATAAAGTGTAATTTGTCTTACTTTAAATTTTGTCATAGTATATATTTGGGTTGGGTCAATTTTAAGGAACACTTTTTTTAAGGAAGGGCAGAGTTAGAAAGTTCCGTTAGGTGGGACAGGCCAATATTAACTTCTTATAAGAGGACATTTGATAAGCTGATAAATTAAACAATCAAAATACTATGTATTAGTTTCAAACTGGGGTCCTCCAGAAGGTTCTAAGGCAGTGGTTTTCAAACTTTTTTAAGAGCGACCCTCTTTTCTCTTTTTTTTTTTTTTTGGTTAGTTGTCGCGACCCATATAAAGGCCTACAACCGAAGATTTACATTCAAATCAAATGAGTCAAGCCAAGCATAACAATACTTGTATAGGCTACAATGGGCCATTTGACTGTATTCTCCATTCAGCCACTAGAAGGCACACATATTCAGCTCAGCACTTTTCCACACAACCGCTTTTGATCCTTGATGCATTCACAACAGCGCAATGTTAATTTTGCACTAATTTGATAGCTAGGCCTATTGGGCTAATTAACTAGTTAACCGTTAACCAACAAAACTTTTGAAAGAGAGAGAAAAACAGGTAAATCACGTATAAGTCGCATTTGATTGCATTCAGAAATAATTGTAAATAAAGCAAAATAATGTAGCTACACTACAAACATTAAACACTACAAACATAGGTTATTTTAGTTCCCCTCACTCCAAAACAAATCCTTCAAATTTAACGGTATTCAGAACTATATAAAGCCAAAACGAAATAATTTAATGAGGAACTGAAAGTAACCAGTGTTGGACTAAATCCCTCATTCGAGCCCAAATGTCTCCATACTTGTGATGTATTTGGATGCTAAACCATTATTTATTATAGGCTTTTGCTACTTAACTCGCATGCAATATTGATGGAAAAAATCATCCTCTTCACATGCGCAAAAATGAGCTTGAGAATAGAGACCTCCACTCCCGCGGAACTCACAGAACCCGCGGAACCCAACGCATAGAGCGCGCGGTGCGGGACTAGATTTGATGGCTGAGTGCGGACTTTGCATGACTATCGCAAAATTTAAAAAAAATCTAAAAAGAAACATCTAGAAACAAATAAATTGTTATAAAATAAAATAAAAACGATTTACAGGTGAAGGCAGAGTAGGCCTATAACACGTTTTGCTGCGTTGTGCAATGTAACCAATATATTGGTTAAACATAGCCCATGTTTATTTCTAGAACGCAATGGCAAACAGATGTATTTAAGAGAAAATCCACTCACCGCTCAAAGGAGTTTTGGCGCAGTGCTGAATTCTGTATGCTGATTATAATCCTCTGATTATAACAAAGAAAGTTTAGACATTTTGAAAGATTCATTGTGCAGTAATTTTTATTGATAACAGAGCTTTGTGAGATCGCGTTGAACTGAGATGATACCTGTTATGTTGTCTCACTATCATAACATGTAGTAAACACTTGGGGTTAAACCACGTTCAATAAACACAGCTGAACATTTAGGAATACTTTACTTCTTCTGAATTTATTTTAAAGAACACAACAACTAATAATTGCAAGTGGCAGTGCCACCTGCAGGCACAATAGGGGAAAAGCAGAATTACATACATAACATTTCCTCCCCTCTTAATCCAGAAACAAAGAAAACATTGCTTTCTCAGAAATGCAAAAATTCAGCATTTATTTATTTTTCTACTCTAGAGGTAGAGGGTAGACTGCCTCTTGCCTCAAGCCAGTTGGGGGATTATTCTGCCCCATGTCAGAACAGGCTCACTAATATAACTAATTACAGTTCAGTCCAGCAAGCATCTCTCATGGCTCTATAATGTCAGACGATTGGGAGGCTTGATCACTCTGGCTGGATAACATCTGATCTGCACTGATGGAATGTTGAGTTTGCCATGGTTTGTCTGAGACTCCATTGATGTGTCACTGTTAACATCTTGTTCCTTTGCTGGTGGTGGATAAGAAGTGCCATTTAAAGAGGCTTGTATGGGAACAGACACATCACTGGTGTCAGATGGTTGTGTCACCAGAGTTTCAGCTGTTTGATTCGGAATAGACAAGAGTTGATCAGCATGCCGCCTCCATTCCTCAGAAGCTCCTACATCTACAGTATAAGATACTGGACCACTTTGAGCCTTCACTACACCTGAAGTCCATCTCTCTCTCCCTCTGTAATCTCGAGCCAGCACAGCATCACCAACTCCAAACTGTCTTGGCTTCGAACAACCAGCTCTCCGAAGAACCTGGGAGGTCTGTGAGAGTCACACAGCAGCTGTTACACTGGGCTTCAAGGCATCTAGCCGTGTGCGCAGCTGGCGTCCCAAAAACATCAGGGAAGGGGACTCTCTTGTCGTTGGATGTGGTGGGTTGCGGTATGTCAGCAAAAAGGTTTCCAGCCGCCTCTGGAGAGTAGAAGAGCCCTTAGAAGCCTTCAGTGCTTGTTTTAGCGACTGAACAAACCTTTCAGCCTGCCCATTGGTTGCCGGGTGATATGGGGCGGAACGGATATGTTTTACATGCTTGGCTTTCAGGAAAGTTACAAACTCCTGAGAGACGAATTGGGGCCATTATCACTTACAAGGACTTCAGGAAGTCCATAATGGCTAAAGTGGTTCCGCAAAACTTAAATTGTTTTTTCTGCTGTTGTTGATGTCATCAACTGCACCTCAGGCCACTTCGAATGTGCGTCAACCACGACTAGGTACATGTGACTGTAACGAATTCGTAAGGTAAGGAAGGAAGAGGACAAGGGGTCGGCTTGGACTGCTGACGTCTTTTATTGAATGACTTAAATCACAACGTGCACACTTCAGCGTCTGTCTTTTCTCATATGCTCAGTCTCAGTTTTACTTCCGGGTCATAGTACTTCCGGGTTCCGGATATCTCAGTGTCTCAGGGGGGTGCGTCAGCAGTCCGTCTCTCTCTCTCCTGCTTCCGATTCCGCCAGCGTTTTAACCTCTCTCCACGCCCATTACTGGAACAAGAGACAGGTGTTATCAATCTGCGTCCAACCCACTCACTTACCGCTCGTCCCGCGGCTCTCTCTCCCGCTGCAGACCTCGCTGAACCACGCCCCCTTGCCATAGTGACCCTCACATGGCCCAGCAAAATCTACATGTATACGCTCCCATGGTTTGCTTGGCCACTCCCATGGGTGGAGGAGTGCTTGGGCTGGCATTTTCTGTATTTGTTGACATGACTGACACGTTTTTACTTGCAGTTCAATGTCAGCATCAACACCAGGCCACCAGACATAACTGCGAGCAATGGCTTTCATTCAGACAATTCCTGGGTGGCCAGTGTGCAGTTCCTCTAGTACTCTTTTCCGCAGCTTGTAGGGAACAACGACTCTCAAGCCCCGCATTAAACACCCATGTTGGATAGACAGCTCATTGCGTCCGGAGATGAAAGGAGAGAGTCCACTGTTACCAGAAAGGTTGACAGCTTGAGTCCCTTTTATGACCATTTTGACGATTGTAGACAAGGTTGAGTCACTCATAGTCTCATGTCAGATATCAGTGGCACTGACAGGGAGTTTCTCCATTTGTCCGAGGTAAAACAGCTCTACGGCATCCTTTTTCTCTTTGTGCTCTAATTGTAATGGCAGGCAGGAAAGACCATCTGCATTTGCGTGATGTTCAGCTCTTTTGTACTCAATGGTGTAGTTATGCGCAGACAAAAGTAATGCCCACCTTTGCATCCGCGCTGCTGCCATAGACGGAATTCCTTTTTGCGGCCCGAAAATCATAGTAAGGGGCGGTGATCTGTGAAAAGCTTGAATTTTCATCTGTAAAGATACTGGTGGAATTTTCTGACCCCAAACACTATGGCCAGAGCCTCACGCTCAATCTGCGCATAATTCTGTTCTGCCTTGCTAAGTGTGCGTGATGCAAAGGCTATTGGCTTTTCTTCACCGCTGGGTAACACGTGAGAAATGATGGCACCAATGCCATAAGGTGATGCGTCAAAAGCAAGCCAAATGGCGTTCTGGGGGTCGTAGTGTGTCAAGACATTGTGTGACACTAGCTGATCTTTAGGCTTTTTGAATGCAGCATCACACTCTGCAGACCACTGCCAGCGTTTTCCTATACACAACAGGGCATTCAGAGGATTCGCTATGGTTGCCAGGTTGGGTATGAATCTTCCATAATAATTTAACAGGCCGAGAAATGATCTCAGCTGTGTGATGTTTGATGGAGCTGGTGCATTGACAATTGCACTTACTTTATTGGGTGACTTGTGTAAACCTTCAGCATCAATTATGTGACCCAGGTATTCCAATGAGTCCTTGAAAAAGTCACATTTCTCCTTCTCAGCATGCAAGCCAAACTGTTCAAGCCGTTCAAGGACTGCATCCAGATTTTCTAGGTGGTCCGCTTCAGTCCGCCCCGTAACCAGAATGTCATCCAGGTAACAATGGACATTATACAGAGCTTGTAAAATATGGTGCATAGCTCCAAGCTCGACTTTTGGACGAAGAGCATATGGAACAACTCTGGGCTGACAAAACGTCTCGGTTACGTATGTAACCCTTATTCCCTGAAGAAGGGAACGGAGACGTACGTCGGAACTGAACCGACAAATTGGGATCTGAACTCAGAGACCTATCCACTTCGAGTGTATAAAAACGAGCCAATCGGAGATTGGCATGTGATCCACACATTCCATGCTCCGCAAAGCAGTGCGGGTATAAATAAGGAAGTGGAAAAGATCAATGCTTTTTTTCAGCTGAGGAGCCGAATACATGACTGGGCTCATAGCGGAAGCACAGCACCTGGTGACGGGACGTACGTCTCCGTTCCCTTCTTCAGGGAACGAGGGTTATATACGTAACCAAGACGTTCCCTTTCAGTCGGTCACGTTCGACGTACGTCGGAACTGAACCGACGAATTGGGATCCCTATTGAAAACGCCAGGATGCTGGCCCTTCCAGCGTCCTGCTTGAGCGCGCTGGACCGTCTAGTATGGTACGGAAGTCAGGGCTCCAAGCAGGGAGATCAGTCACTGCTCTTTCTGCAAGACCCGCTTAGAGTGACCATAGACCGCTGGGAAGCATGCCCTCTCGGAAGAGGTACGCTGCGGAGCCACGTCCTTCAGGGAAGGAGTGGTGACGGAATAACATAAGGACTAACCTGGCAGGGTAGTGCAACATATGGCAGTCTCTGGGGTGGTTCCAGCCTAATTGTAGGGGGGAAAGAACACGCCCAGAGACGACAGAGCGGGATCTGTCAAGGGAAAGACACGGGGCTAGCCCGAAGAGTAGCTGGTACCGTGGAGGAATACACATATGGGGTTGCCGTGAGGGAACCGCTACATATGGAACCCAGCCTACAACCACGTTCCACAAGCATACGGGTGCAGGCCTAGCGTCAGAGGGTCCGCAATGTCTGACACCGCAAGGGGTGACGGAGGAGCTCGACAGGGTTAGCCGGTTTCCCGGGGAACACAACTGGAGACAATAAACGCACGTATCCGGCCCAGAGGGCCAATGAAGTCAGGAGCACTGTCTTCATTGACAAGATGAGCTCCAACCCGTCTTGCAGGAAGGAAAGCTAGACACCAATCGCACACCTTCGGGGGTCTTCCCGGTGGGAAGAGCACCACTCAACGAACAGGTTCCACTTCAGTACATAGAGGCGCCTCGTAGAGGGGGCTCTAGCTGAAGAGATGGTATCAACGACTGCTTGTGGTAGTCCATCTAGAACCTCCGCGTCCCGTCCAGGGACCAGACATGAACATTCCAGAGGTCTGGACGCGGGTGCCATAGAGTGCCCCGTCCCTGAGAAAGAA
Organism: Pseudorasbora parva; assembly: GCF_024679245.1. Taxonomy (NCBI): domain Eukaryota; kingdom Metazoa; phylum Chordata; class Actinopteri; order Cypriniformes; family Gobionidae; genus Pseudorasbora; species Pseudorasbora parva. The sequence continues at coordinate 13,054,906 of NC_090193.1, read as the reverse complement.
GGTCCTTCCTCAGGGGAATGGGCCAAGGAGGGGCTGTCGCGAGGAGAGTAAGTTCTGGGAACCAGGTCCGGTTGGGCCAATACGGCCCAACTAGCAAGACCTGCTCCGCGTCCTCCCTGACTTTGCACAGAGTCTGTGCAAGAAGGCTCACTGGGGGAAACGCTTACTTGCGTAGGTCCCGGGGCCAGCTGTGTGCCAGTGCATCTGTGTCGAGGGTACCCCCGGTCAGGGGAAAGTACCACTGGCAATGGGTCGAGTCCGGAGAGGCAACAGGTCTACCTGTGTGGCTCCGAACTGATCCCATATCAGCTGGACCGCCTGGGGGTGGAGTCGCCACTCTCCCGGAGGTGCTGGCTGCAGAGAGAGCTTGTCGGCTGTCTGGTTGAGCGCACCAGGGACATGAATGGCCCAAAGCGACCTCAGCTGCTTCTGACTCCACAGGAGCAGGTGGCGGGCGAGTTGGAACATGCGACGGGAGCGTAGACCACCCTGACGGTTGATGTACGCAACGGCCGCCATGTTGTCCATCCAGACCAGTACATGCTTGCCACGCAGCAGCCCCTTGAGGCGGCGCAGTGCCAAGTGTACTGCTAGCAACTCAAGGCAATTGATATGCCAATGCAATTGCGGTTCCGTCCACAGATCCGCAACTGCATGCCCGTTATACGTGGCCCCCCAGCCCATGGATGAGGCATCCGTGAACAGCGCAGCATGCCTGGACACTTGTTCTAAGGGCACCCTGGCCTGGAGAAATGTCGTGTCTGACCAAGGACTGAAGGTTTGGCGGCAATACGGAGTCACTGGGACCCGGTACTGGCCGCTCCGCCATGCCCACCTCGGGACTCGGCCATGAAGCCAGTGTTGGAGCGGTCTCATATGAAGCAATCCGAGCGGCGTCACTGCGGCTGCAGATGCCATATGCCCCAGGAACCTCTGAAAAAGTTTCAGTGGGACTGCTGTTCTGCCTTTGAACATATTCAAGCAGTTCAACACCGACCTGACTCGCTCCTCCGTGAGGCGCGCAGTCTGGTTGACCGAATCCAGCTCCATACTGAGGTAAGAGATTCTCTGAGTAGAACAGAGCTTGCTCTTCTCTCGGTTGACCCGAAGGCCCAACAGGCTGAGGTGACTGAGCACCATGTCCCTGTGTTCGCACAACTGCTACCGAGACTGGGCGAGAATGAGCCAGTCGTCGAGATAGTTGAGAATGCGAACGCCGCGTTCTCGGATTGGAACAATGGCTGCCTCCGCGATCTTCGTAAGACGCGAGGCGACAGGGACAGCCCGAATGGCAGGACCTTGTACTGGTATGCCCATCCCTCGGACGCAAAACCTAGGAACGGTCTGTGTCGAAGGAGAATCGAGACATGAAGTACGCGTCCTTCAGGTCGATCGCTGCGAACCAATCCTGGGGACGGATGCATTGAAAAATGTGTTTCTGCGTTAACATCCGAAACGGGAGCTTGTGCAGGGCCCGATTCAGGACGCGCAGGTCCAGGATTGACCGTAGCCCACCCCCTTTCTTGAGCACGATGAAGTAGGGACTGTAGAACCCTGTCTTCATCTCAGCTGGAGGAACCGGCTCGATCGCGTCCTTCGCCAGTAGGACCTCGATCTCTGACCGCAAGACTCGAGCATCGCTGGTGGTGAAGGTGAAGAGGACGCCCTTGTACTTGGGTGGCCGGCGGATGAACTGAATGACGTAGCTGAGTCTGATGGTACTGATGAGCCAGCGGGACGGTCGAGGGAGCTGTAGCCACACTCCCAGGGACCATACCCGCGGGACCAACAACACCACAGACATGCCCGGGGTGGGGCAGCGCAATGGAGTGCTCTGGCTCGACTCGGGAGGCCCGGAGGCGGCCCGGAGTGTCGTGCGAGTACTCCTGGTGCAGACAGGCAGTGGGTGAGAAGGCCCGGAGGCGTCCTCGAGCTCACTCGGCTGCTCGCTGCCCAGAGGCAGAGAGGTGGGAGAATCAGACCCGACTCGGGAGGCCCGTGGGCGGCCCAGAGTGTTATCTGAGTGTTCCCGGGAGGGGTAGAGAGTGGCTGAGAAGGCCAGAGGCATCCTCACAGCCCACCCTGCTGCCTGCTGCCCGAAGGCAGGGAGGTGGGGCACTCAGACCCTACTTGAGAGGCCCGAAGGCGGCCCGGAGTGTTGTCCGAGTGCTCCAGGTTGGGGTGTGGAGTGTGGGTGAGAAGGCCCAGGGGAGGTCTCAATACCCACACTACTGGCCCCTGGCGAGGGAGGGGAGGAAAGAAGCAGCAAGGCCCGGGGGCGTCGCACACTTCCAACCTGGCCCTCTTGGGGCCCAGAGAGAGAGGAAACTTCTCTGAAAATGTGGGTACCGCTGGACTCCGGAGAGCCAGTGGCAGAAACGTTAACCAGTCAGGGCCCCCCGGTCCTCCTCCGAGGGGGTGGGGGAGGGATACGAATATCACCTCCCCCCGAGCAGCTCCTGTTCTCCCCAGCCTGTCCGTCTCAGGGCCGCGTCCCATTGCGCTTGCCTGCCGGTTAGCGGGACCCTGGACGGGTTGGGCGCCTCCCTCGCGCCCGGCACCCTGCTCCTCCAGTGGAGGCTGCTGCTCGGCTCTAGCAGGGTGGAGGCGGACGCAGGAGGGGATGCCCTCGGTGACAAGCCGGCAGAGGCGCAGCAACCGACGACCGAGCAGCTGGTCATTGGCACCATGGTGCAACGCCTCCATCTGCTTCTGGGCCACCAAGAACTGCTGGGCAAACTTCTTGTTGGCGTCGCCGAGGAGGCCAACCTGACAGACAGGCTTTTCTTATGCATATCTGCCAGGTTAGCCCCCTGTTCCTGGACCACTAGTGTGGACTCCGCCTGACCCAGGGAGCGTGCAGTGATTTTCGTCGCCCCTAGGGCGAGGTCCAACACCGCACGCAGTTCCTGCACAACCCCTGGGCTGGGACTACCCTCGTGCGTGCAGGGCAGAGGGCAGTGAGAGAGGGAAAACAATTATATATATATTTTTGGCCCTTATGGCACTCCATATTTCCCTCTCTCTGATGCAGCAATTGACATCTGTCCTCTCAGGATGCTTTTGATGCGATAGAGGAGTGGGGGCCCGAAGGGATTTACCCGGCAGGGTATTCCCACTGTAATCCTCAGGCCACCAGCGCTTATCAGCCAAAGTAGCCCTTTTCCAGTAACACCAGAAAATAAACTAGATCGGGGGATAGGCGAAGGAACTCCACCCCATCTAAACTCGATCGCATCTAAAGCGCCGACTGACGCACGCTGGTTGTTGTGACAACCACCGCCGTCAGCCGGCCGCTCGACGGCACACAGCGCGCTGAACACTCAAGCCTTTTATGAGAAGGGTGAGATGAACAACGCGTCGACGTGACCATGTTCTTTGCGAGAACATGAATCACCCACGATCGCAATCTCACATGCGATCGTGGCCATCAACGAGGACAGGAAACAGTTGCATTCCAGGAATGCACGGTTTGAATGACATCTTGAAAAAGACGCAGGGTCAAACCGTTTTGTTCTTTTAGAATGGAAAAACTGCTCTTTTAGATGTGCTGAAGCACTCAGGGAGATGACTGCGGCCAGCACACAGTCCACAGTGCAAGCCTGTGTGTGGCACTCAAGTTTGGAAAAAACGCCCAGCGAACCAACAAAAAGCTCTTTTTTGAATGCAAGCAATTGCAACTGTCGATCACTCGCTGAAGCGTCGTTTCACCCACACTGGCAGTTCTCCTTCTCTCACGAGATTCAATTTTAACACTCTTCGTGGGAACAGCAAACACTACTGTTCGGCTCCGAAGTTGAAAGCATTGATCTGCCATTCTACTTCCTTATTTATACCCGCACTGCGGGGCGGAGCATGGAATGTGTGGATCACATGCCAATCTCCGATTGGCTCGTTTTTATACACTTGAAGTGGATAGGTCTCTGAGTTCAGATCCCAATTCGTCGGTTCAGTTCCGACGTACGTCGAACGTGACTGACTGAAAGGGAACTTGGGTTTGTGTTCAGGTTTCAATGTTATTTTAGCTTTAATGCTCTTCATTTCTCCCAAATGTTTAGAGAAAACAGTGGAATGTTTCTGCAGCACAGCTTCTATTGTCTTCAATTTGACTGTTTTTATTTCTTTCCAGTTCAGTTTGATTCGACGCAACCACTCTCTGCCATAAAGTGGTGGATAGTCCCCCTGCATGACATACAATGGAAGAACAGCTGTCTGCTTGCCCATTTTTACATGTACATCAATTACACCTTCAGGATGCAATGCTTGTCCTGTGTATGTACGAAGAACAATGTCAGTTGGTTTAAGGGCAGGTGTTTCAATATTCGATCATAAGTCTCTGTTGAAATCAATGACACTGCTGCACCCGTGTCCAGTTCCATTTCCAGTGGCATACCCTCAATTTCTGGTTTCACAATGATACTGGACTTTTTCTCCAGGCTGTGACAGTTTATACAGAGCCAAATCAGAATCTGTCATCATCATTGGACATTGCATCAGCATCAAGGCGGTGTACACTTCCCTTTTTTATATAGCCTTTCTGCTTAATTGCTTTCGTTGGCCGTGCAGCTCTCTTTGTTTTTCTGTCATCGTTAGTTTTCCTGCAAACGCGACTGATATGGCCCTTTTTTCCACATGTGTTACAGTTTTTGTCCATAAACCAGCAGTCATCGTCACTATGGTTATTCTTTCCACATCGTTTGCATTTGTTTTTACTCTTTGATAAACACTAAAAATACCGCTAACTCTACCGCTCTCTGAAAAGTCAGCGTAGATTCAGTCAACAAGTGCTTTTGTGTAGCCTCACTCTTCAAACCACACACAAATCCATCGCGAAGAGCATCATCCAAATGTCCCCCAAATTCACAGTGTTCTGACAATCCTCTAAGTACTGCAACATACTGTGTCACCAACTCGCTCTCTTCCTGATTCCGCCTGTGGAAACGAAAACGCTCCGCGATGACCAGGGGCTTCGGAGAGAAGTGCTGCTGTAGCGTGTCTGTGATGTCTCTAAAACTTTTCTCTCCGGGTTTGTCCGGCGCGATGAAGACTTCGGAGTAATCCATATGTTTTTCCTCCGATCACACTGAGTAGCACACGCACTTTCTTGTCGGCCTCAATGCTATTAGCTTTTATGAAGTGGTCAACTCTTTAAATGTAAGTGGTCCATGGTTCACCGTTTTCATCAAACGCTTCCATGTGGCCATTGGTAGCAGCCATTCTAGCTAACCTAGCACACTTTAGCTACGCTGAGAAAATAAAATAAAAGTTGTAGTACACCTAACTACTCAAGATTCACTATGGTAGTTTCGTACAAAGAATCCACCTCGTCGCCAATTATGTTATGTTGTCTCACTATCATAACATGTAGTAAACACTTGGGGTTAAACCACCTTCAATAAACACAGCCGAACATTCAGGAATACTTTACTTCTTCTGAATTTATTTTAAAGAACACAACAACTAATAATTACAAGTGGCAGTGCCACCTGCAGGCACAATAGGGGAAAAGCAGTATTACATACATAACAATAGCTTTTTTGGAATTATGAAGGGAGCGCACTTTGCAAGTATTCTGCCACTCCAAACCATGCACACGCAGCTTTTACGTTAAATTGCTTGAAATAGTGTCATGGACTTACAGAAGAAAAAAACGATGTTGTATGCGGACAGGAGCGGCACGAAACATGAATGTTGCGAGTGTTGGAAACACCTGAGTGGAGCAGTGCACACGCTGAATGGCAAGAATTGTTGGCTACTTCTGACTATTTAAACTGAGCTGTGTAACTTTTTATATATTAGGTTGGCTGTTTTATTTTAATAATGAACTGACTGCGATGTCAAATTTGCAATGACATCACAGTTCGCATGTTGTGTGCACGTGAGGCGCCCGTGCGTAATAGCAGAGGAAACAAATATCTGTAATGGTCATACAGATAATAAGAGAAGGACATTGTTCAAAATTGCAAAAGTGTTTGCAACATTGTGCTATTGTAAAATAGCCTAAAGAAAACAAGATTTGCTCTCTGTCGTCTGGGTTTCCATTTCGTGAGCTTGTTTGGAGAAGCGTCGCGCCTCACGATAATGAACCAGTCAGCAGCAACGGTCGCACATTTCTTTTCCTTTTTTTTCTTAATCTGTTAATTATTTAAGTCAAATATATTTCATGTATTTATTACTTTTATATAGGCCTATAGACTTATTTTATGAAAATATTTTTTTTTAATTTTTAATGTAAGCTAACTCAATTCTTCTTAATTGTCCTGGCAACCCATTTTTTAATTCTCGCAACCCACCCGAGGGTCACGACCCAGGGTTTGAAAACCACTGTTCTACATTAACTGTTTCATTTCTAAATGTTTCTCTCTTTTCTTGTTGTATACATACTTTCCAAAATGGTATGTTTGCTTTTAATCGTTCTAGTTTTTTCTCACTACAGTCCCCTTTATTTTGCTCACTTGGGATTTAAGGCAGCATTATTAATGCAGTACTAAGCAGCTTACATTTATTTATTTTGAAAGTTGCTTATACACATTTTATTTTATTTTATTGAAACTGTAACCTTCTTCAGGTTCATACATCCAACATTTAGTATAGCCAATTTAAGTTTGGAAACAATTTGTATTTATAACATCACACTTACCATTTATCTAACAGTTTATTTTTTTTTTATTTATTTTTTCGTACATAAACATATGTAGATGGTTTTTAGGAAGGGGGTCCGTCAAAAAAGGTTTGTCATTTGGCGGTCCTTGGGATCATAAAGTTTGAAAAGCCCTGCATTAGTTTAATATTAATAAATTTAATAATATAACATCAGGAATTAAAGTTATTTGACCAAAAATGACATTTGAAAGATTTTCATCTAATGACCTTTTACACTATTATTTCCTGTATTTATGACAGCTGGTTGTATAACCTCTTCAGTTCCTTCATTAATAAGGCTTTACGCAATGCTCTGCAAAAACAGGTAAGCATTCTAGGCTGTATAAATGCCTTCTATTCTTCCCACTATGTATACTGCTAAAAACTGAGATGCAATGTAAGGGCTTACCATAGTTTTACATACCACAATCTATCTGCTGTTTCAGATCTGCCTTTTGGTGGCTGACTCCATTGCTGAAATGAACCCCCACTTGAAAACATTAAATGGTTATGTGATAAATTATTTATTATTTTCCTAGGATTGGTATAAAAAACAGCATTATTTAATACAATTATTTAGTAAAAAAACAAAAACAAAAAAACAACAACACATTTTTGTTTGTTGACCCTCCAGTATTAGCCAAAGTTGACCAATATGCTGAAATTGACTACTCCATGGTGGGGTCTCCTGTCATTTCTAATACTTCAATTGACTTGGATTTAAAGGTAATATTAAGCACTACCATGTGTTATATTTCTCGAAAACATGTCAAAATCTCTGTTAAAACCACATTTTATAGCTACATTTAGATTTTTTTTCACACTCTATAGGGGGAATTCTACAACATTGGACAACACAAGGAACCACCTTTCTCCCCAACACCTTTCTCGTTGCCTTGTCAGGACACTAATATGATGTACATTGGAGTATCTGCCTTCTCCATCAACTCAGCAGGCTTTGTGTACCACAGTGCTGGCGCCCTCCGCCTCTACATCACTGATGACATGGTGAGATGCCAGTTAAATATCACTTAGATCTGCAAGTTCAATGCCAGTGTTTTCTGCTAGTTTAAGACCGAAGCAGTTATCATTCCCATAAGGAAAAGTTTTGTTAAAAACATCTGTGATTCTTATATGTTCTAACAGAATAATGTAGGGGTCATATATGCTGCAAAAACGTCTCGGGTTACTATTGTAACCCTTGTTCCCTGAGAGGGAACGAGACACTGCGTCGTCGAGTGACGACACTCTGGGAACGCCCCCAGCGTGACGGCTCTTAAGTATGAATGAAATCAGCCACCAATCCGATTGGTGCAACGTCATGACGTAGTAGGCCACGGCGTACGTGGAAGCTATAAGAAGGCGCCGCCCCAAACGAAAGACAGCCTTTGCGATGAAGCGAGCGCTCTACGTGCAGGTGTGGCGACGAGACGCAGTGTCTCGTTCCCTCTCAGGGAACAAGGGTTACAATAGTCACCCGAGACGTTCCCTTTATCGAGGGAACTCAACACTGTGTCGTCGAGTGAAGAAACTCTGGGAACGCAATACCCACTATGCCACACCGAAACACGCACATCCTGGTGTGAAGCTGAGTACCAGGCACACTCTGGATGCGAGCACTCTAGCACCCGGCGTAGCCGGGAGGTCCAGCTTATAGAATCTTATAAAGGTGTGTGGATTCTGCCGCCTCACAAATCTCAATAAGTGAGGCTCCCGAAAGGAGGGCCACCGAGGAGGCCAAGCCCCTCGTAGAGTGAGCCCTCACGGCTATGGGTGAAGGCAGATTGCGCACCTGATAAGCCATGGCTGTAGCCTGCACGATCCAGTTAGTAATAGTCTGTCTCGCCGCAGGCAACCCTTTCTTAGGGGAGCCAAAACACACCAAAAGCTGGTCCGACTTTCTCCAATGAGCTGACCTGTCCAAATAAATTCTCAATGCCCTGACAGGGCAGAGCAGGTGCAGCCTAGCTTCCTCTGCCGTCACGTGAGGCGGAGGATGAAATGCCTGAAGAAACACCGACCCCATCCCCGTAGATGGGACCTTGGGCACGTAGCTTTCACCCCGCCAGGGGCAAACTCCAAGCAAGTTGGCGTTACCGCAAAGGCCTGAAGGTCCCCCACTCTCCTCAGAGAAGTGATAGCGAGGAGAAAAGCTACCTTGAGGGTCAGATTTTTTGCCTCTGCCGACTCCAATGGTTCGAAGGGGGCCTCAACCAGCCCTTCAAGAACCACTGCCAGGTTCCATGCTGGGACTCTAGGATGAGCCGCAGGCCTCAACCTCCTAGCCCCACGGAGGAACCGTGCTACCAAGTGGTGTCTACCCAGCGGGCCCCCGTCTAAAGGCGAGTGGAAAGCCCCTATGGCAGCCACATACACCTTCAGACTGGATGGGGTCAGACCGGCGGAGAAACGGTCTTGGAGGAACTCCAGCACTGTGGCCACTGTGCAGTTAACTGGGTCCACCCTCTGTTCTCTACACCAGCTAGTGAAGACATTCCACTTAAGGCTATACAGTTTCCTCGTAGAGGGAGCCCTAGAGCTGAGAATGGTCTCTACGACCTCTTGTGGCAGGCCATCCTTATGGAATGAATTTTGTGCCATAATTAAACAAATAAATCCATTATTTTGCAAACAAACACGATCTGCTTTGCAAAGGAAAACACGACTTGCAAACAAACAGAGAGCGATGTGCAAATCCAGTTCCAGCAGATTTTCTCACAAATGCAGTTCGCACTGATTTTCTCACAAATGCAGTTCGCACTGATTTTCTCACAAATGCAGTTCAGGCTGATTTTCTCACAAATGCAGTTCGCACTGATTTTCTCATAAATGCACTTTGTGTAGATTTTCTCACAAATGCAATTCTCTTCCATAACAGCAGATTTCAGGCATGTAATAATTCACTCATTTTTGGGGGGAGGGGATAAGCCTTTTGGGACTATTCACAAACAATATTTGCATTAATTTGTGTTAAATATAATATTAGTCCTGAGATTCTTCGCCTTAGTGAATAAATACATTGAGCGGCTTATATCTGTATACCTTGCTGGTCTGGTGGTAGAATTTATTTTAACCGTGTCAAAGGTTTCTGGTTCTAATCCGCTCTTATGAAGTTTTTTTTCTTTTCTTCTTCATTAAAATCAAAGATATTCAATGATTGTATATTAAGAGCAGGGACACAGGGAATAGAGTCTCTCTCCGCAACGGCATTAAGCGATAGATTGGCTCGTCTGTGTGTGAAGGCTGTATGCACAAGCCAAAAGAGAACGCAAACCCCGCCTACTTTGATTTGATTGGCCATCTCAATCTTTTTGACATTGACAAGCGCAGTTAGACCTGAGGCAAAACAGACTAAAATGTTACTTTTAAACTTTTTTGTCATCCCAACAACAACATACAGAGCCTCTTCGGGGGTCAATTTGGCCCTTTCTAATTATTGGGGGGGACTTTTCCCCTTCAATGTCTATGGTGGTTACGACCCTGCAGTGCAATACACCCACAATACTTTGAACAAAAATAGTTAAAATGGTATAGTTTTATGGTAACAGTGTTCATTAAAGTGCTAAATTTTATATTGCATCAGAGGTGAACTATAGTTGGCTGGGCTTGGTCCTTCTCCCCCATACACAGGGAAATGGTGACAGCAGAAAAACAAATATTAATCATTCTGCTTATAATATATAGCCTACTCTGCTTAAAATATATTTTATTTTATCAGGATTTACCATATTTAATGTGACAGTAACATATACAAAACTAAATCTGTCTAAACTTTAATCCACAATACCACAATACATATTTTTGCATTTTTGTATTGCAATATATTGTGACACGATATATACCCTTACGCTATTTTGAATGTTCTCATTTAAATTGTATCATCAAATGTACAAATGACATAAAAGTAAATACTTTTTTATATCCTGTTACACTACAGTGGATAAATGATAGGGAGGATAGATGCATGCATTTTAATGAGAAAAAACTAGCCATAGCAAAAATGTTTTCAGCCATAATGTCACTACTGATTTTGCACTTGTTGGTCACAATAATAGCTATATATTTTTATGTTTTTTTTGTTTGTTTTGTTTTTATGAAATAGGGTTGACAAAGTGGAAATCTCAAAATGTTTAATAATAGATACAGTAAGACAGAAATACTGCATCCGGTTCCTCGCTCATTTTCGTCTGAAAACGTGTTTGAAAAACGTAAATTGACCCAAAGCGCCATCTGCTGTTCTGGTAGAGGAAGTTGCTCAACTACATTTGTGAGAAAATCTGCCTGAACTGCATTTGTGAGAAAATCAGCGCGAACTGCATTTGTGAGAAAATCAGCGCGAACTGCTTTTGTGAGAAAATTAAGCTGAGAGATAATTACAAACATGTATGCATTTATGTGGACTAGATTTGGTATTTGTTCAAAGGTTACATGCAATTTGTAGGATGGTTTGTATTTATTTGTGAAATATGCATGCTCACTCATTTATTTGCAAAACACAATACATATATTTGTTACTTCTCTGCGTTTTCGCTCAAACTGTTCTTTGTATTTGCACATCGCTTTCTGTTTGTTTGCGAGTTGAGTTTTCCTTTGCAAAGCAGATCGTGTTTGTTTGCAAAATGCTGGATTTGTTTGTTTAATTATGGCACAAAAATCACTCCATACATCCTCTAGATACTTTGCCCCCTCAAGGGCCAGACCCAGAGGTCCCACAGCTCTGGCCTGGGGTGGAATATCATTCACCCTGCCTGAGACCGCAGATCCCTCCTCAGAGGGACCTGCCATGGGAGGCCATCTAGTACTGCCACAATGTCGGAGAACCAAGCTCGAGACGGCCACCGGGGTGCCACTAATAGGAGGCTGATGCCCTCCCGGCGGACTCGCTCTAGAACTCCCGGGAGCAGAACGATCGGGGGAAATGCGTACAGACGCCCCCTCAGCCACGTCTGTGTCATGGCATCCAGCCCCAGCGGTGCCGGAGGCCTGAGGCCAAACCACAGTGGGCAGTGGGTCGTTTCTAGAGATGCAAACAGATCCACTTCCACCGGGCCGAACCTCGCGCACATGGCCTCCACCACCTCGGGGTGGAGCCGCCACTCCCCGGGCCTCAGCCCCTGCCTCGACAGGACGTCCGCTCCCTGGTTCTGGTCCCCTGGGACGTACATTGCTCTGAGAGACGACAGTTTCCCCTGGGACCACAGGAGGATCTGATGCGCCAACCTGCATTGTGGGCGCGACCTCAGACCCCCCTGGTGATTCAGATACGATACAACTGACGTGTTGTAGGATCGTATCAGGACATGGTGGCCGTGGAGGTCCGGGAGAAAGCTCTTCAAAGCTTTGTAAACCGCCAACATTTCCAAGCAATTTATGTGCTAGGAGGAATGCTGGGGTTCCCACATGCCTCTCGTAAACCGGCCTTCCATGACCGCGCCCCAGCCCGTGAGGGAGGCGTCTGTTGAAAGGATCTTCCTGCAACATAACGCTCCTAACACTGGCCCTTGGGACAGGAACCTCGGATTCTTCCATATAACGAGGGAACGAAGGCATCTGCGCGTTACCCTGATCATATGGAAAGGTTTTCCCCTCGAGGAGAACCCCTTGGTTCCTAGCCACTACTGGAGGGGCCTCATGTATAGCAGGCCGAAACGGAATCACGTTGGACGCTGCTGCCATGAGTCCCAGCAGTCTCTGAAACTGCTTCACACTGCGGCTGTGGCCTAGCTTCATACCTGAGACCTCCGCCAGTATAGACCCCACCCATGCGGGGGACATAGTCACCCACATCGTGGTCGAGTCCCATACTACACCGAGGAACGTGGTCCTCTGGGCGGGTGTTAACACGCTTTTGGCCGTGTTTAGTCTCAGCCCCAAGCACCTGAGATGGGCTAAAACGACATCTCGATGCCGAATCGCCATCTTGCGCGACTGTGCCATAATGAGCCAGTCGTCGATATAATTCAGTACACGGATGCCCTGAAGAAAGAGCTAGACTGAAAGGAAGCACCCGATATTGGTACGCTTCGCCCCTGAAAGTGAACCTCAGGAACTTCCTGTGGGCAGGAAGGATGGAGACATGAAAGTATGCGTCCTTTAGATCTATTGTGACGAACCAGTCCTCGAAATGGATCAGGCTCACAATCATTTGAATTGTGAGCATCTTGAACCTGAATCTCCTCAGAGACCTATTCAGGTGCCTCAGATCTAATATTGGACGTAAGCCCCCACCCTTTTTGGGAACAATGAAGTAGCGGCTGTAAAAGCCCGACTCCCTGTCTGGCGGAGGGACCCGTTCCATCGCCTCCTTGACCAGCAGAGACTGCACTTCTTGTTCCATAACCTGCCTCTGGGTCAGGGGGACCACGGTCCAGACCACACCCCTGAACTTCGGTGGTGGAGCTCTGAACTGTAATCTGTACCCCCTTCCCATTGTACTCAGGACCCAGGCAGAGATATTCGGGAGGCAAGACCATGCGCCGATATATTCTACTAGGGGAACCAGCCTCTCGAGGCTGGTCTCTGGTACCCACCGAACCTCCTGCCCGACCCCCTGAAGCGGCCATCCGGCAGAGCTTTGTCGGGGAGGATTTTCGGTGTGCGCACGCATTTGCTACCCTGCCGCAGGTCGATTTCGAGGCGGCTGGGACGGCACACGTCCGCGGGAAACCGATGAGGCCCGAAGCGTTGTTAACGGCGGGAACACAGCATCGATTTCCCCAGAACTGCGGGTTCAGAACAACCTCGGTCGTCCGCCCCCGGGAGGGCCAGCTCTGAGCGGTCCTGCCGCAGCTAGGACCGCTTGCCAGAAGCCTTCTTCGCTTGAAGGACTTCTCTTAAGTCGCCCTTTGGCATAGAAGACTTTTGGCGAGAACGCCGCCTCCTTTGCCAAGCTCCCTGGGGAGGGGCGCGGGAAGCGACGCTCTCTTTTTGCGCCTGCCTGTAAGCGGCGCTGGTGGATGGCCGGGACTGGCCACCAGGGACCTCCCTGCTGGCTACAGGAGGCCCCTGGCGGCGAGGGAGGTACTGCCAGAAAGCCGCCGACTGCTTCCTCACCTCCTGGAATCTCTCGACAACGCTGTTCACTGCATCGCCGAAGAGACCCACAGGAGCTATCGGGGAATCCAGAAGGAAGGATTTCTCCTTCTCCTTCATCCCCGATAGATTCAGCCAGAGGTGTCTCTCCATGCACACCATGCCAGCCATAGAGCGGACGATGGCACGGGCCGTCTCTTTGGTGACGCGGAGAGACAAGTCGGTTGCTTTCCGCAGCTCAGTAATGTCGTCCGGGGACGGACCCTCTCCCTCATCGAGCTCTTTAAGGAGCTCAGCTTGGTAGGCCTGCAGTACCGCCATGGTGTGCAGGCAGCTACCAGCTCTCCCGGCCGCTCGATACGCCCTGCCCACCAGGTACGACGTGTCCCTTCATGGCTTGGTGGGCAGGACAGGGGCTTTCAGGGACGCTGCTGCCTCGGGAGACAGATAGCTCGCTAACGCCTCCTCGACGCGAGGCAGCGTCCCGTAGCCAGCCTCAGCCGCACCCACGACACACCTGAAATCGAGGACTGGGGGTGTCGATAGGCGCAACGAGTACGGTTTTCCCCAGGATTTACACAACTCATTGTGTAAATCCGTGAAAAACGGCAAACCCCTGCGTGGCGGCTGAACACGCTTTTGAAGAAGCGTCCATCCAACCTGCTCACAGGCTGAACTTCCACCTCTTCCTGTGGCCAGTCGATGTTAAGTTTGGCCACAGCACGTGTCAGCACGTCCACAAGCTCTTCTTGAGCGGGAGAGTGAAGAGGTGAATTCACTTGCACTCCGCCCGCATCCAGGCTGAACTGATCTGACCCCTTGGAATCAGACAGCATCAGCACTGGGTTATCGCCCTCGTGGGAAGATGCCGCGGCGCAGGCTTCCTCCGGAGGCGGAAGAGCGTCTGAATCATCGGACGAGGATTGGGAAGATGCCTCAACATGCCCGCCTCTCGTCGCGAGATCCAGTTGTGAACCCCAGGATCTACGCCGCCGCGCTGCCTCGACAGATGCGGGACCGGATCCACGGGGCTCGCGAGCCTGGCCGCTCTCAGTAAATACGGCCAGCCGTGAGCGCAGCACCCGGAGCGGCAGCCTCTCGCACTCGCTACAGGCGGCACCCTCAAGCGCCGCCTGAGCGTGCTGCGCCCCGAGACACTGCACACACAGCTGGTGTGTGTCCGAGCACGTAATGTAACGGGGGCACGGATGAACACACCATCTGAACTGCTCGCTTGCCATGCTTAAAGACTGGTGACAGTACAACAGTAAATAGACAAACAATATTCACACAGAGCGCCTCGCTGAAGAGCAAAGACTGTCTTTCGTTTGGGGCGGCGCCTTCTTATAGCTTCCGCGTATGCCGTCGCCTACTACGTCATGACGTTGTACCAATCGGATTGGTGGCTGATTTCATTCATACTTCAGAGCCGTCACGCTGGGGGCGTTCCCAGAGTATCGTCACTCGACGATGCAGTGTTGAGTTCCCTCGATAAAGGGAAACATATAGAAATTGCACAATAAACATGTAAAAAAATGCTGGAGGTTGTTAAATACAATCCCTGCAAATGAGTTAGAATGAGTAAGTAAAATAATGTATATAAAATGGGGACACCCTTACGCAAATACAAAATATTTCCAATTATATATATATGGAATATATGGAATGCAACTTGAATATAAGGAATGAAAGTCTGAATATATGGAATGAAAGTCTGAATATATGGAATGAAACTTGAATATATGGAATGAAAGTCTGAATATATGGAATGAAACTTGAATATATGGAATGAAAGTCTAAATATATGGAATGAAACTTGAATATATGGAATGAAAGTCTGAATATATGGAATGAAACTTGAATATATGGAATGAAAGTCTGAATATATGGAATGAAACTTGAATAGCCTATATGGAATCGAAAGTGTGGGCTGGCATGAAACGCCCCATTTCCTCTGATTGGTCAACCAAAGATCAGCCCGTGCCGCTTTCAGTGTTTCCACAGATCCGGTCAGAATAAAGGCCTTTTCACACCGCAAGCGTGAGCGGCGCGTGAGCTGCGTGTATTTTTCTGGCGCCCGTGTTAATCAATGATTGCATTCACACCGGGAGCAGGAGCAGCGTGTGAGCAGCAGTGAAGGCTTTCGGCGGCGAGCCTATTTTTGTTGCACTGCTGACGCTCAATTAAAGTGAAAACACACTTTTAATGGACAAAATAAAAATGATTTCACACAAAAAGTGCTTAAAATGCACAGAAGAAACACGTGTAGTATATTTTAACAATAACTGGAGTGTGCCAAAAAAGAAAATGAAGAATAAAAATATCTGTAGAAGATTTGCCCATTTAAACTTGTTTTAATTATTACGTTTGGATGAAAGTATGGTTATGATTATAGAACTAAAGCAAAAGAGCCAGAAAATATGATGAACTTTCTTTTAGTTTAGTATGTAACAAGAATATATATATATGTAGCTATAGCCTATCTGCAGCTGCAGTCGGTGTAAAGTGAAAGCACACTTTTGATGGACAAATAAATAGAATTTCACACAAAAAGCGCTCAACATTCACACAAGAAGCACGTTTGGTGTGTTTTAACAATAACTGGAGTAGGCCCTATGTCATTAAAGAAAACAAAGAATACAAAATATCCATAGAAGATGTAACCATTTACACTTGTTTTACCGTTTGTTTTTTAATTCGCTTTGGTACTATTTTCACAAGCAAGGTGTACATTTTCAAAACTCATAGTACTAATTTCACAACAGATCATCAAAGTTCACTTTTTTTCAAACATTTCAGCATATTTTCAATTGTGTAGTACAATACACAAAACTCTACATTATGGGGGCAATTATAAAGATAGGAATATCCTAAATCCTTGTCCTTGCGGGGCATTTTTTGCTTTCTATGAGGAAACAAGCTTATAAATCCAACAGAATTATTAGTTATTTTTTGTTTGTTTTTTGAAAATGTAAAAATGTAAGTTTTGTGTGATGGGTAGATATAGCGTAAGGGGAGAGAATATACAGTTTGTACAGTATAAAAATCAATACGCCTATGTAGGCTATACCCAGACAGATAATGAACCAGACATGTGTATGAGTCTGTGTGTGTGAGGGAACTAAGAGCAGAATAGGGGTGGATAAGACGGATGGAATCAAATACAGGATTATACATTACAGTAAGTATGCCATGTGATACTGTAAACAGATTAGAACCTAGAACCTCATGGCTGTGTCATAACTTTATCACACCTTTTGATAACACACTAAATAGATACTATAACAAATATTATGGATTAATTTACATAAGTTAGATAATGCAAACATATTTTCTTATGTGGCATCTGTAGCCTGTGTTACTGCAATTTGAAACATGTATCTTGCACTGTTTGCTGTTGGATGAACTGATTGTTAAAAGTACTAAATTGAAAGAAGATCATACAATTGTGTTTCGGTGATTAAACCAAATGTTCTAATTACATTTTACAATAATCTTGTGTTTAAAACAATGAGTATGTGGAGTGAAAATATGTGTAACTGAATGAAAGCATTACATTTTTGTACTTAGAGTTTTGAAAATGTACACCTTTCTTGTGAAAATAGCACCAAATATATAAAAAAAACTGTAATTATTCAGTTTGGGTGAAAGTATAGTTATGATCATAAAAAGTAAAGTAAACTAGCCAGAAAATATGATGAATAGGAACATTTTCTTTTAGTTTAGTATGTAGGCCCAGCTACTAGTGTGGGAGCTGCTGCTGTGACGCTGTACAAACGCTTCCGGTGTGAATACTCTCGCACGTCTGCAGCTGCAGTGACGGTGTAGTTACGTTGACGTGCAGCTCATGCACTGCTCACGTTTGCGGTGTGAAACGACCGTAACAGTCCTCCTGCTGGACAGATTCTTAAAGTGTTTAATAAACTCTCTCTCATCAAACAACTGGACTATGCTTAGATCGCACTGGACAGGGACTAGAAAGGGTTCTCTTGTCTATAGGCATCGATTTGACAACCAACCTGCTAGAGAAATATTAGCTGCATTTATTATTTCAGAAATATTAATGTAGGTTCCCTTTCGGGGAACTCGAGCTGCGTCGAAACGCTGTGAGAACGCCTCTGCGTTAATGCGTCGTGAAGCGCCTGTAGAACCATTCCATCGGAAAATCGATCGATCGTCGGCGTGATGACGTCATCGACCGGAAGCTATAAAGCATCCGTGAAAACAAACAGGAACTAGCTTCTGTGCCTTCAGTAAGCGATCTGTGTGAACCTGTCTGTCTATTTGGTGTTTTTGTCTGTCTATTGAAGAGTTTTTCCACCCTTTTTGTTAAATATTGCATATATATTAACAAAACAAAGAGAAAATAAATAAATAGAAATGGCGAGTGAGAGCGGTAATTTCAGGAAGTGTGTTCATCCCTGCCCACGCTACATCACAGGTGGGGATACACACTCTCTCTGTGTTGCCTGCTTGGGAGCGCAGCATGCCCAGGCAGCCCTCGAGGGGGCTGCTTGTGAGCATTGTGAGAAGTTACCGTTGAGAACGCTGCGCTCCCGCCAGGCACTCTTCGAGGAGGGTGCCACGGCTCGTGTTCCCCGCTGCTCTGGTCTCACTGGTCGTGGGGATCACAATTGGACGTTGCAGAGGGGTTAGAGACGGGCGCTGCCTTATCTCTGCCCTCACCTGCACCGTCCAGCGGCTCTTCTCGGGGCATGGAAGCACGCATGGCGGTTTCTTCCCCCCCGAGAGAGTCGCCGGTGCTTCAACTGTCCAGCTCCGAGGAGGTGGACATTGAAATAATCGAGACTGATGACTCGCCACTTCAGTCCCCTGCATGCGAGGAGCTCGTTGAGGTTCTGACGCGAGCAGTGGCCAGGCTTAATACATTTACATTTTTACATTTACATTTAATCATTTAGCAGACGCTTTTATCCAAAGCGATTTACAACAAAGGGGAGAGTAATAGAAGCAACAGAAAAGACAAGGCCAAAAACCTGTAAGAGCTGTAAGAAATCTCAATTAATTAGCACAATACACAACATTTTTTTTTTTTTTTTTTTTTTTTTTAACATTTTTTTTTTTTTCCTCGGCATCTTCCCTTAAGGCCCCGACTTTGCCCACCAGACCTCTAAAAACAACGTCGGCACTGGTGGGCATAGTGTACTCGGCAGCGGGTCAGGCGGCTGCATGCCTGCACACGATGGCGATCGTGCAGGCATATCAGGCTGACCTGCTGAGGGACCTGGACAATAGTGATGTCGTGGGGGGAGATATTGTGACTGAGTTGCGATCATCCGCTGATTTAGCTCTCTGGGCCACCAAGGAGACGGCCAGATGTGTTGGGACGCCTTGGTGGCCACGGAGAGGCATCTCTGGTTAAACCCCAAAGACATCAAGGAGAGGGAAAAAGCTTTTCTGCTTGACGCGCCGCTTTCTCCTGGAGGCCTCTTCGGTGACGCAGTTCACACTGTCACCGAGAGGTTCCAGGAGTCGAAAAAGCAAGCTGCGGCGCTGAAGCAGTTCCTCCCTCTCCGGGTCCAGGTCCCTATGGCTGCTGCTGACATCAAGCAGCCCAAACCGAGTATGAGCGCCTCGCACAGGGCTAAGCAGAAGCAGAGCGTCGCCACCCGAACTCCCCCTCAGCGCGGGGACGAGGGGCGGCGCTCTCAGACGAGGCCTTCGAGGGGCAGGGCTGATCTGAGGACAGTCCTGATCGCCAAGAAGGCCTCGTCTAAGCGTTCCTGATGCCAGAAGCGCCAGGACGCTGAGGGTGGTTCCCCCCGTAGGGAAACGGTGTTTACCCCTGCCAACGGTACCCGTTTCCCTGCGGCACCCTCTGGGGGCTGCGCTGCCAACCCCGCCGCAATGCCGGGGCGCAGTCGGTCTCCGCGGGCCACCCGAGGGTGGTCCGCGCCCCCCTCGGGGGGGCCCCCGAGCAGTCAAGTCAGTTGTTCCCTGCCGGTCCGCCGCTTCAGGGCACTGTGCTTGTTGCTCAAAATACACCAGAGGCCAGCCTCGAGAGGCTGGTTCCCTTAGTAGATTTTCTAGACGAGTGGAAACATCTATCGAACATATCTCGTTGGGTCCTGCAGTTAATCGAAAGGGGATACGCCATTCAATTCAAAAGGCGGCCACCTCCTTTCAGCGGTGTCCTACCTACAGAGGTGGGCCCGGAGCAGGCTCTGGTAATGGCACATGAAGTAGAGACACTCCTGCAAAAGGGGGCTATAGAAAGGGTTCCTCCTCCCGGCAGGGAGTCTGGGTTTTACAGCCGTTACTTCATCGTGCCAAAGAAGGATGGGGGCTTACGCCCGATATTAGATCTGCGTCTATTAAATCGCAGTGGCCAAGCTCAAGTTCAAGATGCTCACACTCAGACAGATTGTGTCGCAGATCAAATCGGAGAATTGGTTTGTCACCATAGACCTCAAAGATGCGTATTTTTATGTCTCCATCTTTCCACATCACAGGAAGTTCCTGAGGTTTGCCTTCGGGGGAGAGGCATACCAATATCGAGTACTTCCTTTCGGTCTAGCTCTGTCACCCCGCACATTTACCAAGTGTGTGGATGCAGCTGTGGCGCTGTTGCGTCTGCAGGGCATCCGCATACTGATTTATATCGACGACTGGCTGATTCTAGCGAATACAGAACAAATGGCGGTTCAGCATCGAGATGCTGTTCTTGCACACATGTCGAAATCGGGGTTGAGGCTGAACGCCAAGAAGAGTGTGCTTTCTCCGGCTCAGAGAACCACTTTTCTAGGCGTGAACTGGGATTCGGTAATTATGCGGGCGCAATTATCGCCAACACGCATAGCATCGATCCTGGCAGCAGTCAAAGAGCAGAAGCTAGACCGGGCCGTCACTGTGAAGCAGTTCCAGAAACTGTTAGGTCTCATGGCAGCAGCGTCCAACGTTATACCTCTTGGCCTACTGTACATGAGGCCACTGCAGTGGTGGCTCAAAACAAAAGGATTCTCCCCGAGGGGAAATCCGCTCCGCACGATCAAAGTCAGGCAGCGATGCCTACGTGCTCTGGTCATGTGGAAAAACCCAGGGTTTTTATCTCAGGGTCCCGTGTTGGGGGCTCATGTTCGTCGCGTAACGCTAATGACAGATGCCTCTCTCACAGGCTTGGGGGGCGACCATGAGTGGTCGCTCATCCCAGGGTCTATGGCAGGAACATCAGCGGCACTGGCACATAAATCGGCTAGAGATGCTCGCAGTGTTTCTTGCATTGAAACAGTTTCTGCCCGACCTCAGGGGCCACCATGTGTTGATCAGGACAGACAACACATCTCGGTGGTCGCCTATATAAATCATCAGGGGGTCCCGTCTGTTGGACAAATTGGCACGTCGGATCCTCCTGTGGGCCCAAGAGAAATTGCTGTCAATCAGAGCAGTATATATCCCGGGGGTCCTGAATCAGGAAGCAGACAGCCTGTCGAGGCAGGGGCCGAGGCCCGGGGAATGGAGACTCCACCCAGAGGTGGTGGAGCTCCTATGGAAGGTATATGGGAAGGCAGAGATAGATCTATTTGCTTCGGGGGAGAATTCTCACTGCCCGCAGTGGTTTTCTCTGTCCCATCCAGCCCCGCTGGGGTTGGACGCCATGGTACAGGAGTGGCTGAGGCTTTCCCTGTACGCCTTCCCCCCGATTGTCTTGCTTCCAGGAGTTCTGGAGAGGGTACGCCGGGACGGGGCCCAAGTACTGCTAGTGGCTCCATACTGGCCGACCAGAATCTGGTTTCCGGACCTGATATCTCTCCTGGAAGGCTCTCCGATGGAGATTCCGACCAGGAGGGATCTACTCTCTCAGGCGGGCGGGAGATTCCTGCACCCACGCCCAGAGATGTGGAAACTGTGGGCCTGGCCTCTGAGGGGGCCAGGCTCATAGAGGAGGGTCTCTCGGCCGAGGTCGTTGAGACCATCCTTCACTCCAGAGCTCCGTCCACGAGGAAGCTGTATGCTTTGAAATGGAAACTTTTCTCAGCATGGTGCAGAGAACGCCAGTTGGACCCAGTTAACTGCCCGGTTGGTACAGTGCTGGAGTTCCTGCAGGCAAGGTTCTCGGCAGGGTTGACCCCCTCCACAATAAAGGTGTACGTGGCAGCCTTGGGTGCCTTCCACGTCCCTTTGGGTGGAGTGTCTATGGGAAGACACGCTCTTATTACACGTTTCCTCCGTGGTACCTTAAGGTTGAGGCCGGTTATGCACTCGAGGGTCCCAGAATGGGACTTGGCCATTGTCTTGCGGGGCTTGTCTGAGCCTCCGTTTAAACCCTTAGAGGAGGTTTCGGATTCCACACCCTCATAACTATCTTTCTTTTGGCCATCTCATCTCTCAAAAGAATAGGAGATATTCAGTCCCTGTCGGTTGGGCCCTCATGCCTAGTGTTTGCGCCTGGGATGGTAAAGGCTTTTCTGCATCCCAGGCCGGGTTACGTCCCCAAGGTTCCTACGAGCCCACGGGGCCCCATTACTCTCCAAGCCTTCTGTCCTCCTCCTTTCACGACATCAGACCAGGAAAGACTAAATCTGCTGTGCCCTGTTAGGGCGTTAGATACGTATGTCCACAGAGCTGCCTTGTGGAGAAAGACCGATCAATTGTTCGTCTGTTTCGGAGCCCCTAAGAAGGGGGCTCCAGTATCTAAGCAGAGAATGAGCAAGTGGGTGGTCGAGGCCATCTCACTTGCTTATGAGGCGGCCGGGCAGCCATCTCCACTGGCTGTCCGGGCGCACTCTACCAGGGGTATGGCTGCTTCTAAAGCACTTTTGTCGGGGGCTTCCCTCCATGATATTTGTAACGCGGCAGGCTGGTCGTCTCCGCTGACTTTTGTCAGGTTCTACGAGCTAGAGCTGGCATCTACTGCTGGGGCACAGGTACTCTCGTAATCGTGTGCGCTTCGGCTTCACACATACGAGACACTTGGTCCTATCGCGATGTGGGTATAAGCGTTCTCACAGCGTTTCGACGCAGCTCGAGTTCCCCGAAAGGGAACGTCTCAAATACGTATGTAACCCTAGTTCCCTGAGGGAATGAGACGCTGCGTCGCTCTGCCATACTCCCGGCGTGCCCGTGATCACTTACTTCAGGCTTTATCAGAAGCTAGTTCCTGTTTGTTTTCACAGACACTTTATAGCTTCCGGTCGATGACGTCATCACGCCGACGATTGATCGATTTTCCGATGGAATGGTTCTACAGGCGCTTCACGACGCATTAACGCAGAGGCGTTCTCACAGCGTTTCGAC
Source organism: Pseudorasbora parva (assembly GCF_024679245.1). Lineage (NCBI taxonomy): Eukaryota > Metazoa > Chordata > Actinopteri > Cypriniformes > Gobionidae > Pseudorasbora > Pseudorasbora parva. The sequence goes on along the minus strand of NC_090193.1, from coordinate 13,031,977 downwards.
GCAGCGTCTCGTTTTACGTATGTAACTAGGGTTACATACGTAACCGAGACGTTACCTCTCATCTGCACCCACATTACCCATCAGCTTACTTCTCTGGCACACCACTGGTGTTATTGAGTCCAACTATCAAAATCTGTGTGGCAAAAGTTGCGTGACCCACAAAGATGCAGTTACAGGTAGCTAACGCATCAGTATTTAAATGTAACTATGCAGTAGGCACAACTTTTATGTCAGACAGTACACTGAGTTTTAAACAAGGGATGAAGTCTAATTAATTAATGCTATTGCAAAATAAAGCCACAGAACCGTTGTACGGCTGACTCGTTGAGCTGTGCTGTTCATGAATAAATCTGATCCTTTAAACAAATTGGTTGAGTGAATGATTCAATGTCCCATTGATATCCACTTGCTTCATTCCTGATTCAGCGTTTTAAACAAATCTGTTGAATGAATGACTCACTGACTGACTAGACCTATTATTAAGACAGTGATGTGCTGCCACCTACTAGGGTCTTAATAACTGTCATAATCTAAGAATAGTTTCATAAATAAAAAGAATTTCAAAAGATTAGGCCTATTCAAAATATTATATTTAAACCTTTAATTATACAGTGATTTTTGTGCCATAATTAAACAAACAAATCCAGCATTTTGCAAACAAACACGATCTGCTTTGCAAAGGAAAACTCAACTTGCAAACAAACAGAAAGCGATGTGCAAATACAAAGAACAGTTTGAGCGAAAATGTAGAGGAGTATCAAATATATGTATTGTGTTTTGCAAATAAATGAGTGAGCATGCATATTTCACAAATAAATACAAACCATCCTACAAATTGCATGTAACCTTTGAACAAATACCAAATCCAGTCCACATAAATGCATACATGTTTGTTACTATCTCTCAGCTTAATTTTCTCACAAATGCAGTTCAGGCAGATTTTCTCACAAATGCAGTTCAGGCAGATTTTCTCACAAATGCAGTTCAGGCAGATTTTCTCACAAATGCAGTTGAGCAACTTCCTCTACCAGAGCAGCAGATGGCGCTTTGGGTCAATTTACGATTTTCAAACACGTTTTCAGATGAAAATGAGCGAGGAACCGGATGCAGTAATTCTGTCTTACTGTATCTATTATTAATCATTTTGAGATTTTCACTTTGTCAACCCTATTTCATAAAACCAAAACAAAAAAACATAAAAATATATAGATATTATTGTGACCAACAAGTGCAAAATCAGTAGTGACATTATGGCTGAAAACATTTTTGCTATGGCTAGTTTTTTCTCATTAAAATGCATGCATCCATCCTCCATATCATTTATCCACTGTAGTGTAACGGAATATAAAAAAGTATTTACTTTTATGTAATTTGTACATTTGATGATACAATTCAAATGAGAACATTCAAAACAGTGTAAGGATGTATCGTGTCACAATATATTACAATACAAAAATGCAACAATATGTATTGTGTATTAAAGTTTAGACAGATTTAGTTACTGTCACATTAAATATGGTAAATCCTGATAAAATAAAATATATTTTAAGCAGAGTAGGCTATATATTATAAGCAGAATGATTAATATTTGTTTTTCTGCTGTCACCATTTCCCTGTGTATGGGGGAGAAGGACCAAGCCCAGCCAACTATAGTTCACCTCTGATGCAATATAAAATTAAGCACTTTAATGAACACTGTTAAAACTATACCATTTTAACTATTTTTGTTCAAAGTATTGTGGGTGTATTGCACTGCAGGGTCGTAACCACCATAGACATTGAAGGGGAAAAGTAATAATTAGATAATTAGAAAGGGCCAAATTGACCCCCCAGAGGCTCTGTATGTTGTTGTTGTGATGACAAAAAAGTTTAAAAGTAACATTTTAGTCGGTTTTGCCTCAGGTCTAACTGTGCTTGTCAATGTCAAAATGATTGAGATGGCCAATCAAATCAAAGTAGGTGGGGTTTGCGTTCTCTTTTGGCTTGTGCATACAGCCTTCACACACAGACGAGCCAATCTATCGCTTAATGCCGTTGCGTAGAAAAACTCTAATCCCTGTGTCCCTGCTCTTAATATACAATCATTGAATATCTTTGATTTTAATGAAGAAGAAAAGAAAAAAAAACTACATAAGAGCGGATTAGAACCAGAAACCTTTGACACGGTTAACATAAATTCTACCACCAGACCAGCAAGGTATACAGATGTATATAAGCCGCTCGATGTATTTATTCACTAAGGCAAAGAATCTCGGGACTAATAATTTATTTAACTCAAATTAATGCAAATACTGTTTGTGAATAGTCCAAAAAGGCTTACCCCCCCCCCCCCCCCCCCCCCAAAAAAAAGAGTGAATTATTACATGCCTGAAATCTGCTGTTTTGGAAGAGAATTGCATTTGTGAGAAAATCAGCGCGAACTTCATTTTTGAGAAAATCAGCGCGAACTGCATTTGTGAGAAAATCTACACGAACTGCATTTGCACATCGCTCTCTGTTTGTTTGCAAGTCGTGTTTTCCTTTGCAAAGCAGATCGTGTTTGTTTGCAAAATGATGGATTTATTTGTTTAATTATGGCACAAAATTCATTCCATATTTAATCTCATAACACTATATGTAATTGTAATTATGTGTTAATCTTCCGAGCAGCATTAAAACAGTTTACAAATAGGTCTAAATGCCACTTCAGAATTCATAAAAAGAGGACAAATATATTAAAAAAAATATTAGAATTCTTGCCTTTATTTATATAAAATAATTGCCCTAAAAAATTATAAAGCTATATTATCTAAAAACAAACAAACAACAACAAAAAAACTAAAAACGAATAGAATAACAACCAAAACAGCAGATGCGCTGTGATAGTAAGCTTAGCTTAAGCTTCATCCCTTGTCCAAAACTCAGTTTGCTGTCTAAAATAATAGATATGACTGCACTGCAGCATATTTAGCCTACACTTAAATTGATACTGGTCTGCGCTTCGCTAGAATGTATCTATCTTTCGCTGTCCAGTGGGTCTCGCAGCAGATGCAATGTAGCCTACATTAATATTTCTGAAATAATAAATCAGCTAATATTTCTCTAGCACGTTGGTTGTCGAATCCATGCTTATAATTAAGAGAACCCTTTCTCGTCCCAGTCCAGCGCGATCTGTGTCAAATAATTAGTCCGGTTGTTTGATGAGAGAGAGAGTTTATTAAACACTTTAAGAATCCGTCCAGCAGCATGAAAATGCATATAAATAGTACAAGTATGCAATGTTGTGGAAAATATACGCCAAAACAAATTTTGGCGTGCATATGCTACGGTGTTTTTCGCGTGCATATGATACGCACTTTATGCCATATTATAAGGACGAACCCTCCACCAACACCCCCATCCTACCCAAGAGCGTGTCATATGCACACCATAAAGTGCGTATCATATGCACATGAACAACAGCGTACCATATGAAAGCCAAAATGTGTTTTGGCGTATACATTCCATGATATTGCATACTTGTACTATACACATTTACTTGTGATCGGGTTGGCTATTCTGCATGGAACCGTTGGAAACACCGAGAGCAGCACGGGTAGATCTTTGGTTGACCAATCAGCGGAAAGGGGCGTTTAATGTAAGCCCACACGTAGATATTGAATATTCAAGCTTTTATCCATTTTCTATCCCTGAGCCTAAAAATATAAAATCAAACAGAAATCTCATTTTAAATTTTTTTTCATTTAATTTTTTGGAGGTGGGACCCGACAGCTGTGGACCGTTTTGCTCCCGAGGTGCATGAGGAGTGCACGCAGTCTGGGAGATCACTGTGTCTTCCCACGACCGTTCGGTGGCCTCCTCCGCCTTCTCTGCCCTCGAGGCATCGCGGCCTAAGGGTACACTGGGGTCCCTCCCCCTCAGTCAGAGGCTCTGTTGCGCACTACGGTGTCCACGGAGTGCTTTGACCTGACATGGTGAGGCTATCCTAAGCGGCCTCCCAAGCCTGTTGGCTCGTCTACTTCGGTGGCATAGTTCAGCAGTGCTACGGGGTAAGATGCATATGCACAAGGACAGAGCTGATCCAGGGCTTACAAGCTGCGTGCCGCCACTGATCCCGCCCCGCGGGTGGTGTAGGTGACCACATGCCCCCTGGGTCAGGAGATGTCCACAGCTGTGGTCCGGGAAAGACAATTGGCCTTACTTGGTTGATGTGGGAAGGCTGAGTGAGCCCGCCTCCTCAACTCGCCCATATCCCAGGCTGGCCTTATTGGCAGCACGGTCGAGGGCTGCGCCCAACAGTTCTTGGTCATCCCCAGAGGCAGACTGTGATGA